>NW_020954556.1:1460137-1579652 GCF_900497805.2 Vombatus ursinus | reverse complement strand
CTTCCTTCCTTCCTTCCTTTCTTCTCTCCCTCCCTTCCTTCTTTCCTTCCTTTCTTGCCTCCTTCCCTCCCTCTCTCCTTCCTTACTTCCTCTTCTCCTCATCTCGCCTTTCCTACTTTCCTTTCTTCCTTCTTTTCTTCCTCCCTCCCTCTTTTCCTCCTTTGCCTTCCTCTCTTCCTTCCTTCCTTTTCTTCTTTCCTTCCTTCCTTCCTCCCTCTCTTCCCTTCCCTCCCTCCCTCCTTCTTTTGTTTCTTCTCTCTCTTTCCTTCCCTCCTTCTCTTCCTCTCTCCCTTACCTTCTTTCCTTTCCTCCTTCCCTCCCTCCTTCACTTCCTCCTTCCTCCCTTTTTCCTTTCTCCCTTCTTCCTTTCTCCCTTCCTTCCTATGTTACACAGTTAGTAAAGAGCAAAATTGAAGATCATGCCCAGTTCTTATGATTCTGTTAACTATACTAAGGACATTATACTAAGGATATTATACTAAGAACATGATCTTGTAATAATCATCATACGTGGCATTTGAAAAACATACAGCTATTATTCCACTTGATCCTAACAATAGGCTTGTGGGTCTGGTAAGTCAAGGTGTATTATCCCTATCCAATGGATGAGAGAACCAACATTGAGAAGATTGAAATGACTTGTCCAAGTTCACATGGCAAATAAATAAGTGGTGAAAACAAGAAACCAGGTCCCCTGTTTCCTAATCTGAACTCCTTTCTGATGCATGTCTACTCAGCTGAAATGAAATGGTGTGGAAAATGGGAAATGTTTTTGGACAGGTGTAGTATGATGGAAAGATCCCCGATGTGAAGTCATAGGATCGCATTTTGGATCCCAGCTCAATTACTATCTGCAAGACCTTGGACAAATCATTTCCTTCCTTGAGCCTTAGTGTCCATATATATATAAAATGAAGGGATCCGATGCATAGACCAGATGACAAGTAAGGTCTCTTTTAGCCCTAAACCTTTAATTACAGTTTAATGCACCCTTAGTTAAATAATGGGAAAAAAAATCTTTACTTAGATTTTGGACACTGAATTGGAGGAACTGTAATAAATGATTTTGTCAAAATCAAGGGTTTCAGGTTCATGGGGAGGAGGGGAGGAGGGCTCTTTCATCCAGATTTTCTGGACTTCCTTCACTTGCCCTATTTTCTCTATCAAATATCTCTTTCCTGCACCTCCCCACCACCACCACCCTACACTGCTTACAGCGCAGCAGAATGTAGAGAGCAACAAAGACCATTGTTTCCCCATTTAGTGCCTCTTAAGGGAGGGATAAGGATAGGAAGAAGGTGACACCCAGGAGCGTTGCCATGGAAACTGGGGCTCTTCCTTTGGGTACCTGCTGGGCTGGGAGAGCAATGAGCCACAGTCAGTGGAGAGACTTCTAAAAGGTCTGCCTGTGTAAGAGAAAGAAGGGGATTGACAAGTAGGAGTCTAACCTTGCAACTTCTCCCAGGACCTCTACAGAGCAGCCCCTCCCTCCCAATGTCCTTGTTGGTTACCATCTCAGGAGAGAGAGACAGAGAGACAGAGAGACAGAGACAGACAGAGACAAACAGAGAGAGACAGAGACGAGGAAAATGAAAACAGACAGGCAGATACACATACACACACACAAATGTGTGAGCAGGTGTTGGTTATAGATACAAAGGGAAGTATACTTGATAAGATCTCCCAGAGACATAAGGTATAGAGAAAACCCTGAAATCCTTTCTAACTCTCATAATTTCAGCCATCCCTTTCTCCCCAGTTTCCAATTCCATTCTCCCTAGCTCTATGCCATGGCAAACTAATTAGGCTAATTGGGCTACATTGAGGTTTAAGGAAGGAAGTATTTATTAAGTTTCTACTATGATCCAGGCACTGTGCTAAGTGCTTTATAAATACCTTATTTAATTCTCACAGCAACCTGAGAGGTAGGTACCATTATTATCCCCATTATACAGTTGAGGAAACTGAGGCAAACAGAGATTAAGTGACTTGCGCAGGATCACATAGCCAGTAAGTGTCTGAGGCCAGATTTGAACTCAGATCTTCTGACCCAGTACTTTATCCAGTATGCTACCTAGCTGTTTCATCATTAGTCATCATTAAGACATTAAAGATATTAATCTCACACTCCCTACCCCCAATCCAGTGGGGAATTACAGGGCCCATCATGAGCGAAGATGTGAAGGAGATATGAAAATGGTGGTATTGGACCCAAGAAAGAGGCCTGCTTGGCTGTAGCTCAAATCCATGAAAAAATAAATATTGACAGGTGAAGTTGGATAGGTCGGTTAACACCCAGCTCAATAAGAAATTTATATTTTAGCCTCATAGTTGATAGAGAGCAATGAAAGTCTCCTTTCTTTCCTGATCCCAAGGGATCCTTTTTGTTCTTGGTGCCAACTTGGACCAGAAGGACACTTTCTTGGTTCTCTGCCACTCCCCTGGCTAGGACTTTCCATCCTCGTCCACGTGCACACTCCTTACCCATGTGCTGCTTGGAGTACAGAAGAGAAGGAGTTCCGCTTCTGGGAGCCAAGATGGTGGAGTAAGAAGTTGCTCTTACCACCCCTTATTAACCCTGAAAGCCCAGAAAATATCACCTCAGGAAAAACCCTGGAACAGCTGAACCAGAATAAAGACACAGTGCAGCAGTCCAGTAACCCAGGTAGCTTGAGGGATTAATAGGAAAGGCCCCTTTTGCCCTGGGAGAAGGGGAGCAGTATAGTATGGGAGGCATCCCAGTAAGTTAGCAAAAAGCCCCTCCTCAGCACACCAGGGGGAGATCCTGAATCCCAGGTGGTAGAGCAGACAAACCCCAACATCAAGACCCCGGAGAGCCTCAGTATAGGCAGGGGAACCAGTGGAAACCAGCTGAAAAAAACCACCACTTGCCTTGACTTTCTATGGCAGCCAACTCCCAGTGCCTCAGCAAAACTATGGGAAGTGTTCCAATGGAAAAGCCCCAGGCAGAGAAACATTCTGCAGCAGCGAAACATCCATCTGAAAAGAGCCCTAAGAAAGGGAAATGAAGGAAAGGCCTAGGTGAGCAGACATCCTCCAGGGGCCAGACTACCCAATCCTACCCCTGGAGTTCCAGTGTTGCTGATTCCAGCCCAACACCAGGTAAGCTGCCAGAACCCTACATCCTCCAACTGCCAGCAGTTGAGGCCCCAGTACACAAAGCCAGTGACCAGGCCCTGGGCTCCTCGACACAAGAAGCTTGGGTCAGTGCCCTCTGCTCACCAGCAGGAGAGCTCAATCTTTTTAAAAGCCAGGAAATAAACAAACACCATGAGCAAAAAGAAATGTACTACAGATTCTTATTATGGGAACAGTGAAGATCAAGGCAAAAATTCTGAAGAGGACGTCATTGTCAACAAACCCACATCTGGAACCTCAGAAGAGAATACGAACCAGTATGAAGCCCAAAATCCTTCTTGGAAGAGCTCAAGAAAAAACTTTAAAAGTCAAATAACAAAGGTAGAAGAAAAATTGGGAAAAGAAATGAGAGGTATGAAAGAGAGAGTCAATAGCTTAGAAAAGGAAGGACAAAAATTAACTGAAGAAAATAACTCCTTAAAAAACAGAATTGGCCAAACAGAAAAGGAGACACAAAAACTCACTGAGGAGAAGAATTCCCTAAAAAATAAAATGGGCCAAATGGAAAAGGAGGTACAAAATCTAATAGAAGAAAACAATTTGTTAAAAATCAGAATTGGGCAAATGGATGCTAATGACTCTATGAGAGAGCAAGAATCAGTCAAACAGGAACAAAAAAAAAATGGAAAAATAGAGGAAAACATAAAATACCTCATTGGTAAAAACAACTCACCTGGAAAATAGACCCAGGAGAGACAATTTAAAAATTATTGGCCTGGACATCATCTTTTAGGAAATCACCAAGGAAAACTGCCCTGAGGTCCCAGAACCAAAGGGTAAAATAGCCATAGAAAGAATCCACTGATCACCTCCTGAAAGAGATCCTAAATTGAAAGTGCCAAGGAATATAGTAGCCAAATTCCAAAATTACCAGGTCAAAGGGAAAATACTGCAAGCAGCCATAAAGAAACAATTTAAATATCATGGAACCACAGCCAGGATTACACAGGACCTTGCAGCTTCTATGTTAAAAGATCATAGGGCATAGAATATGATATTCCCTAAGGCAAAGGAGCTTGGATTGCAATCAAGGATCAACTACCCAGTGAAAATGAGCATAATCTTTTAGGGGAGGACATGGACATTCAAAGAAATAGAGGACTTCCAAACCTTCCTGATAAAAAGACCAGAGCTCAACAAAAAATTTGATGTTCAAATACAAGACTCAAGAGAGACATAAAAAGGTAAACAAGACAGAAAAAATAACATGTTATTAATAAGGGCAAACTGTTTACATCCCTATAAGGGAAGATGACATTTGTAACTCTTGAGAACTCTACTGTTATTACAGCATTTTAAAGGGGTATACATAGAAAGGGTGGGTATAAGTTGACTTCCATGTAACAATAAAAAAAAATCTAATAAAATGGGTTAAGTGGATCTAAGTAAGTGGATTAATCTGATCTAACTAAGGAAATGTACTGGGAGAAAAGAAAAGGAGGAGACAGACAAGGGTAAATTACAGTTCCAGGAAAAGGCACAAAAACATATTACAGTAGAGGGAAAGAAGGGAGGGAGATGAGCATTATTTGAACCTTACTCTCATCAAATTTGGCTCAAGGAGGGAATAACATAATGAGTTAGGTATAGAAATCTAATTTGCACTATAGGCAGTAGGAGGGAAAAGGGGAAAGAAAAGGGAGGGAGGATAGAAGGGAGGGAAGAAGTAGTAAGAGTAAAGGGGAAGAAAAGGGAGGGGCTAATAGAAGGGAGGTGGGATTGAGGTAGGCAGGTCAAAAGCAAAACAAGAGTGAGGAAGGAAAGGGAGAAAGGAGAAAGAAAAGCATAAATGGGGCTAGGGGGGAATAGGATGGAGAGAAAGACAGATAGTAATCATAACTGTGAATGTGAATGGGATGAACTCTCCCATAAAACTGAAGCTTATAGCAGATTGGATTAAAAACCATAATCCTACAATATGTTGTTTACAGGAAACACATTTGAAACAGAGGGACACACAGGGTAAAGGTAAAAGGCTGAAGTAGAACATATTATGCTTCAGCTGCAATAAAAAAGCAGGGGGAGCAATCCTGATCTCAGACAAACAAAAGCAAAATAGATCTTATCAAAAGAGATAAGGAAGGAAACTACATCCTGCTAAAAGGCACCATAGAAAATGAAGTAATATCATTACTAAACATATATGCACCAAATGGTATAATATCCAGATTCTTAGAGGAGAAGTTTAGGGAGTTACAGGAAGAAATAGATAGCAAAACTATACTAGTGGGGGACCTCAACCTCCCCCTCTCTGAACTAAATAAATCTAACCACAAAATAAACAAGAAAGAAGTTAAGGAGGTGATTAGAATATTAGAAAAGTTAGGTATGATAGATTTGAATGGGTATAGAAAGGAATATACTTTTTTCTCGACAATTCATCGAACATGCACAAAAATTGGCCATGTACTAGGGCATAAAAACCTCACAATCCAATACAGAAAGGCAGAAATATTAAATGCACCCTTTTCAATAAAAATTATATATAATAAAGGGCCATGAAAAGATAGACTAAAAATAATTGGAAACTAAATAATCTAATCCTAAAAGATGAATGGGTCAAACAACAAATCATAGAAACAATCTTGAACTTCATTCAAGAGAATGACAATAATGAGACAACACACCAAAACTTATGGGATACAGCGAAAGCATTTCTTAGGGGAAGTTTTATATCTCTAAATGCTTACATGAATAACATGGAGAAAGAGGGGATCAATGAATTGGGCATACAATTAAAAAACTAGAAAACATACAGAAGAGAAGCTAAGAGTGTGCCAGTGGCCTTTTGGGTAAGGGTGCCTTAAATCCAGAAACGGGCTGGGATGGGGTATTAATGGGCCCTGACCAGATTAACGGGTATTCAGGAAAAGGAAAAAGCAACTTGTCATTTGGAATAGTCGTTCATGGTTGTTTGTTTTTAAAATCTAACTAGACCAGGGGTCCTTACGCTTTCTTTTTTTTGTAGGTTTATGGGACACCGCACCCCATCAATCTGGTGAAGCCCAAATTTCCCAGAATATTTTGAAATACATAAAATAAAATAAATAGGATTACAAAGGAAACTAATTATATGAAAATATAATTATCAAGCTATTTTTTAAAAGTTCACTGACCCCAGGTTAAGAACCTCTGAACTAAATATCTTATTGATACATTCAAATCAGTAGTTTTGGGAAACACATCAAATCTCAGCTAATACTGGTATATGAGAGCTGCTCACATGGTACATACAGGAAATTAGCCCTACTCAGAACAGATTGGATCCAAGTGACCCCAGCATTTAAGAAAACTATTATTATTATTGTAACACTATTATTGTAATTAACTTGTTTTTAGCTGAGGGGCAATATAAGGGTCCCTCAGGTTCTACATGGTACCCTCCTTCTGCTTTTTGTAGGGTTGTTACATTAAACAAAAATTTGAAAATACCATCACAATCACTCTAGTTAAGAAAATGTCTATCATTTAGGCAGAAGTTTGGATCTCTGCATTAATGTACATTTATATTTATCTCTAGCTAACCTCTAAGTCAGGGCAGCTAGATGGAGCAGTGGATGGAGTTCCAGGCCTGGAGTTAGAAAGACTCTTTTTGCTGAGTTCATATCTGACCATAGACTTTTACTAGCTGTGTGACCTTGGGCAAGTCACTTGACACTGTTTGCTTCAGTTTTCTCATCTGTAAAATGAGCTGGAGAAGGAAATGGCAAACGATTCCAGGCTCTTTGCCAAGAAAACCCCAAACTGGGTCACCAAGAGTCAGATATGACTGAAACCCCCTAACTCCAAAGTGGCACAATGGATAGAGTACTGGGACTGGAGGCAGGAAGATGTGAGTTCAAATCTAGCCTTAGACACTTACTAGCTGTGTTATCCTGAACAAGTCATTTAACCTTTGTTTGCCTCAGTTTCCTCGACTGTAAAATGGAGATAACAGCACTTGCCTCACAGGATTGTTGTGAGGATTAAATAAGATAATAATTAATTGTAAAGCATTTAGCACAGTGCCTGGATGTAGTAGGTACTATATCAGTACATATTCCCTCTCTTACTCTTTGCGGTTGAAGCAAAATCCAAGCTATTGGAAACATTTGGCTAAAGAAGCAGCAGAATATATTACTTTGTCTGTTAATAAACTAGCACAGGGAGAGTTAGTCCAGGGAAAAGATGATCTTTTGTTTGAAGTTCCCTCAATCCTTGAAGAGGTGGGTATAACTTATGGTGTCAGCCTCCAGTTTTCTACTACAAGATATGTCTATAGGGACAATGGCCTTCCCCAGTTGCTCCCAGAGTGATTTCACCAGTGAAATAAAGAGATTTCTGAGCACAAGATTAGGATGAAACAGAGGCAGGGAAGAGGGAGGAGTAGAAGAAAGGAAAGAGAGGTTCTGAAATAGACAGCAACTACATTTGTTGTCCATGCAAACCACAGATAGAGACTAGCCACTCTGCTCAGACCAGCATTTTCTGGAGTGATCATGGTAACAGTAGTGACCCAGACCTCTACGTGCAATGATCTGGAAACAGTCCAGGATTAGTGGGGCAGTTTGACACCAACATTGCAGTATACGGTGAGGGCTTTGAAGGAAATTAGACTGTAGCAGGACTAGAAGCTTGTGAAAATTTTATACAAGGATGAGGAAAACAGGACCACTTTCTTTCTTTCACACACTTTTTCTTGGAGAAAGTCACAACCCCGTTTTTGAGTCCCGAATGCCCAATTTTTCCATGACAACTTCCATGATTCTCCAGGTGCTCGAAAAACTTGAAACTTCTACCCAGCTCCCTCCCCTGACCCTCCAGCATTGAGTTGAGCAGTCCAGAGAGTAACTCAACATGTTACTTTTTCATTTTCTTTGTAAAGTAAAACATATGTAACTACAGTGTGGATTGCCTGGGTAACATAAATATAGAGCATTGGTCATATCGAAGGACATTTCTCCAACATGAAGTAGATGGAGTGTCATTTAGAGATTCCCATAATTTTAATTCATACTAATATTCCATTTTCTTCTCATGTTTCTGGATCAATATTTAATTGAGACCAGTACCCACTACACCATAAACAGGGGAGAGGGAGGTAGGCTAAAAGTTTGCTTGTTCTTCTAGTGCTGCTGCCTTTGGGGAGGCTAGAGCCCACCACTAGATGTGCCCATTCTCTTAATGTACTCTTATAGTATTGTTGACCTACCTCACAGTCCTCAGTCTCCCTACCACTACCACCCCTTGTCATGGTGCTGACACAGTTCGCATGAAAAAGAGCTGGGGATCTTAGTGGTCCACAAACTCAGTGACTAATGGGATCTTAGGTGTCATTAGTAGCAGTATAACATCCAGAGTGAAAGAGGTCATAGTCCTATTGTCCTCTACACTGGGCAGGCCACACATGGAGGATTTTATGTAGTTCTAGTAACCACAGTTTAAGGAGGATGTTGAATAAATGAACTGTATCTAGAAGAAGATGACTAACATGAGTAGAGATCTTGGGACATAAGGATGTTTAGCTTGAGAAAAGAGAGCTTGCAGGAGACTTGATACGAATTTTCAAGGATTTAAAGGGCTGGTGAGTGGAAAAGTCATTGGATTTGTTTTGTTTGGCCCCAGAGGACAGAACTAAGTCCGATGAATCAAAGTTGGAGAGTGGTAAATTGCAGCTTAGTAGAGGGAGAGAGGAAACTTTCCAAGAATTATAGCTTCCCCAAAGTGGAATGGATTCCCTTAATACGTAGTGAGTTCTCCATCAGTGGAGATCTTGAAGCAGAGGCTCTATGACAACTAGGCAGGGGTGTTCGGAGTATCTCAGAGTAGATGAAATAGAAATATTTAGGGAGCATATTAAAGCTTTCAAACTGTGCTTCTCACAACAACCCTGAAAGGTAGATATTGAGAGATTTTGCCCCCATTTTACAAATGAAGAAACAGAGAAATTCCACCTTAACTCACTCTCAAGATTTTTCCTCCTTGAAAACTGGCTTCCTGGGCTGGAAGAACCTTCTCCCTGAGGTCCCATTCTGCCCATTGGTGACTACCTCCTCAGGACCACTGTTATAGGAAAGGCAGTGGCTTGCTTCCCCTCACCCAGACCTTAACTTCCCTCTTTAAGACTATTTCCTCCTCCTCTTCCTTGGTTCCCCTCTTTCAAGTCCCTTAAAATATTGTCTCCCCTTCATTAGAATGTGAGCTTTTTGAAGGTAGGGATGTCTTGCTTCCTTGAGGCAGCTAGGTGGCACAGTGGATAGAGAATTGGGCCTGGAGTTAAAAACACAAGTTCAAATTAGGTCTTAGACATTTAGTAGCTGGGTGACCCTGGGTCACTTAACCTCAGTCTGCCTCAGTTTCCCCAACTGTAAAGTTTGGATAATAATGCATCTACCTCCTTCTGTTGGTTCTCTTCCTATCAATCTAACTGCTTCTCTCTCTCCTTCCCTGGGTCCTCTTACTCACACCCTTTAACTATAAGTGTTCTTTAGGGAGCTATCCTCGTTCCTTTCCTCTTCTCCCTCTACTATTTGATCTTGTTAGCTCCCATAGATTTAATTGCCATCTTTTATGCTGACAATTCTCAAATCTATCTTTCCTGCCACAATCTCTCTGTTGATTGCCAATCTCCACCTGCCTTTCAGACTTCTCAAACTGGATATCCAATAGACACCTTGAACTCAATACATCCAAAACAGAAATCCTTATCTTTCCCTTTAAATCCTGTTCCTCTCCTGCTTTCCCAATTACTGTAGAGAGCAACCATTGACTGGCAACCAATAGGCCCCAGGCCAAGCCCCACTTGATCATTGTTTGGACACAGATTGGCTCAGAGTGAATGTAAATTGTAATTGGTTCTGTTTTGGCCAGAAACCCTGAGGGTTTTTCTCTCTCAGACTGATTCTTTTTTTAACTGGGTAGAAGCCATTCTTTGCCTCATTTCTCACCTAGACTTAATCACTGAATGGGCATTACCTTAGCAAAACTGAGACCTGTTAAAGACCTTAGCTTTAAAAGGCCAAGGTTTCCCACTGTATCCTGGGCCATCTCTAGTCATACTGATCTATATCTCACCATTGGACCCAGATAGCTCCAAGGGAGAAAGTGAGGATGGTGACTTTGCATAGCCCTGCCTCACTTAAATCCAATTCATTTGCATGTCACAGCATCACCTCCCTGATGTTATGGTCCTCTTCAAGAATGAAGGACAAACAACAGAGAGTAACACCATCCTCCCAGTCCCTTAGTCTCAAAATATCGGAGTCATCTTGGATTCCTCGCTATCTCTCATACCCTATCTCTAATCCACTGCCAATGCCTGTCAATTTCACCTTTCCAACATATCTCAAATATGCCCCCTTCTCTCCTCTGACACAGTTATCACTCTGGTACAGGTCTTCATCACTCCATGCTTGAACTATTGCAATAGCGTGCTTGTGGATCTGCCTGCCTCAAGTCTCTCCCCACTCCAATCTATCCTTTATTTAGACACTAAAGCGACTTTCCTAAAACTCGTATCTGATCATGTCACCCTACCACCACCACTCAATGAACTCCATTGCTCCCTATTGCCTCCAGGATCAAATGCAATATCCTCTGGTGTTCAAAGTCCTTCATAACTTAGCCCCCTCCTACCTTTCCCTTCTTATACATTACTCCCTTACATATACTGTTTGATCCAGTGACATTGGTCTCCTGGCTGTTCCATGAACAAGACACACCATGTCTTGGCTCCTAGCATTCTCTCTAACTAATCCTCATGCTTGGAATGCTCTCCCTACTCCACTCTGACTACTGACCTCCCTACTTCCTTTAAGTCCCAACTAAAATTCCATCTTCTACAGGAAGTCTTTCCCCACCCCTCTTAATTTCAGTGCCTTCCCCATGTTAATTATTTCCTATTTATCCTTTATATAGCTCTCTCTCTCTCTCTCTCCTTCTCTCTCTCTCTCTGTCCCCTGTATTTCTATATTGTCTCCCCCATTCGACTGTAAGCTCCTTGAGGGCAGGGACTGTCTTTTGCATCTTTTTGTATCCCCAAAACTTAGAACAATGCCTGGTTCATAGTGGATGCTTAATAAATGTTTATTGATTGATTGATAATAATTATAAAATACCTAGCACAATGCCTGGCACATAGTAGGTGCTTGATAAATGTTTCTTGTTTTCCCTTCTTCCCCTTGTATTTGTACCTCAAATTGTGTCTTGTTCATGGAACAAGAGGTTAAGTGAGTTGCTCAGGGTCACACAATCAGTATGTATCCAAGGTAGGACTTGATTCCAGATCTTTCAGACTTTGAGGAGGGCTCTCTATCCACTGTGTGACATTGTCTCTTATGTCAGGATTTCATATAAATGATAGAAAATAGATAATTTGATTTGAACTGCCAAACTACATTACAAAACTAGATTAAAAATTCAATAAGCACCTACTTTAAACTTTATTAAGCACCTACTCTGTGCTAGGCACTGTCCTTCTGGCCAAATTTGAACTTAGGTCTTCCTGACTCCAGGCCTAGTGCTCTATCCACTGAGCTACCTAACTGCCCTCATATGCAGATATAGCCTGCCAATACCTAAAAGGTCTTTGGGCCCACCCTTGTATCGGGAAATGAGATATAGATGAATTCAAAGAAAGAGACAAATAGATACAGCTCTATGGATAGACAAATAAATTATATATGTATATATAATATATACATACACACATACATATATGTTTATAGGTATATACATAGATATATATAATATTATGTGGATATTATATATATTTAGACAGAGAGAAGAAGGGAGAAAAGGAGGGAGGGAGGGAAGAAGACAGAGGGAGAAAGAATAATGAGAGGAAACACATTGATGGATGCATACAAATAGAGATAGAGATAAATGGTTATGGGCAAGTCACTTAATCTTCCTAAGTCTCAATGTGGTCATCTGTGAAATGGGGATAGAAACACCTGTAATAGCTACCTTACAGAGTTTTGTGAGCCTCAAATGATATAATGCCTATACAGTTCTCTGTAAACCTTAGCGTGCTTTGTGCATGTCAGTTATGAAGATGACACATAAGTATATATTACATAAGTTGAGACATACATATAGAAACACACACTAGTTAGACAAATGATGGCTAACTAACTAGACTGACGATACATGATCCTGGAACTTGCTTTTCCTGTATGAGCTTAGGGTTGGGGTGTTCTTTGAGCTGCATCACTCCAGTAGTTTGAATTATTTCAACCCAGCTTCCCTTTGGGAACATAAAGGCATTGGCTCCTGTGTTGCCCTTATTCAGAAAAAAATGAGAAAGCCCTTCTCCCTCCCTTCCTTGTTCCTTCCCTCCGCATCCAAGCTTTCAGTGAATGCCAGCAATCTTGTTTGCTGGCTCAGCATTTGGGAGGGTTTAGTATTCAGTTCTTCAGCAAAGGGCCCACTAGCTACCCAGTGACTCAGACTAATATTATCATGACTGTCATTAACAGCTGTGGTATTTTCATTGTTGCTTCGATTTCCCCAGAACCTCTTATCTGTAAAGAGCTTTTCAGTCATTTTAAATTTATTTCCTCAACATAACCCAGTGAAGTAAGTTGTCGGTGTTCTATTTACAAAGGAAGAGGGGACCTCAAATAGCTCTTGGTTTGTACCTCTGATAGGATTTAAAGCTGGAAGAGACTTTATAGATCAATGAGAGATGGGATGGGACGGGGGTGACAACCCATTTTGCCTGAAAAGCAACTTGATATTTGTTATTCTGGCAGCAGAAAGCTCATTAGAGCCAGGAGACTTGGATCCAAGTTCCATCTCCTCCACTTATCAGCTGTCTGACCTTGGGAAAACCACTTCTCTAGGCCTCAGTTTCTTTATCTAAATAATGAGGGGATTGAACTAGAGGATCACTCCTTTTTCTTGCAGCCCAAATATTTTACGTGTCTGGAAGAATCTTTCCCAAAGACCACCATGTTCTTACAATGCTTCAGGGTTCAGAGAGATGTACTTTGGGGAGGATTTTCTAGGAGGCCATATATGAGAACCGGGTGCAGGGAAATCTGTGCCTTTTGAAAGGTATGCTAGAGAAGGTATGGGCTCTGTAGAGCAAGATGGTAGACACAAGAAGATATGGTGGCAATGTCTGGACCAGGGGTGGGGAACCTATGGCCTTAAGGCCATATGTAGCCCCCCAGGTCCTCAAGTGTGGCCCTTTGACTGAATCCAAACTTCACAGAACAAATTTGCCTAATTTCAAATTTGACAAAACAAATACAGTCAAAGGGCCCCAGTTGAGGACCTAGAGGGCCACAGGTTCCCCACCCCTGATCTAGACAAAGGTTAAAGACCCTGCACATTGAGGGAGAAGCAAGCAACTTTATTATATCCAGTCCAGAGTGAACACCATTTTCCATCCTGCTGGGGCAGGACCTCCAGAAGAGTTGATCATGCAGGGTTCTTTATAGACACTAAGCTCTTTAACAGAGCAGCGAGTTAGTGTGACTAGTGAATCCCTCTCTTGCTAGGTTAGAGAGACAGAGTATTTAACGAAGAGTAACTAGTGCTCTCACGGGAGGCAGGTGGTGGCTCAGTGGATAGAGCACTGGGCCTGGTGTCAGGAAGACCTGAGTTCAAATCCAGCCTGAGACACTTCCTAGCTGTGTGACCCTTGAAGAATCATTTAACCTGATTGCTTGACGTGGTGGATCCACTGGAGAAGGAAATGGCAAACTATTCCAGTATCTTTGCCAAGAAAACCCCAAATGGGGTTGCAAAGGGTCAAACAGGACAAATGACTGAACAACAAAAAGTGCCCTTAGGGGGTAGAAGCCATTTAGAGGAATGGGTGCTAGCAATAGCTGCTGTTATTCCTTGTTATTTGCTTAGTATTCAGTTTTGAGTAACTGTGCTTTTATACTACTGTGATGTTACGTGTTGTTGAGTTTTGGTCATGGGAGAATCAAGGAAAATGGGGATTTGGAAACAGTAGTTACAAATAGATGACAGACCTAATACGTTCTAGGAACCTGAATATGGCAGCTGGCATACTTCAAGCCTGTGAGATCACCAGGTCATACTTTTAGACACAGAAAGAACCTTAAAAAGCCATTTAGTCTAAAAATCTCATTTTCCACATGAGGAAACTGAGGCACAGAAAGGTTAATCATGTTCAAAATTACACAGAAATAAGTGAAAGATTCAGTCTTTCTTTTAACTCCAAACCTAGCCTACTCTGTATCTCCTCTTTCCAGATGAGGAAACCAAGGCACAGAGAGATGAGATGTTTTGACCAAGGGCAAACAGGTAGTAACTACATAAGCCTAGATACATATTTACATTCTTTGCCTCCAAATCCAGTGCTCTTTCCACTCTAGTGTTCAGCCTCATGTGTATTTATCATCTATTTGAAGAATTAACTTGGAATCCCAGCTCTGCTACTTTGGTGAAGTCAGCCCAGTTCTCTGGGTTGCAAGTTTCTTATCTAGAAAATGAAGGCATTGGATAAGATTATCTCTAAACTCCCTTTTAATTCTAAATGTTACGATCATTTGCTCTTCTAGCTATTCCTGTATGTCATAACCCCACTGGATTACAAGCTCCTCAAGGCCAAGTATATCAAGGCAAGTCAAATAAAGAAGCATTTATTAACCAATACTCAAATGGTCAATAAAAATTAAGTACTTACCATGATATAGGTAATATGCTAAGTGCTGGGGACATAAAGGAACATAAAAGACAACCCTTGCTCCAAAAGGAGCTCTCAGTCTAATAGGGTAGGCAAAGTGCCTCAAGTCAAGTCCAGAAGCATCCATGAAGCAATAGCCAATCAATCGATAAACATGAATTAAGCACCTACTGTGACCCAGGCCTTGTGCTAAGTACTGAGGATATAAAGGAAGGTAAAAGATGACTCCTGTTCTCAAAAGGAGCTCATAGTCTAATGGGGTAGACAACAAAGAGCCTACTATGTGCCAGGCACTGTGCTCAGCATTAGGGGTGCACAGAAAGGCAAAAGCCAATCCTTGCTCTCCAGGAGCCCATACTTTAATGGGGGACAATATACAATACACAAATATACAAATACAATATACAAACCGCCATGTACAAGCAGTGTATAGACAAGATAAACTGGAGTATATGGATCAGGTTATCTTTCCATTTCTTCTAGTGTCTTTCACACTGGTCTACACATAGCTGGTCATAGGATCATAGCTCCAGAGTTGAAATTCACTTCAGAAGCCATCCAGTCCAAGCACCTCCCTTTATAGATGATAAAACTGAGGTTGGAGGTTAAGTGACTGGCCCAAGGTCATACAGGTAGTAAACATCAGAGGTAGGATTTGAATCTAGGTCCTGACTCACATTGCTATTGAGGAACAGCTAGTAATGTAGTATGACTGAAAGTTGCCTAAGTGAAGGAGAGTAATATGAAAAAAAGGCTAGAAAGATACACTGCAGGCAAAATGTGGAGGGCATTGAATGCCAGACTAAGAAATTTGGATTTTGTTCTGTAGGTGATAGGGAATAGCAGCATACTGCTTGGTTTTGTTTTGTTTTGTTTTGTTTTGTTTTGTTTTTAATGTAGGGGAGTGTCATTGCCAAGACTTGTCCCTCAGAAAAATTATTCTGTTAGTTGAATGAAGGACAGATTACAGAAGCAAGATACTTTGGTCTCTTGTCCTTCCCAGGCATTTGAGAACCTGTTGAGATATAAAAGGCTAAGAGACCACACAGTTCTTAAGAATTGGCCAAAGAAAACCTCCACTACTATGAACCCCCAATGATGGTTGAAGATGAAAAAAAAAAGCTAATGGAGTTGCTCAGGAGTACATCCAGGACTTTTACCACCCAGGATTCCTATATCTGGAGCTTCCCTTTTCTTCCCCTAGCAAAGGAGGGGCTCCTCGTGCAGTTACTGTCCTGTAGTCCTTGCTCATATGTTACAAGCAGAGAAACTACCCTCTCTTGAGCAAAAGCATGAGACGAGAGGAGGATGAGAATAGCTGCTCAATGGGAGTCTGATGGAGGAGAGCACTGAGCACTGAACTGAGGAGCCGCGAAATCCTCTTGAACAATTGCATGTCCACGGGGAATTGCTGTAGAATTAGATATATTGCTGGACGTGAATAATTAAGGATTCTGATGTGGTCAGGTAGATTAATGTCCCTTTGAAAGCTCCGGATCAATGTTAGAGGGAAAGAAAATAAAAGACATGCATAATTTAAAAAAACCATCAGAAACTTTGCTTGACATGATGACATTACTGATTTTTTTATGATCTTCTCAAATATACTCTATCACCGTTATTAATTTAGTATCGTTAATAACTCATCCTTCAAATGTCAGGCAAAAGCCAAGCAAGAAAATAGAACTGCTCAGTGCTTAAAAAAAAAGGAAGAAAGAAAATAGGAAAAGGGATGCAACGTGGAAGAGTGCACAGGGAGGAATCTAATTAGAAAAAGAGCATGAAGATCCTAAGCCAGGGAGGCCCAGGTTTGGCCTCATCTTTTTCTCCCTGGACATCAAGATGCAGCTCTCCAAGTCAGGACTATAGCCTATCTCTGTCAAATGGCTATGTCTGCAGTTCCCAAAAAATACAAAATGCAGCAGATCAACCCTCCCCAGAAACAGATCAGCCTTTCTAAGTAGAGATACTGTATCCAGTGACGAACCAGCCTAGAACACGTTGTCAATCCCCAACACAACGGCCCATAACAAACTGCTTATGGACCCTACCGAATAAGAAAAGGACTTCCAGGGGTCTGAATCAGGAGGTATTCTTTTGTTACATGTGCTCTCTACACACACACGCCTCATTTTCATTTTGAGTTGGAGACTATTCTCCTCAATGATCTGTGTATAAGGGAGCAGTGCACTATGTTTTAGAGAGAACATTGTACCATCAATTCTTACCAGACTTCTCACTAGACTAGTAAACACTTTCACTATGAAGTTAATTAAGTCAGGATGACTGATTGTCAATGAGAAGAGCATTGGTGGATGCTCGTGAGTGACAATGATAGAAACTCAGCCTCTCATGGTGAAGTTGTTAGCCACCCTTTGGGGACTGAGCCTACCAATGTGAGCAAATGTTAAAGAAGTAGCTTCAGAGGTTGAGCTACAAAAAGATAAATATGACCCAGTACTGGTAATGGGAGTGGACACAAATGTAATTATGACATGGGAACAGAGCATGAGATAAATAAAGCATAATTCTGGGCTTGAGGAAGGACTTCAAAGATAAATATGATATATTCTGGTGGCCAGGGAGAGGGTTTACAAAGATAAAAATGATACAGTCCCTGCTGTCATTAAGTTTACAGTCTTATTATAGAACATGTCATATCTAGAACCTGGGAGGAGGGAATTTCAAGGATAATGCTGGGCAGTAGAGTCTATTTTCAATCCTGGAGATTGGAATGGAGGTGGGAGTGGGGAGCAGCATTTACTAAAAGAATACCACATTCTTTTTCAAACACTTTCCATTACTTATCAGACAGTCTACATTCTTCGGTATGATATTTAAGACCTTCTAAATCTTGGCTCTATGCCTCTTATTCCCTTTTCTGCCTATTGAAATTCTACCTATCCATTAAGACTCTGCTAAAGTGCCATGTTCTTTCTCCATGATCGGCCAGGTAATAATTTTTCTTCCTCAGATCTCAGACCTAGTACTTTCTTAGTCTTTCCTTCACATTTATCACAATCCAGTTGTTATTAGAACTGTTTCCATGTGTGTGAAGGTTCAGATCTCTTAGCTGGCTGAATTCAGCTGGAGGATTCTTCCCCTTACCCTCTACAGTGGTGTTCATCTCCTCTAGAAAACTTGCTATAATGGTAATCACCCTCACCAGGCTGCTGGCAGCCCAGTCCAGAACTCAGAACTCATGAGGTAGACATCAAAGTCAAAGATGATTCTTTCTCAGATCCTCTAGACATTAACCCATGATCAGGGAAAGAAATTGAAAAGTAGAAAAAGGCAACCAGGGACCTAGGCTCACTGAAACAAGCCCATGTTCCTGTTCCCACCCATGTGATTATACAAATTAGTGTGATTGCTTTTGAGATTATGAAAATATCCTTCCCACTTGCAGGAAATCCAATGGAGAGAAAACACTGGAAAAGAATCTCAAATGAGAAGGATAAGGGAAGGAGAAATGAAGACCATCCTTGAGTTGAAGATCTGCTAGAGAAACTCAGTGATTCTGAGGGTGCCCATGGGCCATCATTCCTCTACCCAAAGGGGAAAAGCCTCCATTGAGGGGAGCTGAGGGGAAATGAGGCCACTTAGGGAGGGGGTGGTGTCAAGGAGCAACTGAGGTCCACAGGTACACCATATAGGGGAAAAGCCCAGTCACTGGGGACTAATCAGGAATTGCTAAGTTATCCCAGGAAGGACCTGTCCCTTAGCAAAGGACAAGAGCGTATGCCTAACTCCATTAAATGTGCCCCTCTCCAGAAAATTAGGGGTTCTACTTATTACTTCTACTACCCAGAAAACCTCTGCAGCTGAATTGAAGTCTAACACATCCTTCTGACCCTGATAACTCTAAGAATCATAATATAGATCTAGGTCCAGAAAAGACCTCAGAGGTCAAGTAGATCAAGCCCCTTATTTTGCAGAACTGAGCCCCAGGTAGGTTAAATTACGTGTGCAAAGTCACTGAGGTAGTAAGTGGCAGAAGGATTTAAACCCACATTCTTTAACCCTTGAGTTAGTCAATTTTCCACTCTACCATGCTGCTTCCTCATGAATTCCCTCTGCCTTACCTGGCTCCACTCCAGTCTGACTAGATTTGCCATGATTACTCTCTCTATAGTCTTCCTCCCCTGGACCAAGCCCCACTGAGGTTTCAATGAGACAGCCACGTAGAAATATGGCCTGTGGTCAGCTTAAGTGGGTATGAAACTTACAAAGTTTATGACTGGAGAAATAGATTTGCAAGTCATCTGCATAGGATTGATCATTGAAACAATGAAAATGAATGAGAGAGACAGAGACAGAGACAGAGACAGAGACAGAGACAGAGACAGAGACAGAGAGAGAGAGAGATCCAAGACCAGAGACTTGAGGTAGTCTAAGAGGTGAGAAAAGCAGCAAAGGGAACAAAGGTGGATAGTCAGAGTGGTGGTCTTTCATAAGTCAAGAGAAGATGAAGTATTCAGAAAGAAGAAAGCAGGGAACACTAGCAAAAGCTGCAGAGAGATTCGGGAGAATAATAGTTGAAGCCATATGAAGTGGATGTGACAGGAGGGGGTCTAGCATGAGGTTACTCGGTGCCTGGGGGAACTCCCAGAGAAGGGAGCTTTCTGGAAGGAATGGGGACTAAAGGGCAATGAGGAGAGGGGAAGAAGCATCAATGACAAATGTTACCTCTTTCACAGTATTGCCCAGGGGGACCTTAACTCTATGACTAGCAATTTTAGGGAGAGCTAGCTGCTGATCAGAGCTGGACATCCACGAGGGGAATGGAGCTTCCTCCTCCTCCCTTGCCTCAGCCGGTGGTTCTGCATCCCCATCCAAGTAAGCTCTTAATGCACGAACCATTAGTTATTCATGAATTGGTTTTTGCTTATGGAAATTGATGACTTGTGGTCACTTGTATCCAGAGGAAAGAGAAAAGTCTTTAGGATGAACTCAGAGTACCGGCCTTTCAAATTACTGGGTATCTACCTACTGAAGGTGTTGGAGGGGAGAGAGGGGCAGCAGCAGACTGATAGATCTTTAAGAAGAGAGTGTTGAAACCTCCACCCCCACACAGACCAAGTCTCCAGATTTGTAGGCAGTACCGGTGGTGGGGCGGGGTGGGGCAGATGGATCTTCCTGGCTTATGGACAATTTGATGCTGAGCATTCAACACCTACATTTACCAACCCTCATCCCCAAGGCCTTCATCCAGGGGAAAAATCAGTTATCTGATGTTGTCCATAGTTGTCCAGAGAAACCAGAGACAGAACAGTGGTAACACCCATAAGAAAAAGGGCTGTCAGGCTTTCCACTCTCACATAGTCACTTCAGCCCCTTATTGTGATTGCCTAAAAATCCCAGGAGGTCTTCATATATGTGGGGCCTGCCAGGAGCAATTCCAAATGAGAGAAAGTTGGGCTGTGTCCATGTTTGGCTGAAAACCACTCCATGATTTGGTTTATTCAGCTCAATATTGGGAGGTAGGAATAATTGTGTTGTTGGGTTTACTGAATTAACAAATCTATTCAGTCAAAATAACCAAGTTAGCTGTCAGGTCCGTGCAAACAAAGGACACTGGCAAAAGGAGGCTCAATTCCATCACTTTACAGAATATGTATATATACATATTCATGTGCAGGCATGCACACAAGCATCTACTATTGAATTAACCAAGTAGGAACACAGCTGTGGTAAATCTATATTTTAATATTAAATTGATCATTAATAGCCAAGGCTATTATTTTGCTTCACTTTTATTGGCTTTGTCAGAAACGGAGTGGACTTAGGTGTCCTTTCCAATACCTCTCCTGCTCCCTCCCACCCACCCACTTCCTGAGCATGAATATCCACCTAGTTCATTTACATTCCATTATTGGTGCATTGAAGCTACAGTCACGTACCTACCCTTTTTTATTCATTGGAAAATTAAATTACAAAAGTTTTTCCATGTTGCAATTTATGTTCTGTTTGGAGCCGATTGTTTTGTGTATTCCAGCAAATATAACCATCTCTGGGACTTAATGAATTCATGAGCATTGATTCCTGGGGGGGAATAGCATGAATATTATATTGGCAAATGGAGCAACTCAGCCTAATGTAAAAAGGTTTTACTTTCTCCCACCCAACCCTTGAATACACCTGGGAAAATTCTATTGGATTCTTGGCAGCTGCAGCCTATAGGAGTCCATCGATACTGCATGGTCAGTCGAAGTTTTGGAGGAGGCTCTGAAGAAATCAGTCTGCTCTGCATGTATACAATGTCAACTGCTATAGGATAAGCGACTTTGATACTCCTGCTATTTTATCTCCTGGAAGAAATGAGTGCCCTTTAATTTTTAGATCCGATAAGCTGAGACATGCCAAGGCAAAGTTAAGGATAAAACCGGTGGGAACATCTGTGCCTTACCCCACTCTGTACCCCCACACTGTAGTAACAAGGATTCAGGGCTAAAGATAATAAGCTTGGATTTGGACATATCGAATGTGAATTGCCAATGTATGTGGTTGGAACTGATCTGGAGGCAGTAAAAGATGCAGGTCTAGGGCTCAGAAAAGAGGTCAGAACTAGAAATCTAGATGTGGGAGTCACCTGAACAGAGGTTGGAATTGAAGCCTTGGGAGTGAATAAGATCACTAAGGGAAGATGTAGAGCAGAGAAAAAAGGATACCCTTGGGGATACCCATTTTCAAGGGTCAGGAAGAAGACTGAGGGACTGGTAAAGATGATAGGGAAAGAAGCCAGGAGAGCATTAGTCCTTGTGGTGTTTCTGAAGTCGGGAGAATAGTCAGTTAAAAAAAGGAATGGCCAAACATTATAACATACATCACTATACACTCAGAATAGGTGCACGACCTGAATATAAAAGGTCACACCATAAAAACAAATTAGAAGAAAATAAGATCAGGTACTTTTTATTGTTATGGGTAGGGGGAGAATTCTTATTCAAACAAGGGAGAGAGGAAATCACAAAAGGCAAAATAGATACTTACAATTACATTAAATTGAAAGGCTTTTGAACAAACAAATTCAATGCAGCTAGGATAAAAAAAAGGTGGAAATAAAAACAACTCAGAGGCTTCACTTTTCACTCATCAAATTGGTAAAGAAGACAAAAGATGGAAAGAGTTGTGGAAGGACTGCAGAAAGACCAGCACCATAATACATCCTTAGTCAAGTTGTTAAGTAGTCCAACAATTTGGAATTACACTAAGGAAAAAAAAAAAAACCTAAACCATGACCTTTGACCCAAAGATCTTACTGCTAGATATATTTCCCAAAGGAATTAAAGAAATGTGGTTCCATATATAACGACTTATTTATAACAGCACTTTTGTGACAGTAAAGAATTCAAACAGTAGATGCCCATCAATTGGGGAATAGCTAAACAAATTGTGGCATGTAGATTTCCAATGGAATTAGGGCATTTCTTCCTTCTCTGGTTCTCTGTTTCCTCATTTAAAATGAATTAAATTAGATGATTTCTCCAAGTTCAAAACCTCATGTACGAAGGGAGAAGGTGGATCCTAACAACCATTTAGAAGTAGCTGCTGCCTTGTTTCATTGGCTCATTCAAAATGAGAAAGCATGGCTTCTTGGCCCCCTCCACACCCAACACAAACCCATATTCCATATCCCATTCTAGGGAGCTGATCAATTCTCCACCCAAAGCTTAGTAATTTCATTGCCAGTACCATTTAATTGCTGAATAATTTAAAGATACCTCTCACTGGCTATCTAATTGTTGAATAATTGAGAAGATACCTCTCATTGTCAGCGTAGAAGGTGGGGAGGGGATGCCTGAATTGGACATTGAGAACCTTCTGGCAGAGTTTTCCTCCTGGATAAATAGGCATCAATGGAAGAGAAGAGGGAGCATTGGTGACATTCAAACTTGTGGGTCTTCTGATGAGAAGCAGTGACAACCAAGCAGGTGACATGGACTTGAGGATGATGGGAGAGTCTTTTTGTACTCATCCTCTTCCCTGTCCTCTCCTTAGTCTCTGATCTGGGCTGCATGACCACCTTATCATGTAAAACATTCCCTTCCTTTACCTCCCCAGATGCTAATACTAGGAAGGCAGCCGGGACTTCCAGCAGATCAAAAAACCACAGTAGAGTTAGGAAGACTTGAGTTCAAATCCTGTTTCAGATAGTTACCAGCTGTGTGGCCTTAGGCAAGTCACATAACCTCTGTTTGCTTCAGTTTCCTCATCTGTAAAATTGGGATAATAAAGGCACCTGCCTCACACGATTGCTGTGAGGATCAATGAGATAATATTTATAAAACACTTTGCAAATCTTAAAGTGCTGTACAAATGCTACCTTGTATTTTAATAAAGGGCAGCTAGGTGGCACAGAGGACAGAGAGCTGAGCCTGAAGTCCAGATGACCTGCACTCAAATTTGGCCTCAGAATCTTACTAGCTAGGTGACTTTGGGCAAGTGACTTAACCCTGTTGGCCTCAGTTTCCTCATCTGTAAAATGAGCTGGAGAAGGAAGTGTCAAACCATTCTAGTATCTTTGTCAAGAAAACCCTAAATGGGGTCATGAAGGGTTGAACACAACTGAAACGACTGAACAACAAAACAACAACATTATTAATGAAGTTGGACAGGATATCAGAGGATGCCTAGTCCAACCTCCACATGAAATAGGAATCTTCTCTACAGTATTTTCAACAAATGACCATCTAGTCTCTGTTTTACCAAGACGGGAAACTCACTACCCCATGAGGCAGCTCATATTACATTTGGCAGGGTATTGGCAATTTCTTCCTCAGAGGTAATGAGGCATGGTGAAAAGAATATTGGCTTTGAAATCAGAGGCTTTGGATTCAAATCTTGGCTCTTTCCCTTCTTCCACATGTAACCTTCGATGGATGGCTTTATCTCTCTGGGCCTCAGTTTTCCCATCTGTACAATAAGGAAGCTGGACTTGCTTATCTGTTTCATCCCATCCCCCAGAAAGGCTTTGATCCTATGAAATCTGCCTCTCTGTATACCTTCCATTCATTGTTCCTAGTTCTGTCTGAAATGGCCAAGGAAAATCAGCCTAATCCTTTCTTTATATTAAGTATAATCCTTCTTCCATATGAATTTCCATATTAAAAATACTCTAAGACTCAGTGTATGTGATGCTAGATTCTGTAGGAATGCACCAAGACAGCCTTCCCTCTGGGCTGGGCACCCATCAGAGGTGGATTATGTCTCCAGTGCTGAGTGGACAGAGAGTGCCCCGGTCAGCTACTAGTAATCCTATTGCCTTGGACAGATATCTTTTATAGGGCCCTTCCCTGTGCTAATTCCATAGTCTCACCAAGCAAATTTCTAATATTAATTTGGCTTCTCTAATGGAAATAAATGCTTTCATTTTTGTCTTCAAGCACAACAAAAGGGCTAATTGACAGAGGGGGTGGGATAATAACAGGACATGTGAGTTTTAGTTCCAGCTCTGTTACTACCTAACTCTATAATATTAGGGAAGTTTTGTCCCCTTTCTGGGTCCAAGTTGCAACCTTTATGAAATGAGGAAGGGGGGATTACATGATGTCTAAGGTCCTTTCACTTCTAACGTTCTATGATGTTATGATTCTAATTCATCCAGAAGGAATTGGGGGAAGGCATATTTCATGGTCCTGAGGAGATCCACAATTGGCTTCTTACATCTTGGCCCAGGAGCCTCCTGGGATGAGAAGGAGGGAGGAACTGGTGAACTGGCCCAAGGGAGCATCCAGTCAGCGATTAAAGAAGCATCCTCTGGCAGCCTCAGGTGTCTCTCTGAAGTGCCAATCACCATCTGAAACCCTGAACTTGGCCTTCCCAGGGGTTGCATATTTCTGCCAGCTGTCAATCCACCTGCAACAAATCTTCCAAGCACAACATCCAGACCAGGAGTCAACGTAATGCAATGGAAAGAACCCTGGATTTGGAGAGAGAGGATCTGAGTTCAAGTCTTGACTCTACTGCTGAACACCATATCTAGTCCCAGGAAGTCCCATTATGTCTCTCTATTTCCAAAATCTTTGTCACTTACCTTGGTAGCTTTGTCGTTGTTGACTTGTTTCAGTCGTCTCTGACTCTTCGTGACCTGATTTGGGGTTTTCTTCTCAAAGACCCTGAAGTGGTTTGCCATTTCCTTTTCCAGCTCATTTTATAGATGAGGAAACCGAGAAAAGCAGGGTAAAGTGACTTGCCCAGGGTCACACAGCTAGTAAGTGTCTGAGTCTTCCTCAGAAAAATGAATCTTCCTGGTTCCAAGTGCAGGGCTCTATCCACTACACCACCTAGATATTAGGGGGAAGGACCATGTTTGATTCTTCCCTCTCTCTTGCTCCTCACATTGAATCCACTGTCAAGGACTCACAATACTTCCCCTCTCCACTCATATGGACACTGCTCCAATCCAGACCCTCACACCTCTCACTTAAACTACTGTGGTCATCTCCTAACTGCTCTTTCTCCCTCTACTCTCTTCTCATTGCAATCCATTTTTCATACGGCTGTCAAAATAATCTCTCTAATGCACAGGCCTGATTGTACCACTCTTCACCTCAAAACCCTGTATTTTTTCCTCCAGGATAAAATGCAAAGTTCTCGGTCTGACATTCAAAACCTTGCAATCTGCTGCCCACCTATCTTTCTCTCCAGACTTAATTCTCTTTATTCCCCTTCACTTACTCCAATTTCAGCAAAGCTGGACTTTAGCTTCTTTCCCCAGATTCAACTTGCAAGCTATCCTTATGCCTAAAATGGGTTCACTTCTCATCTCTACTTGTACAGATCCTTCTTTTCCTGCAAGGCTCAGCTCAGGTGGCAACTCTTCTGTGAAGTCTTTGGTGAGACTCCAGAGGAAAATGCCTTCTCTCTCTTCAAATTTTACTACAGCCCTTGATCTGGATCTCTCCTTTTCCCCTTATCTTCTACTTTCTAAAAAAAGTGTGTCTATGTCACACAGTAGATGGTAAGTGCACAGAGGGCAGGGGCCCTGTTACTTTTCACCTTTGATTTTCTAGGACTTGCACATGTGCCTTGCATATAATAATCACTTAATTAAAATTGAATTTGTCAAATTCCAGGAAACTTCCACCAGGAGGAAGAGAGAACAGAGTCTCATGATCACTCAGTTTTCTCCTCTGTATAGACTAAAGGCTATGAAAACTTTGTGTGGGGCAAGGGAAAGAGATTTCACAAATATATCATCACAGGCCCTGGAGTCAGGAGAGCCTGAGTTCAAATGCAGCCTCAGACACAATGAGTGAGACTGGGCAAGTCACTTAACTACAATTGCCTTCTCCCCCCATACACACACACACACACACACACACACACACACATGAGAAAAAAAGGTGATTTTTTTTTTCACAAAGAGACTAGGCGTCTGGAAAAAGCACAAATCTCAGAGACAAGAAGACCTATATTCATTCACCAACTGTGTGACCCTAAGCAAGTCATTTAATCCTCTGAACCTTCTTTCCCCACCTCTACCATGGAGATAACAACTATTTCCACAATCCATCTCATATGCTTGTCAGGAAGAAAATACTTTGTGAACTTGAAAATTCTAGAGAAAGGTAATCAAATTAACAAAATTGTGGAGTAGGAACAGGAAAGTAGGGATGGTACTAAGGGGATGTTGTTTTTTAGTTATGTCTGACTCTTCATGACCCATTTGGGGTTTTCTTGGCAAAGATATTGTAGTGGTTTGCCATTTCCTTCTCCAGCTCATTTTTATAGGTGAGGAAACTGAGGCAAATAGGGTTAAGTGACTTGCCCAGGCTCACTCAGCTAGTAAGTATCTGAGGCTGTATTTGAACTAACTCCAGGTTCAGAGCTCTATCCACTGCATCACCTAGCTGCTCAAGGGCATGTTAGTGCTTCTAAAAGTGTAGGGTAAAGGAACCAGAAGGAGCAAAGTGATGTGAGAAGACCAGAGTTCAAATGTCTCCTCTGCTACTTGTTTCTTGGGTCATCTTATTTCCTTAAGCCTCAGTTTCCTCAACTGTAAAAATAAAAGAAAAAGAGGGGGATGGGGATTGAGTTAGATGATCTTAACGTTCCTTCTAGCACTAATATTCATAAAATGGGGGTAATAACACCTTCAATGCCTACCTCATAAGGTAATTGTGAGGATCAAAAGGTGATAACAATGTAAGCAGAGGGTTTTGAAAACTGTAAAGCATAAATGTTGGTGGTTTAAAAAAAAATATTTTTATTCTGTAACAGCCCTTCCTCCTTCTAGAGACTGACGTGTTCTTAGATGCCATGACCCTCCTTCACCCAGACTCCTCACTAGCATCTTTCTGACTCTCATAGGTATGAGAAGACTTGGGTTTTATCTAGTTCCAGCCTTGTTAGCCCTGTTCCTATACTCTCTCTATGGCCTTTGGGAAAAACGCTTCGCTTTTATGCACTTTGGTTTTCTCTTCAATAAAATGGGGCTAACAACAATACAAACAACTCAGTTGGAAAGACTTGGAGTCAAGGTGTGCCTCTGATGCCTACTAGCTGTGGGACCTTGGCCAAATCATTTAAACTCTGAAGGCCCTAGGAAACACTTTAAGACTCTAAGTTATGGACCTGCACCAGTAGACGGAATTTTTACACATTGAGTTCACCTCAGTGATGAAATGTCAGAAAATAATATATATCTATACCCACACACAAGGTAAATATATGGTGTGTATATAAAATGCATCTGTACTCATATATTACATATACATTATATATAAATATGTAATTCACATTTATATAGTGCTTGAACATATGAGAGTATATCAATGAATCAGTCAAGAAAAATTTATTAAGTACTTGGGGCAGCTAGATGGTCCAGTAGACAGACAGCTAGTCCTGGAGTCAGGAAGACTCATCTTCTTGGGTTCAAATTTGGCCTCAGAGACTTACTGACTGTATGACCCTGGACAAGTCACTTAACCCTGTTCGCCTTGGTTTCCTCATCTGTAAAATGAGCTGGAGAAGGATATGGCAAACCACTCCAATATCTTTGCAAAGAAAACCCCAAATGAAGTCATGAAGAGTCACACATGACTGAAAATGACTGAAAATGACTGAAAGTGCTCTACTGTATTCTGCCCCCTACCATCAAAATTGGTTCAACGGATAGAGTGCTAGGTTTGTTATCAGGAAGAGCTAAATTCAAATTTGATCTCAGACATTTGTGTGATGCTGGGCAAGTCACTTTACCTTTACCTGCCTTGGTTTCTCAACTTTAAAAGACAATAATAATAGCACCTACCTTTCAGTGTTATTGTAAGGATTAAAAAAAGATACTATTTTAAAGCACTTAACACAGGGTTTGGCACATTTTGTCTGTTTAGTAAATGCTAGTTTCCTTTCGTCTGCTAGCTATGCTAAGTGCATTACTATGTTAACTCATTTCGTAATACCAACCTGACTCTACCTTATAGAACAGCGATTAATGAAATGAAATAGTAGATGTTAATATGTAATGCAAATATAAGTTATATGTTTACAACACTATTATTATGATGATGATCATTACCTTGGGCAAATTAGGTAAATTCCTACATGTAACTTCATTTTCCTTTTCTTCTTTACCCCTTCCCTTGTAAAAGATAACCCTATATCGTGTATCTGCCACAGGCCTGGAAAGAAAATAAAGGTGTATAGGCAAACAAAGTCCTCTACCAGCATCTTGTATTCTGAGAAGTATTGGTGGAAAACCAAAAAGAGTTTGGTTTCTGCGATCAACCCTAACGTGATAAACCTCTCCCTTCCAGAGGCTATCCTGTAGCCATGCCACTCTCATTCCTAGAATTAGGATGTAGAGGGTCTTGAATGCCATATTGAGTTTGAATTTTATCTGTAGGCAATGGGGAGCCATCTTGGATGAGGAGAGAGCTGTCCCCAAACGACATCAGTCTAAGTTCCTAGACACTCTTGTCGCACAAGTTAGCAAGAGAATTCTTGAGAACACTCTGTTCCCTGAACTTCCTGAAGCTAATGAGCTCTTTATCCAATGCTTAGCACAGTGCCTGGCACACAGCAAGTGCTTAATAAATGCTTATTTTCTGTTCAAGGAAAAGCCTGGCATAGTGAAAAGACACTAAGCTGAATCAGAAGATTCAGTTTCTGGTTAGTCTCTTTCCAGTCCAGATCTACCTTTCTCCACTTCAAAAGCATGTCTGACAGCTGTTTTGCCCTGCGACTTCTTGCAGTGCCTAGGGCTCCTAACCCTGTACCATTCCAATACTCCTGTGTGCTGCTCACCCTAGAATATTCCTCTGCAATGCCTGCCGCTCTTGAACCTTTGGTGAGGTCCTCCCTTGGCCTCCACTTTGTGTAGGGGCCCAGGCTGGTCTACCTCACTCCCCTCCTAACCTTGCTCCTGTTCTTCATATTTTCCCTCCATACTTGCCCCCTTATACACACACACACATGCACACACACACACACACGTGCACGTACCCACACACATGTACACACATGCACACACACACATTTACATACACATACACACATGCACACACACATACACACACACTCTCAAACACACTTTTTAGCTCCCTTTTGAGAGTTTCTTCACCCATTAAGCTCTGTGAGGGTAGAAACTGGTCTTTGTTTTATGCTTGTATTTGGATCCCTAGTGCTTAGAACAATGCCTGAGATCAAACAGGAAGCATTTAAATCTCTCTCTCTCTTCTCTCTCTCTCTCTCTCTTCCTTCTTTCCTTTTACTTCCTTTTCTTCTCTCCCTTCCTTCCTTCCTTCCTTCCTTCCTTCCTTCCTTCCTTCCTTCTTTCCTTTCCCTTTTCCTTCCTTCCTTCTTTCCACTTACTGCTAGGTTGACCCTGGATGAGTCACTCAACCTTTTTGGACCTCAGTTTTCTAATATGCAAAATGAAGGTATTAGACTTCATGGTTATCAAAAATCTCTTTTAACCATATATCTATGATCTTATGTTCCTATGATTCTTCTCCTTACCGGGCCTCAGTTTCTTCCTCTTTCAAATGAGTGGGTTGGACTACAGGTCCCTTCTAGTTTTAACATTGTAGGATTCTACAAGAAAACTCTTAGAAAGCTATAAATCACTATACAAATGCAAGGCATTATCGTTATTATTAGGGAAAAGCCCCAGGCCCCATGTGGTGGGTGCCAACTTAGACTCATCCTTCTTGGCACTTGTCCCTGGAAACCAGCTAGTCCACCATCATTGGGGTCTCGTAGGGGATTACACTGCAGAAAAAGTGCCGCTCAAGCTTAACTGAGCTTCCAGGCTGGTGTTCTTCCCCCAAATCTTCTAATTAATAGTCAGGATTAACAGCTGCTGAGGTTGGGTCTGAGCCATCTAATCAGAGCAGCACAGACTCCCGGCCCGGCAAAGCTTTCCTGGAGCTGGGCAACCTTCCCTAGCTCTTTAGATAAATGTATTGGGAAATTAAAACAACAACAACACAAGAAAATAAAATCCACCCAGCCCCTCCTGGGATGGAACTCATGTTTGCTTATTGTCTTTTCTGAAGCAAGAGAGGAGGCAGAGGATCCTGAATTCATCACATCATGATTTGGGGAAACCTTCTGTCCCTGGGGAGGTCCTCCCAAAGACAACTAGGTCAAGGATGCTACTAAAAGGCATGGAAAGAAAGCCTACAAGATCCTGTCGACAGTAATAGTCCAAATAACCCTAACCCCTTATCCTTGTAAGGCACTTGCTTTTGCAAAGCTTTTTTATTGTATTTCATTTTGTTTTTACTTCTAATCTCTGGTCTGCTCTTCACAAAAATCCTGTGGGACTTTTAGGAAAAGATCATTGTCCCCATTTGACAAAGGAGAAAACTGAGGCTCAGAGAAGTGGGTCAGTATGGAAGCACAGAACTTATGTTGGAATCCTAGCTCTGCTACTTACTGCCTGTGTGATCATGGACGAATTACCAAACTTTTCTGGGCATCAATTTTCTTCTTTATAAAATTAGAGGCCTAGACTAGATTATTTCTAGGTTCCCTTCCATCTCTGAAATTCTGTGATCCCATGACCCATCCAGAATAACGCAGCTTTTCTGGTTGAAGGGCTGGGACTCAAACACAGGTTTCCTAGCTCCCATGTCCCAGAGCTTTTCATTAGACTTTGCTGTGAAATCTAGAAACCTGGGGATTTACCTGGGGATTCTGGTTTAGGACCTGATATCCTGAATTGATATCATGAACCCTAACCCTAAATCCATACATTATGTACTTTTTTCCCCTTGGGGTTAGGGTAGGAGAGTTGGCTTGACTTGATCTCTTGCTTCTGAAAAATTGGCTTACTTGTTTAGAGTTCTGATGATTTTGTCCAGAGATAACCTTTGGTCCATGTAATCCCAAGAAGCCGTCATTACTTTTCTCTTAACAGGGACCTATTAGGGCTCAATGACTACAATTCTGGACAGGCTTAATCATCTATTCATTAGGTAAAATGAACTTTCCTGTCTGGGTATCCAGGGTCTGAATCCTGTCATCCGTCTAGGGCTTCTCAATGCATTTGCTTTCCTAGTACACAGATTCATATTCCTAATCTTCCCAACCCAATTAAAATGCAATCTTCTCCAAAGGACTAATGATGGAGCATACTATCCACCTCCAGAGAAAGAGCTGATATTGATTGAATACAGATTGAAGCATGCTATTTTCCACTTTCTTTCTTTCTTTCTTTTATTCAAGTCTTCTTATACAAAATGACTAATATGGAAATGTTTTATATAATTACACAGGTATAGCCTATATCTGATTGCTTGGGGTCTCAGGGAGGGGGAAGGGCAGGGAGTGAGAGAGAGATAGAATTTAAAACTCAAATCTTTAAATAAAAATGTTTTAAAAAATACAATTGTTTTTCAGTCCTATTCCCTTAGTTGTTTTTTTTTTATCTCTGCTGATTGTATGTGATTAATTTATTTGACTTGGGATATCAATAATTGGTAATAACTTTATATGTTCTCCTTCCTGAGAACACTTACCTTGAGAAGGGGGCCATTGATGCCTTAGTTCAAGTGAATGGTGGATAGTGGACATTTCAGACCCTACACTGGCTTATGGAGGGATATTTTGGGACAGGGAGGGCTTTTAAGATCCCTCATGTCACACATGGGCAATTGGGCTCATGAAATACCTATAAATGCAATACATGCAAATGGCCCTGAAAACGACTTCCCATCCATTGTAAGGTTCCCATCTATCATACTTATTCCACTGGGCCTATTCCCCACTGGTTTCTAATGCAATGTACTCTCTCTGAGGAGTTTAGTCTCTATTGGGCATGTGGGCATGGGATTTTGTTTTTGTTGCATAGTTCTTGCACCCTGCTGGTGTCACATGCACACTGCTAGACCCAATGGGCTGCCTTTGACATCATGGCTACAGGCTCTTCTTTGCCATCAACTTTGGATCTTCATCTGTTTAAGGTACCTGCTGGTATCTTGGCTTCTGCCTGCTGACCAGAAAGGCTCTCCCTGATAAGGATGGGCTGATAGCTCATTAGTCATAGCCAAATCTGTGAGTCACCATTTCTGACTAAAGGTCAAAAATCAAGTGGAGTCAGTCAGTCAATAAGCATTTATTAAGAACCTACTAGGTACTACATTGTGTACATAGTACATTGTGCTAAGGGGTAGAGATAACACCCTCCCCCCACAAAAAAGGCAAAAGGCTGCCCTGGGGGAGCTCACAATCTGAGTACCCCTGAGCTAAGAACTTCTTAATTTTCTTCATCCTTCAAGGAGGATTTACATTCTTATCCCATATCTCTCTCTAACTCAAGGTTAGAATATCCTTGTAACTATCAATTCCCTTACAGGTATCCTGTGCTTCCCAATCTATTATAGGGCAAAACAACCATCAAAAGCTACATGTTTCTGAGTCATTCCCTCAGCCTTTTCAAATCTATTAGATCTTCTCATACAAATTAATTTGAGGGAGCAAAAAAGCTAAGTTAAAAGCACAGAGGCATTGTTTTACTTCCATTGGGTTGCACCCATCCATGCTTTTATTAGGTACATGTGGCCATGGACAAATGTCCCATTCTTTGAAGCACTCTACATTCAAGCCATGAGCCCTGCCACTTTTGGCCATCTCTTCTCCCATGGAAACCACCTTTTCCAAGCTGCTACCAATATGAACTTCCTTCCTCAACACCTTTTCTTCCCTCCTCTTGTTGAAAATCTCCTGCTTTCCAATGACCTTTCCAGCAGAGCCTCTGCTAATCAAGGCAGGATCAGATTTCCACAGACAGACAACACCTTTAAGGTTTATTTCTATGTTAACATAGATTAGCTGATCAGATTCCTTTTCATTGTCACTGAAAAGAGATGCCAGGAAAATAGCAATAATTGGTTAAGTGTTTAGACAGGAGGCAACAAAGTACAGTAGAAAAAAAAAATTAGGATTGAAGTCCAAGGACCTGACTGAATCTCAGCCCTTATGGCCCACTTGAGCTTGAGCAGATCATGTAACTTACGGGTTTTCATTTTTCCCATCTGTAAATTTTCTTATTTACATGATAAGTTGTTGTTGTTTCAGTCATATCCTACTCTTCATGACCCTTTTTGGCGTGTTCTTTGCAGTGGTTTGCCATTTCCTTTTCCAGCCCATTTTACAGATGAAAAACTAAAGCAAATGGGGTTAAGTGACTAGCCCAGGGTCACACAGCTAGTAAATGTCTGAGGCTGGATTTGAATTCATGAAGATGAGTCTTCCTGATTCCAAGCCCAATGCTCTCTTTGCTGTGCCACCTAATTGTCCCTATAAAATAAGTGGTTTAGATCATATAGCTTCTAAGACTCTCTAAGCCTAATAACAATAGCTAACATTTATAGCACTTAACATATGTTATTTGATCTTCAAAACTACACCAAGATGTAGTTGCTACTATGATCCACATTTTACAGGTGAGGAAACTGAGGCAGAGAGAGGTTAAATGATTTGCCCAGGGTCAAATAGTTAGTGTCAGAAAAAGGATTCACATTCAAGGTCTACTGATTCCAAGTTCAGAGTATTCCATGTATTATGGCTCTTAGCTTCTTCCTCCAAGTCCATGATCTTATAGATAGAGGGTTTGAGGGCAAGACAAGACCTAGGTAGGAAATATCTGGGCAGGGAAGTAAGAGGACATTGGGCACTTGGCAGGTAGAAAGAACAGCATGGGGAATGGGCATAAAAAAGGGTAGACACATAACAAAGGGAAATCTGACCATTTGATCTAGCGGTTTGATGGGTGTAGCCCACAATGAGGGAAAAGGATAAAGAAGAATTTCCTGATCATACTGCACTATGTGATTCTGATTCCAAGCCCAAGCATTCCAAGCTAGGAAAGTTGGAAGCACAACCCTAGAGGGTGGCTCTTCTCAACATGAAGGGCTGTGAGTAGCAAAATCCTCACTGTCCCATAACGCCTTTCCTTCAATAATCTGGCACAGATGAGCCCAAGATGTTTACAACTTTCAATCCTCTTTTTATGAAGCTCAGAACTTGTTGCCATCTGCTTCCCAAGGTTTTAATGCAAATAGAAATTTGCCTTTATGGTTTCAATTAACCTAATAACAAAGCAGGGCAGGAGGTTGGATCTCAGAGCTCCATTCTACACCCTGCCCTCCCCCAGGCAAGCTCCCTTGAAAGTGAGCCACGGTGGGTTCACCTTCCAATGTGTCAGTCCTTCACAGAGTTAACTACGTCCTGTCCACACCAGAGCTAGGGTGGGGTGCATCCCATCCTATGCTCTCTGCATTTGGGATCCTAACTTTGGCAGGTGCTCCTTCCCACTGTCACCGCGTTGGGTCCAGCCTCACACTTTAGCCAGGAAAAGCAAGAGCACGTATAATGGCTTCCAAGATTAGTGTTTATATGACAATAACACTTCTAAAATCCCTAAGATTCCTACAGAGGTTTATAATTTGCAAAGCCCTTTTTCTCGACATTACAGTTTGTAACTGTCACAACAGTTCTGGGAATGAGGCTGAGCATGGGTTACTCCTGTTCATACAGATCAGAAGACTGAGGTTAGGACAAAGAAAACCACTGATCCAAGGTCACGTGCAGATTACAAGAGGGGCAGACCTGGAGCTTTCCCTTCCTTTTTCTCAGCAGCTCAGGGTTCAGTGAGACAAAAATTCTGAAACTCTTGGCCGCAGGGTTATGAAAGTGTCCTCTTCAGCCTCTACTGCCATGCACCCTTTCTCTTGACCAGGCTTAACAGCAACAACAAGCAAATAAACAATCAAAACCCCTACCCCAACATTAATAACAATAATAATAATAATAATAAGCTAAGAAAGAAACAGAAAAACAATAGCATCAATTTGAAAACATAAAAAAGAAAGGAAAAAAAAACGAAACCTTCAATAATTCCTAATGACATGTAAAGCTGTCAGGGCCTTAGGTAGTTAAGACCTAAATCTTAGGTGATGCTCAAAAAAAGTACATTCAAATTATAAGTAATAGCTGACTTTGGGGCAGGTAGCAAAGGAAAAGGAAGTGGGGAGTGAAAAGCAGACAGCCATTTATAAGCCTTGTCATCTTTTATCTTCCCCAAATTTTTCATCTGTGATTTCTGGTTGCTCCCACTGCCTCCCCCGTATCTGAGAATTGTTAAAGAGGTCTATGCTCCCAGCACTCGGACCCGCTGCAGTTCTCGCCTGGGGACTCCCTAAAATTCCAGGGAGCTGAGGCATATCCCATCCCCAACCCTGTTCCAAATTTTATTTGATAACATTTGGACACTCCAGACCGAGGGATGAATGATGATAATATCTCAGAGAGTAACTAGGCATTGAGAGGGACACATTAAAGCTAATGAATAAATAGACCAATTTGCACTAAAAACACAATTGTAAATAAACAACATAAGAAGGGAGGAGGGCAGGAGCTGTTTGTTCTCATTCTGGGTAAGAGGCAGAGATAAATTGGGCACAAATCGAGATCCAATAGTTGTTGACACTAACCGATTAAGATCTATGGAAACTGGAGGGACTTTAATGAGTTATGTGGAGAAAAGAAGGAAGAAAGTATCATGGGATAGGATGGGAGAATGAAGCTTCCAAGGAAGGTAGTCCTAAAAAGGAATCCCAGGGAGGGCTCATTCAAATTACGTAAAGGGTTTACCTGGGATCCTAATTCATCATCATCATCATCATCATCACCATCATCATAGCATTCATATAGTGTTTTAGGGTTTGCAAAGCACTTCAAATACATTATTTCATTTGATCCTCACAATCTAGTGCAGTGGGTGCTATTATTATTCTGCATCTTACAAATAGTTATGTTGAGTGAGGTTCAGTGACTTGTACACACATCCAGTACATACTGGGCCATCGCCAGTCGTTTTGACTTTTGTCTTGCCACTGGACTTTGATGACTCTGGAGTAAGGCTGGATGACTTTGCACAGCTCTGCCTCGCTCAAATTCAATTCATGTGCAAGCAAGACATCACTCTTGTAATGTCATTGGTCCTCTTTGAGAATGAAGGACAAACAACAACAACAAAATTAGTATCTGAGGCAGGATTTGAATACAGCTCTTCTTGACTCAATGTCCAGCACTCACTGTATCCCCATCCAACATAGCTGCCTCCTCTTCAAGTGCCATGACATTTTTTCTTACGTCACTTCAGCATAGGCATTCACACATCCAGAGTTTCTGCAGTGTACTCTCTATTTTGAGAAGATAAGAGAATCACCAATTTATAAGCTAGGAGGGTAGTTACTGATTGTTTAAATCAACCCCATCTTTTATGGTTGGGGAAACTGAGGCTCAGAGAGATATAATGAATTGCCCAAGGTCCTTAATGTAGTAAGCGGCAAATGTGGGATCCAAGCCCAGGTCTTCTGACTCTGATACCAATATTCTTGCCACTTTTTCTTGAACCTCTCTTCTCTCTATGCTTTCTGGTTCTCTTTTGGTTCTCCTCCTACCCATTTGACCATTGCTTCTCAGTCTTTTTTGTTGGATCTTCATATACGTCACTCCCACTAATCCTAAGTGTCCTCCCCCAACCCCCAACCCCACTCTATCTGTCCTGGACCCATTTCCCTTCTCCCTCTATCCAATTTAACTTAGTAAACTTACCATTTCTTGTGGATTCAATTATCAAATCTATGCCAATGATTTTCAGATCTCTTTATCCAGCCCTAACTTCTCTCCTGACTTCATCTTGAGTATTCAACTAATCTGTCCAAAACTGAACTCATCTTTAACCCCAAATCCTCCCCTCTTCCTAACCTCTCTATTACTGCCAAGTGTACCACCATCCTCCCAGGCACTCAGGTTCATAACCAAAGTGACATCTTTGATTTTTCGTTCCTTTAGATTTCACTCCCCATAGAAAATCATTTGCTAAGTCCTAGCAATTTTACTTTCATAACATTTCTTGCATATTACCTCTTTTTTCCACTGGTATTGCTACCACCCTTACCACCTCATGTCTGGGCCTGCTGGTTGGTTTCCTTCCTCTATTCTCTCCTCACTGTAGTCCATTTTCCATTCATCCATCAAACTGATTTTCTAAGGTACAAATTTGACCATATCCTTCACCCCCTGTCCCATCTACCCAATAAATTTCAGTGGCTCTCTATACCTCCAAGATAAAATATAAAATCTTCTATTTGGCTTGTTAAACCCTTCATAATCTGCTCTCCTCTTACCTTTCCAGTCTTCTCACACTTTACTCCCCTTCAGGTACTCTATGATCCAGTGACACTGGACACTTTGCTGTTCATTGCAGAAGACAGTTTCCTGGTTCTGAATTTTTACTGGGCATCCCCCAGGCTTGGGATATTCTTCCTCCTTATAACCACCTCCTAGCTTCCTAGGCTTCCTTCAAATCTCAGCTAAAACCTCTCCTGCAAAAAGTCTTTTGGGGTCTTTCTTAATGTTCTTTATCTCTGTGATTGTCTCCAACTTATTCTTGATTTATCTTGTTTGTATGTAGCTATTTGTGTGTCGTTTCCCTCATTAGATTATGAGATCCTTGAATACAGGGACTGTTTTTGCCTTTCTTTATATAACTAGAACTTAGCACAGTTCTGACACATAGTAGGCACTTTATTTTTGGGGGGTATATATATATATTTTCATTGTTAATTTATTAGTTTTCAACATTCACTTCCACAAGATTTTGAGTTCCAAATTTTCTCCCCATCTCACCCCTCCCCCTACCCCAAGACAGTGTGCATTCTAAATACCCCTTCCCCTAATTTGCCCTCCCTTCTATCTCTCCCCCCATCCTCTTATCCCCTTTCCCCTTCTATTTTCCTGTAGGGCAGGATAGATTTCTATACCCCATTGCCTGTATATCTTATTTACCAGTTGCACATGAAAAAATTTTTAACATTCGTTTTTAAAACTTTAGGTTCCAAATTTTCTCCCTTCCTCCCTCCCCACCCACCCTCATTGAGAAGGCAAGCAACTCGATACAGGTTACACATGTGTAGTCATGCAACACACTTCCATAGTAGTCATGTTGTGAAAAACTAACTGTATTTCCCTTCATCCTACCCCATCCCCCCCATTTATTCTATTCTCTCTTTTAACCCTGTCCCTCCTGAGAAGTGTTTGCTGCTGATTACCCCCTCCCCCAATCTTCCCTCCCTTCTATCATCCCCCCCACTCTCTTATCCCCTTCCACCCCATTTTTCTGTAGGGTAAGACAGATTTTCACACCCAACTGAGTGTGTATGTTATTCTCTTCTTAAGCCAAATCCAATGAGAATAAGATTCACTCATTCCTTCTCAACTTCCCCCATTTCCCCTCCACTGTAAAAGCCTTTTCTTGTCTGTTTTATATTAGATAATTTATCCCATTCTACCTCTCCCTTTCTCCCAATATAATACTCTCACACCACTTAATTTAATTTAATTTTTTAGATATCACCCCTTCATCTTCAATTCACCCTGTGCCATCTATCTATCTATCTATCTGTCTGTCTGTCTGTCTATCTATCAATCATCTATCTATCTATCTATCTATCTATCTATCTATCTATCTATCTATCTCTATCTCTATCTATTTTCCCATCCAACTACCCTAATATTTGCAAAGGTCTCATGAGTTACAAATATCATATTTCCATGTAGGAATGTAAACAGTTCAACTTAAATAAGTCCCTTATGATTTCTCTTTCCTGTTTACCTCTACATTCTTCTCTTGAGTCTTGTATTTGAAGGTCAAATTTTCTATTCAGCTCTGGCCTTTTCATCAAGAATATTTGAAAGTTCTCTATTTCACTGAATATCCAGTTTTTCACCTGAAGGATTATACTCAGTTTTGCTGGGTAGGTGATTCTTGGTTGTAATCCTATCTCCTTTGCCCTCTGGAATATTATATTCCAAGCCCTCCAGTCCCTTAATGTAGAGGCTGCTAAATCTTGTGTTATCCTGATTGTGTTTCCATAATACTTGAATTGTTTCTTTCTGGATGCTTGCCATATTTTCTCCTCGACCTGGGAACTCTGGAATTTGACTATAATATTGCTAGGAGTTTTCATCTGGGGATCTCTTTCAGGAGGTGATCAGTGGATTCTTTCAATTTCTATTTGTCGTCTGGTTCTAGAATATCAGGGCAGTTTTCCTTGATAATTTCTTGAAAGATGATGTCTAGGCTCTTTTTTTTTTTATCATGGCTTTCAGGTAGTACAATAATTTTTAAATGATCTCTCCTGGATCTATTTTCCAAGTCAGTTGTTTTTCCAATGAGATATTTCACATTGTCTTCTATTTCTTCATTCTTTTGGTTTTGTTTTAATGTTTTAATGTCTTGATTTCTCATAAAGTCATTAGCTTCCATTTGCTCCATTATAATTTTTAAGGAAGTATTTTCTTCAGTGAGCTTTTGAACTTCCTTTTCCGTTTGGCCATTTCTGTTTTTAAGGCATTCTTCTCCTTACTTTGGACCTCTTTTGCTATTTGGGTTAGGCTATTTTTAAAGGTGTTATTTTCTTCAGTATTTTTTGGGTCTCCTTTAGAAAGCTATTGACTTGTTTTTCATGATTTTCTTGCATCATTCTCATTTCTCTTCCCAGTTTTTCCTGTATTTCTCTTACTTGCTTCTCAAAATCCTTTTTGAGCTCTTCTATGGTCTGGGACTGATTCATATTTTTCTTGGAGGCTTTGGATGTAGGAGCTTTGACTTTGTCTTCTGATTGTATGTTTTGATCTTCTTTGTCACCAAAGAAAGATTCTATGGTCTGACTATTTTGCTCTGTTTGTTCATGATCCCAGCTAATCACTTGAGTTTTAAACTTTGTTAAAGGTAGGGGTCTGCTTCCAGTATGGAGAATGTACTGTCCCAAGCTTCGGGGGGTTTTGTGCAGCTGTTTTCAGAGATACTTCTAGGGACCTGTAAATTTTTAGTTCTTCCAAGATGGTATGATCAAAGGAGAGGTGTTTACTCCTTTCCTGGCCTGTGCTCTGGTCTATGAGTGACCACAAGCACTCTTTTCTGCCTTGGAACTATGAGGAGGATTCCTTCTCCACCACCACTACAAGCTCTGCCATGCCAGGGATCCTCTTCACCCCAGGACCACCACCCAGGACTTCAACTCATATCTAAGTATGGGCAAAGCAAGAGAATCTTGCCTCAGCACCAGCAAAGAAATCCCTGCAATCCCCTTCAGCTTAATCACTCAATTCCCCTTCAATCTGTGGGCTGAGACCTCCTAGCTGCCGCCCCAGGGCTCCGCTGGGACTGAGGGTAGGAACGAGCTTCTCTCTCACTGTGGTCACAGACTTTTCCTACTGACCTTCTAAGTTGTCTTTGGTGTTTGTGGGAAGTCTGGAAACCATTGCAGCTACCCTTGATTCAGTCTCCTGAGGCCTGATCCAGGTTCACTGATGCCTGGTCTTTGCCTGCACGCCCATACTGAACTGTGCTCCTTTCCCAATCCAGTGTAATAGACCTTTCCAATCAACCATCCAGGCTGTCTTGGGCTGGAAATTTGTTTCACTCTGTCTTTTTGTGGGTTCTACTGCTGTAGGATTTGTTTAGAGCCATTTTTACAGGTATTGAAAGGGTTTAGACTAGGCACTTTAAAAATGACTGAAGCAGCAGAAGAGACAAGAGGCATCATGTGTCATGGAAACCAAACTGCCACCACTTCTACCACTGTGCCCCCTCACACCCTGATGGAGATGGCTCAGAATTGTGAACCTGAGGGCTTTGGCAATAGCAACGCTTCTGCCCCAGTATCTGCAGCCATGACCTTGGGAAGCAGCCCCTGTAGAGATATAGCTTAAACTACTGTGCAGGTGCTGTTGTTGTTTAGCCTTCATTTTTGAAGACCAGAGACATCACAATGGAGTGATATTCTGACTTGTGCATGAGTGGGATTTAAGTGAAGCAGGTTTTGCAAAGTCATCAGCTTCATTCTGATAGTCAAAGTGCAGTGGCAAGAAAAGAATCTGGACAACTGGCAATGGCCCGGGATTCAGTGGATGACCTTTGTTTCTTCACTGTGTGACCAGGCTCTAAGCATATGAAGGCATTGGAACTAAATTGTTCTGTTCCACCTATTCTGCCTGGAGAAGACTTCACATGCTTGAGGTAGGCATCCTCCTAATTCACTGACAGGTTTGACACCTGTCAGTTACCTTCAACCTGTTTTATCTTGTCTTCCAAGACAGTTTTTACCAGGATATGGCCAATGCACATGGTATAGCTTCTTGGAACCCCAGGTGAGAGCTGGGTGAAGGTGAACACCAAAGGTGGATCAGCAGCCCTGAAAAAGGCTCAGTAAGCTCTCACACCAGAGGTGCTAGAACTCCCTGAACACTCCATATGCCCCAGGTGCTACAGCTACATCTTCTGAAGACCTCAAAAAAGAAAGTTCTTGTCACCAAAGTCCTTGGCACTATCAAATGGTTCAACATCAGAAATTGATATTATTTTTATCAGAGGAAATGGCATTAAAAAAGAGACATTACCATTTATTATACCACTGAACTCTAATGCCAATGGGACCTTTCCATCTGACTTGTGGCTGAAACCATTCTTAGTGTTGTGCCTCCCATTAGAATGTGAGCTTCTTGTGAGGAGGAATTCTCTTACTTTTCTATTTGGATTGCCAGCATTTAGTACAATGCTTTGGACATAGCAAGTGCTTAATACATGCTTCCTTCTTTCCTTCATTTATTCATAAATGCTCATTGACTTGGGGAACCCTGAATTAGGAGTCAGGAAATCCTAGGCAGATCATCTCTCTGGAATCTCAATTTTTCACTTGCAAAATGGGAATAATCATACTTGCCCTTACAAGATCCAACAAGATAGTGGTTGATAATGTAGGCTACATAATGGAAATAGCACCTGATGCTGCTATAGACTAGTCTGTATACCTTTATTCCAATCCCAGGTCCATCATCAATTATTCATATTGCCTCATATAAGTTACTTCCCCTCTGTGGGCCTCAGTGATCTCATGGGTAACATGTAGATCAAATAAACTAAGTTTTCTCCCAATTCTTTCAGTTTACAAGTATGGATATAATTGTATGACCCCCATCTTGGCACATAATCAATATGGAATATAAAGCTGAGCCAGACTCCAAAGTCAGAATGTATTCCAGAAAAATATGGTGCACATAAGAAATGAGTCTTCCTTGGATCTCTCCTGCTACTCAGAGCAATGGGCCAGACAAGAAAATCAGTTTGTTAGTCTGTACTGAGAGCTAACTGCATGTCCAATGCTATTCTAGCTTCTACAGGGAATAAAAAGAAGAAGAAAAGTACAGTCTTCTTTTTCACTAGGAAACAAACCCAGTTAGGGAAACAAGTCTAACACACCAGAAACAGCAATAGAGTACAAGACAATATGTAATTACACACTAAATTGTATGGTACAGACTGTAAGTGCTGAGGAGTTCAGGGGAGAGGAAGATCAGTGAGATCTGCAGAGATCAGGGAATGATTTATGGAGGAGGTAGAACCTTAGCCATATCTTGAAGAATTGGAAGGATCTAGAGAGGCAAAGTAGGGGGTAGGAGGAGGGGAAGGGGTGGGGTGGGGGGATAGCAGAGGAGGCAGCATTCCAGTTAGAAAAAACAAGGAGAATAAAGGCACAAACACAGAAATGATCAATGACATCTTACTAGGACAGTGAAAAACCTAGTCTGACTAGAATGAATGGTGTGTGTTAAGGAGAAGAAGAAAAGTGTTGTAAAGGCAGGGAGGATCCAGATGAGAGACGGTTCAGTTTCTCAGTCTTGAAGATGGGAATAATGATCACTGCCCTTTCCTTACCCATAAGGACATATAATATAACATATAAGTAGTGGTTGTGCTAGATGTTATAGGCCAGGTGCATCATACATTTTCAGCCCAAGAGCAGTGTTAGGATTAAATGAAATTGAGCTATTAAGGCAAATGGGAATAGGTGTGTATGTATACACATGTTATATGCAACACAACATACATATGTGTATACATACATGTATATATGACTGTGCACACACATGTATACACACATGTATATGTGTAGGAATACATGTGTGTGTGTGTATATGCATGTAGTAGGTTTCTGGCCCATGTGTAGACCCCAATAGCTTGCCAAAATGGCCCCAGCACATGAAGAACACTAGGAAGCTTCTTCTAGGAGAATGTCTATTTAACGGTGTATAAGAGAAGTGCCTTGGAGAGCCTGGAGCACAGATAGATATTCTATAACTGGTTCCAACTGACCTACCATATAGTGGGAGGAAGCTTGTTTTTCCGTTGGGTGTATGGAGTAGCCAGAACTGTGACATATTTAAAAGGATCTGAGTCAGTTCCAGCTGTCTTTATTTTTTCCCTGCATTTGGGTGTTGGGAAAACTATAGATCTACTTTATTCATGGTATCCAGTAAGACTGTGTGACAATGGGCAAAGCCTTAAGGTCTCTTCCCATTTGTGTTCATTGTTTCCTGTTCCAGGTGTAGGGAGTCAAATCTCCAGCCTTGGGAGTTTCAAATGACAGAGAGGAAACCACAGGAATCTGGGAATCAGAATCTGGATCAGATTTTGTAGTCAGCAAATAAGGTGCAAAGTGGCCAGGTTGTGATGGGCTTTCAATGCCAAACAGAACATTTTATATTTAATCCTAGAGGTAATAAGGAGCTATTGGAGTTTATTGACTGGAGGATGACCTGACTAGATGGGAAAATTGCTTTGGAAGCTGAGTAAAAGATGATATAATACATTATTATTATACACTACTGTTTTAAGGTTAATAATCTATTTTTTAGCCATTTAGTATTTATTAATCATAGCCATCCAACTCAAGGGCAAGCCCCTTGTGAGAAAGGTCCAAGTCTGCTCATGGACGTGTTGCTCTCATTCAGTCATTTCAGTCTTGTCTGACTCTTTGTGACCCCATTTGGGGTTTTCTTGGCAAAGATACTGAAGTGCTTTGCCATTTCCTTCTCCAGCTCATTTTACAGATGAGGAAACTGAGACAAACAGGGTGCAATGACTTATCCAGGGTCACACAGCTAGTGTCTGAGGTAGGATTTGAACTCAGGATGATGAGAAGTCCTGACTTCGGGGTTGCCTCTCTAGACACCAAGCCACCTAGTAGCCCTTCCATTCTAGTCATGACGGATTGGGAGCTGCTTAGGCGGGATCAGGAGAGTGGTATTATAATTACACGCAAATAGGTTGAATAGTGAATGCTCTAACTTGCTAATTATGTGGTTGTGGCAGGATCATGGTCTATAGGGGTTTTGTAGACTGAAGAGGCTTTGTAGTCTGTCTTGGGTGAATAGAAGCCTCAAGAGGGGCTAAGTACACTGATGATTTTGAGGAATAAAAAGTTGTGAAGAACTAAGGTCCTTTTATCAGAAAAAAATGAAAGTTTGGAGGAAAAAAAAACTGGGACTGAGAGGCTGTAGAGCATATGGTGTAAAGAGCACTGAATTCAAAGTCAGAGTTATGTGGGCTTGAATTCTCACTGTTACCTTTTGTTCATTCATTTCAATCATGTCCAACTCTTCATGACCCTGTTTGGGGTTTTCTTGGCAGAGATACTGGGGTGATTTGCCATTCCCTTCTCCAGCTCGTTTTACAGATGAGGAAACTGAGGCAAACAGAGTGAAGTGACTCGCCTGGTGACTCACACAGCTAGTAAGTGTCTGAGGCCAGATTTGAACTTGGGTCTTCCTGACTCCCAGCCTAGCATTCTATCCACTGCACCACCTAGCACACTCATCACTGTTACGTATTATTACCTGAATGACATAAGAATGTAAGCTCTTAGGAGGAAGGGGCTGTCTGTCTTTTGTATTTGTGTCTCTGGCCCTGGGTAAAGTGCTTGGTGCATATTAAACACTTAAGAATGCTTTTTCATCCATTCATTCTCTTACACTTGTGTGATCTTGAGAAATCACTTAACCTCACTGGGCCTCAGTTGATTTATAAAATGAGGGCTTAGAATCGGTTATCTTTAAGATCCCTTTAAAGTCCTCTATCCTATGATTCTGTGATTCTAAGATCTAATGATTTTCCAGAGAGGAGATCAAAAGTCAAGGTGATCCCAAATGAGGGAGCTGGAAGTGATCAGATCATTCCCACAGCATAAAAAGCAAGGACCAAGGAGAGGAGGAAAAGAGAGAGAAGACCAAAAGTACGGGAATCTTCAAGAGTCAGCATTAGGATAATGGAATGTGACAGTTGGAAGGTACCCCAAAGGTCATCTAATCAATTAAGTGAACAGGAATCCTCTCTAGAGCACCCCAGACCTCCAGTAATGGGTAACTCATCACCTCTTAAGGCAGGTGGCTCATCTTCCTTTTGGAGAACTCTAATTCAAAGGAAGGTCCTGTCTCCACTTCCACCACCATATTGGATTTAAATTTACCTCTCTGCAAAATCTACCTGTTGCTTATAGTTTTGCCTCCTGGGGACCTAGTAAAATAAGTTTTCCAAATATTTGAAGATATTAATTATGATACTGTAAGTCTTCTCTTTTTCATACTAAGGACATATTTGCAGTTGCTTTAATTGATTTTTATATGACTTGACCCTCGGCCATTTCTGCCAACTGCCCCTCTCATCCCCTTGTCCCCCTTTTCTGGAAGTGTTCCACCTTGTCAGCACCCTTCCTAAAATGGTAAAATGGGCCACCTAGAAAGGAATACAATTAAGTTCTCCAGTTGTGGTCTGACCAAGGCAGAAAACAGTGGGGCTAGCACGTTCTTCGTTCTGGACATTAGGCTTCTAGCAATCATAGACAGATTTGGAGGAAGGACCTGCTGCCTGGCTCCATTATTTAATTAATCCTATGACAAAATCACTAAGGTTTTTTTTTTTTATGCCCAGATTCCTTTAGACAATGGAAAAGATCAGTTGTGTTCTTTGACGGGCTCTGCAGGGGTTGTTCTGCAATGGGCACAATGCTATAAAATATCTGTAGAAAAGAGAAAGTGAGGAAAGTCCAGAAATTCCAGGGTATAAATTTCTTTAGAAAAGAAATCTACCTTTTTCTGCTCCCTGGAATGTGGAAAGTGATCCCAAAAAAGGATGCAGCAGGAACCTGGCTAAGGACTGTACGTTTGGAGATGGCCCTGGGTTTGTCCTACAAAATGTCTGCATGAAGAGCTATAATTAGAAATTTGGTCATGGTGGTTGGTATTGGGAGGAAGGAGGGGGAAGAATGGTTCTTGTGTTGGGGCAAAAGGTAACCCAAGGAGAAGGAAGGAGAAGATAGGTAGAGGACCATCAGACTTTAGGTGCAGTTAAGAAAGAGGCTACCTGAAGAGACCCACTTACACTCCTAGAGGTGGAGGATGGTCACAGAGATGCTATGATGGGGTCAAATGAAGCAGCAGATTTTCACTGGTCACTGTTGGTCCTGCTGGTCAGGATCCGATATGGAGTACAAGGACCCTGGGGATTGCAGTTTCTTCAGTGTTTAAGAAGAGTAATCTCTGGACAGCTAGATGGCCCCCAGAGGAAGAAATATTCTTTCTGACTCTAACCTGCCCCCTCCTATATCCACATCATAAGGCAAAGTACTGATGGTTCAGGCTTAGTTGCATCTCTGCCTACAACCTCCTTGGGACTTAATAAATGACAAATGAATGAAGGGATGAATGGATGAGATTCCAAGGATGGGAGTGAGCTGGGGCAAGGAGGAGGGAAGGAGGACTGCTGTCATTTATTTTACTGCATTCTTTTTTCCACAGGACTTCATTTTCTTTCTGCCTCTCCTCTCTCTGTCCCTACACTGTAAATTCTGTGTTCTATCACTACAAGGTTCATCCATGACCAGCTGGAGAGGCCCTTCTGTACCCAAACCTCACCTTCCTTTGTTTGGGGCTTGTGAAGTCAGTCATAGGCCTTTCTTAATGACAGCAGAGGAGGTTGGTTCCATGACAACCCGAGAACTGGATGCAGACAAAGAAGCTGATGCTCCCACAGCAAAGGAAGAGTTACAATTCCTTGAATTAGCCCCAGGGTAGTGGTAAAGGGGGAAATCAGCCCTGAATTAAAGGGGAATGAGTACTTGTTTTGAAATGTATTTAAAAGCTCTGACTGTTTAATTATTTAAGGGCCAGCAGGTACTTCAGCTACCATGGAAACTCCCCAGTTTTGCTTCTCCTTTGCCAACCAGCAGACTTCTGACCCCGGATTCAAACCATTCTGGATCTTGTTAAAAGAAGTGGGGAGGAAGAGGCTTTAGGGAAGAAACTCTTCTGGGACTGATGATTCTTTGCCTGAATATTCCTATCAAGTCTGGGGTGCTGAAAAGCAGCTGCCAGCAGCCATGGAGAGAAAAAAAATTAAACAGGCAGCTATGGCACAGGAGAAAAAGGACATTGTCCAGGATGTTTAGGAGACCTGGATTCAAGTGTGCCACTGATGTGAGAGTTCAGAAGCCATTTTCCCTTTTGGATCCTCAGTTTCCTCATCTGCAGAATGAAGAGGTTGGACTCAATTTCTGAAGTAACTTCCAGCTCTGAAACTATGTAGTGACCACTTCAGGGGACTCATAATTCACACTATTGGGGCCTGACTATACCTAACTTTCAAAAGATAGCTAGGGAAGATTTTTTCCAGGATGTACTAGAAATATAGCCGGTGGCCGATAGAGTGTGCAAACCAAATGGGTGTTCTCTAAGCCAAACCACAACCAGCTGAGCTTATTAATTATGAGGTCACATTTCATTAATAACAACAATAACTCATTTATATAGTGAGTCAAGCTTTTTTTTTTTAAAGGCTGTATTTTTCCATCTGTCCCATGCTAGAAATGCAGGGGCCAGTCATAGCCAGATCTCACTTCTGATCTACTCAGGAACTTTGACCTGTTCCATTTCTTTTTTTTTTTTTTTTGTGAGGCAATCGGGGTTGACTTGCCCAAGGTCACCCAGCTAGTACGTGTCGAGTGTTTGGTCTGAGGCCAAATTTGAACTCAGGTCCTCCTGACTTCAGGGCCGGTGCTCTATCCACTGTGCCACCTAGCTGCCCCAACATTTGACATGTTCCATTTCTGACTGGGGTCAGGTTCTCTGGTTTTCAGGCAATCTAGTAAACAATTCTCCCTCTATGTCCCTTCCTAGTAGTGATTAAAACTAAGTCATGGGAGCCAGTTGTTAAATTTTCTGTGTGAGCATTTGCCTCTCAGAAATAAGCAAATGCTCCAAATCAAGGCTTGATTTGTTGTTTTGTTGATTGGCTAGACTTAAGAAAGTGATGGAGAAAATATTAATGCAGATTAAATTTCAAAGTGTGTCCCTAGTACAGTTTTTTTTAAATTAAATTAAATTTTTTCCTGGAGAACCAGTTGTTAAACATTTACCAGCACACCATACCCTTGTCTGATGCCTCATTATATTGTTAGCAAATCTATCCTGGACAGCCACTTGCATAACCTCACTACACCTCAAAATTCCACCAATTCTTCACTGAAGAGATCTACCAGCCTTACTCTCCCAGAAACCTTGGATTACAAGCATGGGCCTTCATACTCTGCATGATTCATACTTTGCAAAGAGTATTCTTTGAAACAACCTTGTGATGCAAATAGTTCAATGATAATTATCCTGATTTTACAAATGAGGAAACAGAGACTCAGAGAGATTAGGTAGTGGAGAGAATACTACATTTGAAGATAGGAGTCCTGGGTTTGAGTCCTTCCTGCTACTTTATAGTTCTGTATGACTGTAGGACTCTCTAGATCTCATTTTCCTCATTTGTAAAATGAGAGAGTTGAACAAGATGATGTTTAAGGTTCCTCCCCATTTCGACATTCTATGATTCTTAGACCCAGTAGAACACGAGTTTTACCCTAAAGTCTATAAAGTTGTGTGTTGTAGTATTTTGATAACTACTTTAGTTTAATTGCCTTCCTTTGTGACCCTATATATTTTATTTTATAGATGTAAAGACATCATTCTAAGAAGGGATCTATAAGCTTCCAAAATCATTCATGACATGCACACAAAAAAAAATTAAGAATCTTTGCGGTAGAATATAAACTCTTTGAGAACCAAGAACTCTTCTTCAGGACTTTATTCCATCAATCGTTCCCTTTCTCTAGTTCATCTTCAACATTTCTTTTTACCATCTCCTTTCCCTCTATTTGAAAATGCACTAAGGCTCCCTTTTCCCAAACAAACCCAACCCAAACAAACAAACAAACAAACAAAAAAATACCCATTCTCAAATTAACATCTTTTATCTTTCCCCTTTTCACTACTAAACTTTTAGAAAAAAAAAAGCTGACCTATACCTTCACTTCCTCCTCACCTCACTGTTCGATTTCCTGAAAACTGGCAATTGATTCTAATGACTGCTTAATTTCCAAACCCACCTCCAACTGCCTTCAAGGAATTTCATTATCCTTGAGATTTCTATATCATTTGGCATATCCACTCCCTCCTTCTTACAACTCTCTCTTCCTTTGACTTCCAAATCTTTTCTCTTTCCTGGTTCTCCTCCTAGCTGTTTGACTGATGAGGAGTCTGGTCATCTTCCTTTTCCCAGTTGCTAAAGGTGGGCACCCTGCAAGAGTCTCTTCACCAACATTTTCACCTCATTCTTTTTTTCTCTCTAAAGAAATCTCATGATTGTACTTCACTTGTAGTTTTATAAAAACAATGGTAATATTACTACTACCTAATACATGTAGTATTACTAACATTTTACAGCTTGTACTATGATATATTTAGAGCTTAAAGAGACCTTAGAGGTCATAGGGTCTCTGACATTTTACAGATAAGAAAACTAAGAATCAAAGGTGGGTTGTACAGATAGTGACAGAGCCAGGATTCAAATGATCATTTGGACAGCTGTCCAAATAATCTATTTAATGTTCTGCACTGAAAAAGCTGCTCTCCTGCTCAAAGAACTTCAATGGTTCCTGGATGCCTTGGGGATAAAATTCTACCTTTGTATATTTCTCATATATGCTCCCTTCTCGCAAGGTCTTCTGACTCCAAGTCATATGCCACTGAGGCTAAAGTAGGTTTATTGACTTATAGAATCATAGATTTTAGAGCTATAAGGGATTTTATATGCCATCTTCTTTAACCCCTCCATTTTGCAGATTAAGAAACCTATCTCATCTGTGGCTCCTAGTTTCTTTGTCTTGACTTTCCCATGAATTGGATTTAAGTGGGGTAGAGTTGTGCAAAGTCATCAGCTTCACTCTCTCCTCTAGAGACTTCAGAGTACAGGGGCAAGACAAAAGTCAAGACAATTGGCAATGGCCCAGCTTAGCACAGTGCCCTGCACATAGTGGGTATTGATAAATGCTAGTTGATTGACTGTTTGACTAAAGTAACTTTATATTACATAAGTAGTAAATATCTGAACTGGTCTTGATTTTCCACTCCTACCACCACTTTTCTAGTTCAGGCTTTCATTCTTTCTAGTCTAGATTATTGTAGTATCCTTCTAAATGGTTCTTCCTACCTTTAATTTCTCCTTTTTCCAAAAGATCTTTCAAACAGTTGTCCAAATGATCTGTTTAATGTTCTGCTCTGAAGAAGTTACTCTTCTGCTCAAAGTTCAGTAGTTCCTGAATGCCTTTGGGATAAAAGTCTAACTTCATATATTTCCCACATATTTTCCCTTCTCTTCTCTGACACTGCTACCACCTGGAAGTAGACCCTCATCAATTCACGTATAGACTATTAAACGAGTTTACTGACTGGTTGGGCAACTAGGTGGCACCACGGGTAGAGCACCAGACCTGGAGTCAGGAAGACTCATCTTTGTGAGTTCAAATCTGGCTTTAGATATTTACTAGTTGTGTGACCCTGGGCAAGTTACTTAACCCTGTTTATCTCAGTTTTTTCTTCTGTAAAATGACCTGGAGAAGGAAATGGCAAACCACTCCAGTATCTTTGCCAAGAAAACCCCAAACGGGGTCACGAAGAGTTGGACACAACTGATAAACAACTCAACAACAACAAATGATTGGTCTCCCTGCCTCGAGTTTTTCCCCACTGTAGTCCATCTTCCATTTAGCTGTGAAATTGATCTTCATAAAGTATAGATCTGAACCTGTTACCCACTTCAATAAACTCCAGTGTTACCATCAGGATTAAATGCAGGCTCCTCTGTTTGGCTTTTAAAGCCCTTCATAACTGAACCCTTTCTTACCTCTCCAGTCTTCTAACACCTTCCTCCCCTCCATGTACTCTGTGTTCCAGTGACTCTGGTTTGCTTGCTGCTCCTTCCCTAAGACAGTCTCTCCATCTCCCAGGTTCGCTTTTTTTCACTTACAGTCGCACCTCATCTCTGCCTCCTGAATTCTCTGGTTTCTTTTAAGTTTCAGCTAAACTCCCATCTTTGGCAAGAAAACTTTGCCAATCCTGCAAAATCTTAATCTTCTCTCTGAGATCACCCCTGATTTATTCTGCATATATCCTGTTTGTACATTGCTTTTTACCTGTTGTCTCCCCCATTAGACTGTGAGCTCCTTGACAGCATGGACTAATTTTTTTGTCTTTCTTTGTATCCCTGACACCTAGAAGAATGTCTGACAAATAATGGGTGCTTAATAAATCCTTGTTGCCTGACTATGTATAGCATTTTGCAAACTTTAAAATGTTATATAAATTTTTTGTTGTTATTCAGTCATTATTCAGTTGTGTCTGACTCTTCATGACCCCATTTGGGGTTTTCTTGGCAAGAATACTGGAATGGTTTACCATTTCTTTCCCAGCTCATTTTGCAGGTCATAACTGAGGCCATCAGGATAAAATGACTTGCCCAGAGTCATACAGCTAATAAATGAGTGCAGATTTGAACTCAGGTCTTCCTTATTGCAGGTCCAGTGCTCTATCCACCTAGCTGCTAAGATATAAATCTTAACTATTATAATTAATATTATCATCAGCAACAGAATAAATATAGTAGGTGGGCAGGATTGGAGCCCTTGGCATGGTGCTGTGCATGCATGCTTTGTATCTATAGGGATAGGTCACCTTCCATTAGATTATATACCCTCTGAGAATAGGGGCTCTGGTTTACTCCCCCCACAGAACACAACTAGTAACTGTTTGACATAGGATCCAGATCCAGGTCTTGTTTACTGCAAATCCAACATATCCAGTTGGGGGCCAAGGGCAAAGTAAGACACACACTCACACACACACACACACACACACACACACACAGAAAAGTATAGGATTATAGATTTGGAATTGTAAAGGGCCTCTCAAAGCTGTCTAGCCCATCTCCACCCCTTCCCCCTCCATTTTACAGCCAAGGAAACTAAGACACAAGCATTTTGTATCCCTTGTGCCTACAGCAATGTTCAGCATACAGTAGGCATTTTTTTCAGTTGAACTGAGTCAAAAGATATTGAACAGAATGGAATCACACCAAGCTGCCTTTGAACTTTGCTACTTTTATTGCATAGGTCTGCTACCCATCTGCAGCTGTCTAACATTCAACTCTTGATTGAGACAGGAGTCTGCTGGCTGCCACCATACCAGCCTACTGGGAAAGGAGACAAGCAAGCTCATGGGCTGAAGTTTCTATTGAGAAGTACTTTCCCTAAGCCTAAAGTGGTAGCTCCAGTCTCCTCCTGAACCGCTGCCTTGGTGCTGCATCACTGAACTATACAATTGCATATTTATTCCTGTTGGGTCCTGAAATATTAGGGCCCAGTGTATAATTCCATTGTGCCTGCACTGGAGATACTGCCATGTAAAGGCAAATAAAAAGACAAACAACATGGCCAGGGCTGCAGACCTTAGCTGCTCTGTATAATTAACAGAAGGCATTATTAACAACAGAGAGAAAATAATTCAGCCTCTGACTCCTCACCCTCTGGAAGCAACCTTATAGGATATCTTCTGGATAAACCTCCAGGGTTCAATAGGACTTAGCTGGTGACGGTTTGTGGCAAGATCGATGCCAAATGGGAAGTGGCCACATAAGGATCTGAACCCCAAGTCCCAGGTTCTCTGATAACAAACCATGTTTCTCTTTCCACTTCAACATGTTTCCTCCTTTAATTTTGTTGAAAGAAACATATATGTATATATATATACATATCATATATATCATACACATATATAATATACATACATAAAATTTAACAAAGTAGTAACAAAATCGCTCTATTTGTATGTATACCCTTCTATAACTATTTTTCTTTTCTTCTGTGCATTCTGGAATGGCATATGGTCCACTATCCTCTACCCCTTCCAAATAGAAATCCTCTCTTGTAATATATATATGTATATATATGTGTATATATATATATATGTATGTACACACACACACACACACACACATATATATAAAAATCAAACAAACTTAATCAACACACTTAATCAACACATTGACTATGTCTGGGAATACGTATTTCATTTTGTATCTCAAAAGTACAGGATCATAGATCCAGAGTTACAAAGGATATCTCAAAACTATCTCATCCAACCCCCCTCCCCATTTTACAGCTGAGGAAACTAAGGCACACAGAACTCTAGCTGCCAAGAGCTGGAAGCATGATTCATCAGTCTGCTTACGTCAAGACTGGTTGTTGGGGCAGCTAGGTGACACAGTAGACAGAAAGAACATTGGACCTGGAGGAAGGAAAATCTAACTACAAATTCAGCCTCACATACTTACTAGCTGTGTGACCTTGGGTAAGTCACTTAACCTCTGTTTGCTTCCATTTCCTCATTTGCAAAATGGGGATAATAATAGCACCTTCCCTGCAGAGTTGTTTTTCTTTAATTAATTAATTTATTTTTAGTTTTCAACATTCACTTCCACAAGATTTGAGTTCCAAATTTTCTCCCCATCTCATCTCTCCCCCCAGGCAGAATTGTTATGAGGACCAAATGAAATAATGTTTGCTAAAAGCACTTAGCATAGTATCTGGTACATAGTAGGCACTATATAAGTGTTGGTTGTTGCTTTTCTCAGAGTTCTGAGGTCTTTTGAAATTGTTTCCCTATTATTAATTTGGTCATCACAAAAAATTTCTCCTTATTTTCTTGTGTATCAGTTCATAAAACTATTTCCATATTTCTCTGAATCTATCATAGTCTTATTTCTTATCTCCCTTCTGTTGTGTTAGTGTTCATCAAGTGACTCTATGAGAGGCATTAGAGTATAATGAATAGGGTGTTGGATTTAGAGCTAGAAAAACTGAAAAGATGGGGATGCCCTGGACAGAAAGGGAGAAGATCAAAAGGATGGAAGAAATAAAATGAATTTTATTTTACGTGTATTGAATCTGAGATACTTACAGGATGTCCGATTTGAAAAGTCCACTAGACGGTTGGGGATACATGAGAGCTCCAAAAAGAGGCTAAGAATAGATAGATGGATGTGGGTTACATCAGCAAAGAGAAGATAAGTTCATCAGAGCTGATGAGGCCTTGTTGTAGACTGCCTCCTTGCATCCTCCCCATGGTATGAATAATAAAGGATGCTGAGGACTGGTCAGACAGGTAGGAGGGGAACCAAGAGGGAGCAGTGTCATGAAAACCCAGAAAGGAGGAAGTCTTCTTCCTCCTCTGACCAACAGGGTCAAGTGCGGCAGAGAATTCAAGAAGGATGAGTATTGAGAACAGAACTTCAGATTCTGCAATTACAATCATCTGGTAACTTTGAAGAGAACAATTTCAGTGTATTGATGTGGTCAGAAGCTAAATTACACAGGGCTGATAAGCAAGTGGGAAGACAGCAAGTAAAGGTAAAGAGAGTAGTTAGATTTTTTTTACTGTGGAAGAGGGGCACGACATAAGAAAATTGCTCATAGAGGTGGTAGGTTTTTCAAGAAGAAAACAACACAGAGACGAATGGTGAGGAGAGAGAGAGAGAGAGAGAGAGAGAGAGAAGAGAATAAGATTGTGTGAAAAATCTGCTGGAAAAGATAAGATAATGCAGGATCAAAGGTACATAAAGAGGGGTTGCCCTTAGAAAGAAAAAACTCCTTCTTCAGAGAGCAAAGAAAGGGAGAGTGGGAATGGGGAGATATTATGTCATGATATTTTATGATGTTGAGGAGAGTAAGAGAAGGAAGATCATGGTCTATATTTCATTCAGTAAAGTAAGAGTCCAGAGTCCAGGGTTCAGAATCCAATCCTTTGACTGAGTCAAAGGGGCCACATTTGAGGACCTAGAGGGCCACATGTGGCCTCGAGACTGCAGGTTCCCCACCCCTGGTCCGGACCCTTAGCTAAGAGGCTTCTTGTTTCCTATCACTTCCACGTCATTTCCTTGTTGAGTAGGGATGCCCAGAATGTTGTTCACCTTCTCTAGTCCAAAGGAATCTTTATGGGTTCAAAGGGAGGACAAAGTGTATCCCTTGGTTAAGAGATGGAAAGAAAGGAAGTAGGAACATCTACTCAGGGCAAGAGCCAGTGACTTGGCTTAGTTTGATTTGGTAAGTTCTTCTATTCAGTTGGAGGATAGTCAGTTTGACTCCGTCCAGCAAAGAGCCACCAATTTCTTTAGACTTCTTTCCAGCAAACTGAGAGCTAGAGAACCATTTTCAAAAGAAACTGGTTCTCTGCTCATTTCTCTCCCTAGAATTTTACACCTTGAGGGATGCAGAAAGCCCTGAACTTACCTGTTCTCTCCTCTTTCTCTCAGTCTCTCTCCACTGCCCTTTCCTGTGCTGACAGCAATAGAAAAGGAAGGGAGAAATTGGAGAAATATATGATATATTGGCAGAATTGTTCTTAACTCGAATGTTTTTCAAAGTTGTCTAGGACCTATCAGCGGCTCTTTCGATAGTTTATATTTATGTAGCACTGTGTAACAGTTATCTCCATTAAACAAGTCCTCATATGCACTTTCCTGGCTTAAGAACACCTGTGGGAAAATGTTTTAGGCTTGCTGCTTTAAATCTTGCTGTAATTTCTACTGTAGTAAGAAAAGTGGAGAAGATGATGCAACGTTTTTGTTTGTTTTTTTTTTTCTGTCTAGTGAACCCAGTGCTCAGATAAGTTGTATAGGGAGGGGAAGGAGAACTAAGGAAAGGGAGAAAATAGAGTGATCTTGCAAATAGAGGAAGAGGAGGAAAATAGAGAGGGAGAAAGAAGGAGCCTTAGATTCCATTTGAAAGAATGCACTGCCAATGTTTCTCTCATCCCTCCCCCATATCCAGAGACCACCTTGCTTGGGTTGGAGGTACCAGATCTCAGATAAAAGAGCCAGCAGCATGTCATGGTGGCTAGAGTGCTGGACTTGGATTCCAGAAGATTTGGATTCAAATCTAAAATCTAATACTTATTAGCCGTGTCATCATAGATGGTTCACACTTTAGATGTTTGGGAAATGAACTGAGCAGAAGGAGAATGCCTAGTTTCCAATAGAAAATCCATCTCAGGGTTTTGTATTTGCCTTTAAATTATCTTACAAAAAGTCATAGAACATCAGAGAAAGAAGGTACCTTAGAGATCATCTAATATCATTTGATATATAAAGAAACTGAAACCCAGAGAAAGGATCACTTATTCAGTGTCATACTAATTTTGGGTGGAAGTAGGACTAGAACTCTGGTCTCTTGGGCCATCTCCAGTCATCCTGATCTATATCTTGCCACTGGACCCAGATGGCTCCAGAGGAGAGAGTAAGATTGGTGACTTTGCACAGCCCTCATTCACTTAAATCCAATTCACTTGCAAGTCATGGTATCACCTTCTTGATGTCATGGTCCTCTTCGAGAAAGAAGCAAACAACAACTCTTTTCTTCTAGCTTAGTTTTCTTCCTATTATGCTGCCCCCTTTTCTTTTCTCAGGAGAAAAGGTCTTGTTCTGTTCCCCCTCTTAAGAAGGATACCTGACATTTATTTAGTGCTTTGAAGTTTACAAAGTACTTTTCATAGTTATGTAGCATTAGATCCTCACAGCTCTATGAGGAAGATACCATATAGGTATTATCCCTAGTTTACAGATGAGAAAACTGAGGTTCAGAGAGTAAATTACTTTCTCAGTTTCCCATGGCTAGTTAGTGTCTGAAGTAAGATTCAAACTCAGATCTTCCTGATTCCAAGTCTGGCATTTATCTACTATACCATACTGCTTCTTATTTATCTTGTCTAACTTCCTCATTTTACAAATGAACTAATTACGGCCCAGAGGAGTTAAGTGCCTGGCCCAAGTTCATATAAGTAATAAGTAGAATAGTCAGGATTTGAATCCCAGTTCTCTGCTTCCAAATCCAGCGTTTAGAGACTGAAGTTACTTTGACAAAGAGTTAATGTAGATAAACACAAAAATTGTCACTATGAATCAGACCAAATGCTCACTACCCAGTGATCACAGAGATTGGTACCAAGGGATGTAGTATAAGAGGGCATTTGACTTCTTGGATGTCAACCTCAAAACGTTAAAAATGTACCTAAATATCCTCTAGGGTCCTGCTAGTAACCCACTATCCATCCTTCTGTTAGCCATAAATACGCTTAAACTTTTTTCAGACTTACTCATTTCTCCCGGGATAGATTCCCATGAATTGCTATGGCCCAAAAAAAACATCATCCCCTGATTACCCACTTTCTGGAGATTTCTGGCACTTAGCTAGACTGATACTTGAACAGTAGACATACCCAAAGCCTTCTTAGCTTGGGAGGGCTTACCAGAGCTTACATGGCACTGGTAGAGTCAACAACACACTACAACAGGGTTGAGTCAGACTCCAGTGGAAACAGGATTAAACAACCTATTTATCAAGAGGCAGAATGGTAAAATGGGTAGAGCTGGTGTAGGTGTCAGGAAGACCCACCTTTAACTGTACTGGCCATGTGACCTTGGGCCAGCTATTTAACATCTCAATGTTCCAGGCAACTATCTAGGACCATGAGTTCATAGTTATAGAGTAGTTAGAGACTGAGCTACATTAATAGAAGGAGTCCTTCACTGAGAGCTTCCTACACTGATGAAATTACAGATCCAATGCATGTGTGTGTACACACACATAGAGATAGATATCTAGATAGGTGTTGTTCAGTCGTTTTTTCAGTCACGTCTGACTCTTCATGTCCCCATTTGGGATTTTCTTGGCATAGGTATTGGAGTGGTTTGCCATTTCCTTCTCCAGCTCATTTTACAGATGAGGAAACTGAGGCAAACAGGGTTAAGTGACTTGCTCAGGGGCACACAGCTAGGAAGTATCAGAGGCTGAATTTGAACTCTTGACTCCAGGTTGGGCACTTTATCCATTGAGCCACCTAGCTGCCCCTCTAGATTGGTATAAAGACATATAAATATATGCATGTACATATACATACATGTATACATACACATATACATACATGTCATATATGTATGCATGTATACCTACAAATACATACATGTATACACTCATATAAATATATGTGTGTATACATGTATACACATTTATGTATGTATACACACATACTTTTCTATACAAAGGTTATAACCTGTGTGTATATGTTTGTCTAGATACATGTATTTATGTATATGCATATATAAAATTCATATAGTCTGTATACATTAATTAATTCTATGACTCTGAATGTTCACGTAGCAATAATTCCAAAACAAGACTTCATAATCAGTGTAATTATTTGAAGTCATTATCAACTTGATTAATCTATTCATTATTTATTAAGTGTCTTACAGTGTTTAAGGCACTATGGTAGGTGTTGGGGATACAAAGATAAAGTATGACACAGCGCCTGTCCTCAAGGAGGTTACATTTTACCAGCTGGGGCATCAGTGGCTATGAAGTACACATTTTAGGGAGTGATAGGGAAGGGGGTGAAGGATAAGGATAAGGAAGGAGAGACCACTCAAAGTGATCTAGGAAAACTGGTGGAGGGAGAGTTCTCTAGTTATCCTCAAAAGCTCACTGGTTCTTCAAAGGTCCCAACGGCTTAAAAGGCAGGGATTCTACATTTCTCAGTGCCAGGTTCATCTACAGAACTTAAAGACAGGGGGTCTTGCGGAACTGATTTTTTTCCTCTTCTGAATAAGGAACAAACAAGGGCAGGATGGCAGAGGACTTGTTTCCCAGGACAGCTATTCACTAGCTGTGTGGCCTTGGGGGAAATCACTTCACTTTTCTGGGCTTCAGTTCCCTCAGGTGCACAATGAAAGGATTGGGCCTGGATGATTTCAAAAGTTCTTTTCATTTTTGAATCAATGACCTTTCTCATATAGTTATGTGAGATGGGGGAGTGGAAGTAGTTCTGTCTGTGAGAAAACAATTCCAACTAATTAAAGCATAGAGGCAGTAGTTTCCAGGTGAAGAAAGCTCCAAGCCTTCCCCTTTCACACGCTGGGATCTTCCCTGCCTAGATGCCACAGTATCTCATTTGTCTTGGTCTCAAAACACGTTGGTTCTTTCTTGTGGGCTGCTAAAGTGTCATCGAGTCCAAAGACCAAACCTGTACAAGTTACTCAACAGAAATCCAATTAAGCCGCTGGGTGAGAAATGTAATTGTTATGAGCAGAGCATGTCAACTTTGTAAGATGTTATTAAAAAGAGAGAGAGAGATACCGAAATAGGTTTCCATGACTTGGCATGGCTTGCTAAGACTGTATAAGGATTGCATGAAGCAAGGTCCAAGGCTGCTCAAGTCTTAATGGTTAGAAAGTCATTTCTATGGTGGGGGAGAAAGGAAAAAAAATGTATTGCAACAGAGCCAGGAGAGTGATGATGAAATCAGCTTACAGCTACTTACTCAGGCCTGTTTATACCTCGGTCTTTTCCCTGGACAGACCTGTTGCACATTGAATGAGAGTTTCTTGCATTATTTGTAAGGACTGTGCAATAAGACCCCCCAGAAGTCCAGATGCCAGAGACCTTTTAAGATGTTTGTGCATGTGCATTTGAAAAATCTCAATGAATAATTAAATATCTTATATTTACATAGTTATCTGTTCTGTGATGCTTCAAAAACTTTCCCCACACATTGTATCTCATTCATTTATGCACTGTCCCTGGGAGTTAGGATAAACTGGGATGAGTATCATTAACCCCGTTTTGCAGAAAAGGAAATTGACATATAGAGAGTTGAAGTCAAGTAATCAGTTGATTGGAAGCCCGCTGGGTTCAGAGCACTAAATGAGGTCCTCCTGGAGAAGCAGCAAGGTGTAGGGGAAAGATCAATGGACTTGGAGTCAAGACACTTGGCTCTGCCATTTCCCAGGTATGTGACTGTAAGGGTTTTAATCTCTTGGAGCCTCAGTCTCCTCATCTGTTCAATGGAGCTAAGTTTACTTATACTGCCTTTCTTTCAGGGTTGCTGGGAAAAAAGTGTTTTTCTAAACTGTAAAATATGCTATAGATATATTTTAAGCATAGTTATAGAATTTATATATTAAATATATGTATATTTTAAGGTATATATTAAAATATAAATATATTTTAACATACCCAAGAGATTGACATTTACAATCCATTTGGAGAGACAGAATACGGAGAAATTAAAATTCCACAAAACATTCAGTCATCTTTGGCTTTTCCCTCTCTTTCACCAGATGTATCCAAACAGATGCCAAGTTTTAATAATTCTACCTCCACTTCTCTCACATCTATCCCATTCTTTCCACTCACTACAACCACCTCAGTTCAAGTCCTTATCACCTGTCACCTGAACTAATGCCTCTTAATTGCTCTCCCTGCATCCTCTCCAATCCATCCTCTGCACAACTGCTGAATTGATATTCATAAGACATGGCCTTGACAATGTTACTCCCCTCCTCAAGGAGCTTCAGGGGCTCCCTATTGCCTTTAGGATAAAATGCAAACTCCTGTGTCATTTAAAGCTCTGCGCAATTTGACTCCAATCTATCTTTGCTGGACTAATCTCAAGTGACTGACTACCCCATATGCAATCTAGGTTCCAGCGAAACTGATTTGTTACTCTTCCATGTATATGACATTCTATCTTTCAACTGTGTGACCTTGCATAGGCTCTGCTTCATTCTCAGAATGTTGAGGCTCTAGGTTTTTGGTTTCAGTTTTTTTTTCCCCTCAAAGAACAGTTCACTTTCCATAGAAGACTTTTTCTAATCATTCTAGATGCTAGTTCTCCACCCCTTACCCCTGACCCCCAGACACTTATTTACTCTATAAATTCTGGACATAACTGTCTACATCAATATTCCTTCCCTCCAGTGGGATATAAATTTGTCCTGTAGGACAAGAACTATTCTTTTTTGTCTTTTTATCACCTGTATCTAGCACAGAGCTTGGCACATAGAATCAGACTTAGGTCTATAAAGGGATTGTAGAGGTCACCGAGGACTGAACAGCTAGCTTGTTCAGATCAGAAAACCAAGGACCAGAAGACTCTCAATATTTCAGTCAGTAAATGCCTCTAAGAAGCCCTAACTAAATGCTTTTTAAGTTAAATTGAACCCGAAGACATAATGCGATATTTCTCTCTTCTTCCCTCCCCCCACACTCTCTCTCCTCTCATTCTCTGTCCCCCTTATTCTCTCTCTTATTTTCTCTCTCCCTCTTACTCTTTCTCTCTCTTACTCTCTCTTTTGCTGTCTCACTCTCTTTTACTCTCTCTCTTACTCTCTCTTAATTTTTCTCTCTCTGTCTCTCTTTGTTTCTCTCTGTGTCTCTCTCCTCTTTATTCTTTCTCTCTCACTCTCTTTTACTCCCTTTCTCTCTTTTAATTTCTCTGTCTCTGTCTCTCTGTATCTGTTTCTGTCTGTTTCTCTATCCGTCTCTGTCTGTCTCTCTCTGTCTCTCTTACTGTCTATGAATCTGTCTTCATCTCCCTCTCCTTTGAACCATCAAACATTTGGCTGTTTCTGCCTTTAGACTGAAAGCTCCCTGAGAGCAATAACTATTTCCTTGTGGCTTCTATCACCAGTACCTAGCATGATGTCTTGCACATAGCAGACAATTGCATTCAATTAAATTCAATAATCATTTATTAAGTATTTACTATATGAAAGGTCCTATGATATGATGGTCTGAATTATTTGGAAAAAAGTAAGATAATTGCACTATTCAACTTAAACAATTAACCTTGTAAATATTTACATTAAAATTGTTTAATATGCAATATGTCTTCCTTTTGCTACAATCACTTAATTTATATGATTTGGAATTGGGGATCCCAAGACTTTCATATATCCTCTTTCCTTCTTTTTCACTTTGTATATTAAGCATAGCCTTGGGTAGATAGTACATTGTTGCAAGTTTTGTCTTGATTATAACCTATAGGTTTTCAATGGGATTTAAATTAGACAGTTTTCAGGTCATTTGAATCATATTAATCTCTACCACCTGGCTAAATATCTCAAACTTTTTTTACATATATCATGGTTCAAGTTCATGTTGCAATATTTCATCTCAGTTTGACAATTTTTGTGACCCAGTAAAATTAAACTCAATATGTCAACATATTTATCAAAATTTATCATTCCCTCAATGGGGACAAGACTTCCAAACCCACTGGAAGTAAAAAAAAATCATTCAAACTTTTTTTTTTTTTTTTTTTTTTTACAATTTGACTAATAAACCCAGACCTTACAGGCACACCTAGATTTCTTTTGACAAGAATTTTATTATAACCTTAAATAAAAGAGTTAGCTTTATCACTTTATCACTATCGCCTTTTTTCCAGTTTTTAGTACTCTAGTCTTTGTATTATTTTGCCTATGACACTTTTTTTTCCTTATTTCATGGCAGTACTTAGCAGCATAAAAAAAAAAAAAAACCTGTTCTTCTCACTCTTCTTCCAAGAAGCTACACTATAAAGGATTCTACAACAAACTCTCCAGCTTCTAGGTCCTTCTGAAGATTTTTACTTATTTTAAGGATTAGTTAGGTTGTTTGGCAGCAATAGTTTGTCCGTTCTTGGCATTGTTTTTAGTTTTCAGCAGCATCTTTTCTTTTCTTTTTTTTATCATGGGCTTGAAGGATCTTTAAAACTCAACCTTTTCATACTAACAGCTGCTGCATAATCTTTAACAGTCCAATTGATGTAAGGTTTTTTTTAAGAGTTATAACTTTTGCTTTTTTTATTATATTGTTGTTAAAAACCACAAAACCAAAAACACAACAAAAGAGCTCAGTGAAGCGCATGTGTATAACGAAGAATCCAGCACTCAGCTGATGGAGAGCTAACTTTCATGTGGTCAAGGTCAACCCTTCTGAGTCAGTTTAGTTTTCCTGGAAGCACACACATGCGTGACCATTGCTATCACAAAGTAAAATCATTTCGAAAATCATTGCCTCATGCCTGGATCATTACAGTAGTCTATTGGTTGGTCTACCTGCCACAAATTTCTTCCCGCTCTAGTCCACTCACCTATCAAAATGATTTTCTTAAAAGACAGGTCCAACCAAATCAAACACCTACTCAATCAACTCCAATGGCTCCCTATTACCTCCAGGGTCAAATTCAAAATCCTCTGTTTGACATTCAAAGCTCTTCATAACCTGACCTCTCACTTTTGTAATCTTCTTACATTTTTCACTCTACCACCCAACATAACCTTCAATGCAGTGATGCTGGTAAAATGTTTTGGTAAAATGGTCAAATGTTTTCTATACATTATCTTATTTGATTTTTACAACACATGGAGATTGAAAAACTGACCCCTGGCTGACCATGCTCTGGAAAGTCAGCCATTGAATGTTGCTATAGCAAGCATCCTATCGAAGCCAGCCCTTGTCCATTTTTCAGCTTTTTTTTGTGGGGGTTACTTTTTGTTTTGTTTTGTTTTTCTCTGCTAGTATGATTTTTCCCCCTGGCTCTGACCCACTATTTAGTCTTGACTTCCAATTTCCATCTATTTCTTGGCATTTGTTTTTGCCTTAGATTTGTTTCATTTCTACCCTCTGTCTGTTTTCCAGACAATTATGACAGAAATTTACTTAGTACTTTAAGGATTACAAATCATTTAAAATACATCACTTCATTTGATACTCATAATGATCCTGTATTCCTGTTTTATAAATGAGGAAACTGAGGCTCACTGAGGTTAAGTAATTTGTCTGTGATTACACACCTAGTGGGTATCAGAGGAAAGATTCAAAATCAAGTCTCTCTTGATTACAGTCTTAGCTTTCTGTCCACTCTAGCCAAATCTTGGCTTACTGCTCTATCTCCACAATCCATTGCTGCCCATGGCCTGATATGACATGGGGTTTAGTGGAATTGGCTTAAGAGGTAGAGGGTATAGGTGCTAGGTGAGGAGTTTAGATTTGGTCTTATGGGCAACAGTAAAGCACTATGGGTCTTTTGAGCAACAGAGTTGCACAATGCAAGAGATACTTGTGGGGAATAATCCTAAGAGCTGTATGTAGGTAGGAATGATAGCAGCAATGAGAAAGATGAGTCAGGAAGACCACCTGGGGGCTGTTGCATTAGTCTATTTTAGCAGAAGAATCAGAAAGGGAGATAGATAAAGAGAGGTCAGAAAGAAGGCAAGCAGGAAAGTGCAGATCCCCAGAAACCAAGGGAGGAGAGAGTTTCAAGGGGGACAACAAAGCGTATATGCCAAAATCTCTGAGGGTTTAAGAAAAAGGAGAACTGAGAAGGGATAGTTTGATTTAGCTGCAAGGTATGTGGTGATTATAGAATAATTATGGAAGAACAGAAGAAAGGGAATAAGAAAGAATTGAAACAAAGATAAATAAGGAGAACTGAGATCATCCAAAAGAGTTTTTCACTTTGATCGGATGAACTTTCTCCTATGATACTACCACCACCACCACCACCACCACTACCACCATCACCACTACTACTACAATTAATTATAAATGCAAAACATATATATATATATGTATTACTTTAAGGTTTACAAAGTGTTTTAGACATATATGATCTCATTCAAGCCTCACAACAGCTTTACAGATGGGAAAACTGAGGCTCAGAAGTGTTAACTGAATTACCCACAGTCACATACTTTAAAAGTTTCTGAAGCAAAATTTGAATGAGAAATTTCCTGATTCCAATTCAAGGAAACTATTCTGCTTTTTCAGTACCAATGTTATATATGTGATTATGCTACCAAAGCCAATAACTTCTGAGAGTTTATTGTTTAGTTGTTGTTTATTTATTTTCAGTTATATCTGACTCTCTCTGACCCCTTTTTTTGGTTTTCTTGGCAAACACACTGGAGTGGTTTGCCATTTCCTTCTGAAGCTCATTTTATAGATGAGGAAACTGAGGCAAACAGGGTTAAATGACTTGCCCAAGATCACAAAGCTAGTAAGTGACTGAAGCCAGATTTGAACTCATGAAGAAAGTCTTCCTGACTGTAGACCTGGCACTCTATCCACTGTACCATCTAAATGTCCTAGGAGTTTGTACGGAACAGGAAAGATGCCATGATACCAGAGATGGGGAAATAATTAAATAATTAGCATTTATATAGTGCTTTAAGATTTGTAAGACAATTTACAAATATTATCTCATTTTAACTTCTCAACAATCCTGGCAGGTAAATGCTGTTATTATCTCCATTTTACAGATAAGGAAACTGGGACAGACAAAGGTTAAGTGACTTGTCTAAGGTCACACAACTAGAAAGTGTATGAAGCCAGATTTAAATTCACATCTTTCTGATTCCAGATTTAGGGCTCTATATACTGCACCACCTAGCTGCCTCTGAAAATGTTGTCTAATTTCAAAAAGGGGAAGAAGTTAAATACTGCCAACTATATAATGACATTGACTATTCCTGGGGAAAAAAAGTAAATTGGGTGTTGAATAGATGGGTTGTGAGCCCTGAAAAAAGGAAATGGTTATGACTATCGGCCAATATTGGTTCAATATGAAGAAGTTGGGTCAGACAAACCTAATTTTCTTTTTTAATAGAATTATTAGATTGTTAGACCAGGAGAATAGTGTGGACACAATTATATATGTATTTTAGCAAGGTATTAGAAAAGTTTCTCATAATATTTTATGAACAAGATGGAAAGAAAGATCTGGGCAGGTAGATTGTACAATTAGATTTCACACTAGTTGAGTGATCTGATCCAGAGTATTGATGCCAACCTGAAACCATAAAATAGTAGACAAAAATATGTTCTTGTATTTGGATATATCATGTTAAACATTTTTCATCAATTAATTGGCTGAATATATATGTGGAAATATTGACCCAATGTGATGAGGGATAGCTAATAGATGAAAGAATAATTGCCTAAATAGGAAAAAAAAACAAATGTATTGGTTAGGAAGTAGCAACTACAGTCACTGGGTAACATTTGGAAAGAGAGATGAAATGGAGTTAAAACTGAAAATGAATAATTGTTCAGAGAAGTTGATTGGGTTGGCCAAAGGACATTCAGGAACTGTACCTAAACAGTTCAGGTCAAAATAACTGAATTGTTGTTGTTGTTCAGTTGCTTCAGTCATGTCTGACTCTCCATGACCCCACTTTGAGTTTTTCTTGGCAAAGATAGTAAAGTGTTTTGCCATTTCCTTCTCCAGCTCATTTTACAGATGAAGAAACTGAGGCAAACAGAATTAAGTGACTTGCCCAGGAACACACACTAATAAGTGTCTGAAGCTAGATTTGAACTCATGAAGATGAGTCTTCCTTATTCAAAGCCCAGTGTTCTGTGCCTGTTGAATCATAGAATCTCTTAATGAAGGGATCATTTAGAACACCCCCATACAAGAGACACTTTGTTAAATGATTTTTTTCAAATGCACACTTCATGAAGTGCTCATTTATTTATTTGTTTATTTGATACTGATTCAATTTGAATAGTAGAGTCTTAGTTGGCAATAACATACCAGTTCTAGCTACCATTTTTAAGTAGTGCCAAGGATTCACAAATTCCTTGTTCGAACTCTAGCCACCAAATAAATACCCAGAACAAGGGAGAAACTTGACCATCACTTCCTGTCATAGGACAAGTGGAGACAGCCCAGGTTTCTGCACTCAGAGCCTCTGACAATAGCAATGATCCCCAGACTACCAACCCTGCTTCTAACCCAGCCCCCTCAGCCACCATCTTAGGGGGCAGCAACTGTGGTAGAGATAAGAACTTGGCAACTGCCTCTGCCGTTGTCGCAGCCCCTATCTCCTCAGCATTCCCAGCTCCTGAAAGCCCAGAAATGAAAGTTCTTAACACAAAATTCTTGGCAATGACAAATGATTCAACATCAAAAACATATGTAGGTTTATTAATGGAAATGACACGAAAGAGGAGGCGCTACCATCTGCTTTGCCGCTGCACCCTAAGGACCAATGGGCCTTTCCACCTGACTTGCAGCTGAAACCTTCTTTATGTGTTCTCTCCGCTGTTAGAATGTGATGACCTTAAGGTCAGGGACTGTCTTGCTTTTCTGTCCCCAGAACATAGGACAATGCTTTCCACAGAGGAGGTGTCTATTAAATGTCTTTTTTCTTCATTTATCCTTATCTGACATTTGGACGTATTTAAAATGAGGCTTCACATATGTATGGTGTTTTTAAAACTTTTCGCAGCATTTCCATATATTACTTTATCCTGTTAATATCCCAAGGAGGCAGATATAGCAATTTTTTATACATAGATATGTTGAAGAAATGTTGGTCCACGAAAAAAGGATTTGCCTAAGGTCACACAATGTGGCAGTCTGTCAATAAACATTTATTAAGCACCTACTATGTGCCAAGCACTGTGCAAAGCCCTGTCAGTGACAGAACCAGGTCTACAAGCCAAGCCTGCTGATATCCAATGGGTACTCTTTTCCCAGTCTACGTTGTTTTTCTTGTTCCCATAACTTCAACCCTAAGCCCTGCCCTCATATTCATTGTCATGAGCCAGCCCAAAGTCATAACGGAAACAACCCCAGCATGGCTGTCTTTCCACTTGCCAGCTTGGGTAGTTCTCTGGGAGGGTTGGGGAGGGTGAAGCTGACTGTACTAAGCAGGGCAACGAACAGCCACCAAACTCACAGTTCTGACTTTCCATCCTGGATGATTTTGCTGGGAGTTACAGTGTATAGGCCTCTTGACTCTTGGATCAAGTTGGCAATAGTCTTCCAGGGAGGTAGAATAGATTATATTGAGTGTTCATTTGTCATGATTTACTTCATTCTCTTACACTGGGTCTTAGATAGCCCAAGTGCCCTATAAGGAGAATGGGTAACATTGCTGTTCTTAGTATTTGCACAACCCAATATAAGGGACAGTTCTGGTCTAATTGTCTTTTTAGCAGGATGCAAGAAGCTCATCAATTAGCCAGAAGAACCTTGCACTAATGAAATTCTGATTGAGACTCCTCTTGCCAGTCTCTAATTCAATTTTCCAAAGTGACCTTGTTGTGTTATTGCAAAGAATTGATGTGTGTTCTGTCTTCTGCCTAGAGTGCCTATAAACCCACCTCCTCACAAGAAGAGAGGAGTCCAGGGCATGTAGAATGCAACCTTTGGGGATTAAACTTCACAAGGTATAACTGGTAGGAATGTCCTAGAAAGGTGAAAAAAGCCCAGCTTCTAATTTGAAAGTTCAGTAAGACCAGCTACAGGCTGCTTCTTGTTCCATCTAATGCCAAGTCCTCCCTTTGTTGTTGTTATTATTGAGGTCATCCTCAATTTATGGATCCAAGTGGAAAACATATTAATATTATTGTTAATAATAATAATGATGATGGTGATGATGATGGGAATGATAGCTAAGACTTCTAAAAAAGGAAGTCTTTTCTAATTGCCCTTAAAATTAGTGCCTTTTGTTGATTATTTCAAATTTATCCTGTGTATAACTTGTTTGTTCACAGTTGTTTGCATATTGTCTCTCCCCATTAGAATATAAGCTCCATGAGGGTAGAATTTTTACCTTTCTTTGTATTCCCATGGCTTCTCACAGTGCCCAGCACACAGCAGGCACTTAATTTTTTATTAATTGAGTGAGTGACTAAAATGCTTTACATAAATTAGATAATTTGATCCTCACAACAATCCTTTAAGGTAACTTCTATTATTATCCTCTGTTTACAGATGAGGAAACTGAGGGTAAGTGACTTGCCCAAAGTTACATAACTAGTAAGTGTACGAGATAAGATTCTAACTGGGATCTTCCTGACTGCATGTGAAGCATTCTATCCATTATGTCCCTATCCATTATGTCTCCCATAATCCCAGATCTTACCTGAATATTTGATTCCAGCTCAGCCCTAACCACAGAAAAGTTGCTTGAGTGAAGCAGAAATGGTAGAGTCATGTGGGTCCTTCCTCTTTATCTAGGTGTAGTACACAGAAATGGAGGAACAGAGGTTGGCATTCAGGAAGCAAAGTTTCTTCATTCTCCTTGTTGAAAGAGAGATCTTTGATTTCCGTACAGGGTATCTCTGTCACTCTGTGAATAGACAGAAAAACAAAATTGGACAAGGGGATTCAGCTCAAAGGAGGATTAAGAATAATGGAATTTCAGAGTGGGAAAGATGTCAGCAGGCATCTAGTCCCATCTATATATGAAGGAGAATCTCTATTGCTGAATTTGGGTTACCGGACAATCTTAACATGTTGAGGAGTGCTACTTCTACCCCAGGAACATAGCATTATGGTACCTGATGAAGACTTAGACTCCTCCCAGAAGGCAAATGAAGAGAGATAACCCTCTTTTCCATTGGACCTGCATTAGTAGAGGCAGCTGGTGGTTCAGTGGATAGAGTGCTTGGCCCAGAGTTAGGAAGACCTGAGTTCAAAGCCAGCCTCAGATACTTACTAGCTGTGTGACCCTAGATAAATCACTTAACCTCTGTCTATCTCAATTTACCTATTTGCAAAATGTGAAGAATAATAATAGTACCTCCCTTCAGGATCACACAGCCAGTAAATGTCTAAGGCAGGATTTGAACTCAGGTCTTCCTAACCCCAAGGCTGGTGCTCTATCTACTGTGCTACCTAGCTGCTCCTTATCTATGGTATATAGCTTGATGGATAAGCATAGGCATTTTTCTCCCTGCATTTTCTTTTCACTTTAAATCCCTCTTGATTATAGCACAAGACTGTGAGCAAATGCTCATAAAGGCTTACTAGAGCTACTCCATCTCTGATCAGTTACCTGTCATTCTTATATTTTAATATGTTGTCCTGAAATCCAATGCCACTCTCAGACATCTTCTTAACCATTTGTGCTCTTCCCAATATGACCTTCCTCTCTCAAAGTCCTTATCTTTGATTAATGGTGGTGATGAAAATGTCACCCATGTCTCTAAGATAGTTTCCTGCTCAAGAAACTATTATTTTAAAAATTACTTTAAAATTTTAATTAAATTATTTAAAAATCATTCTAAGAAATTATTATGTTAAAAATGAACTTATTTGCAAAGTTTTGAAGAATTATAATTTGTTTTTAACACAATAGATAATTCTAAAAAAAAAAACACCCATATGCTTTTCCAAAATGCATTTCCCTCCAAACTAGTTAGGTTATAACATGCCAATCATAAGAAGAGATATGCCTTTTAACTTTGGCAGGATTGTACTAACAGTGATCATTTATCATGAGTTTACTTACATTTTTGCAAAGACTTTGTGGTTTTTTAGTGGTGCTTTGATTTCTTTGGTAAGATGCCTTAGATATAATAAACACTTAATATACACTTGTTCATATGAATTAGATTCCATTCATACTTATACAAATCACCAGAAGCATGGATCGTATCCAATTAGTTGGACTAGTTTTGGTAGGTTCTTTGTTTACAGCCTGTACATATGTACCTGCATAATATCAGGCCTTTTCTTTTTTTATTTGTTTTTCAGTCATTTTTTCTGTCATGTCTGAGTCTCTGTGACCGCATTTGGGGTTTTCTTGGCAAGATAATGGAGTGGTTTGCCATTTTCTTCTCCAGCTCATTTTGCAGATGAGGAACCCAGCCAACAGGGTTGGCTGTTCCAGGTGACTTGCTCAGGGTCACACAGCTAGTAAGTATCTGAGGCCAGATTTGAACTCATGAAGATGAGTCTTCCTGATTCCAAGACCAGTGCTCTATCCACTGGACCACCAGCTGCCCTGTATTTTTTATCATTAGATGGAAAAAACCATTGTGTCATTGCCCCTCAGTGGGGAGGCTTGCAGTCACAACTACTCATCAGTTCTTCTTCTGACTCAGAGTAGATTATTTCTTGCCGAACAACACTATCTACTTCTATCTTCCTTGAAGGTATTAGGAAGCTAGGGTCTAACGGTGTCACTCCCCTTAATCAATAAGTTGCGGTGGATCTTTATTAATGAAATTTAGAAATTTTAAAAACCTTCTGTTTGATATTCAAAGTCTTTCACGTCCTACCTCCTCTCCCCATCTTTCCAGTTTTCTTACATATTGTTCCCTTATAAATACTCTTTAATCCATTGATGCTGGTCCCCTTACTCTTCCTAGAACAAGACAATCCCTCTCCCAGCTCAGTGCATTTTCACTAGTTGTCTCCCCCAAACCACAATGTTCTCCTTCATCTTTTCTTGGCTTCCCTGACTTTCTTCAAGTCTCAGTTAAAATTCCACATTCTACAGTAAGCCTTTTCGGATCCCTCCCCTTAATTTTAGTGAAATCTTTCTGTTGATTATCTCCAGTTGATACCATGCGTAACTTGTTTGTACATGGTTGTTCACACGTTGTCTCCCCTCTCAGACTATGAGCAACTTCAGAGCAAGGACTGTCTTTTGCTTTTTTCGTATCCCCGACACTTAACACAGTGCCTGGCACATATCAGGTGCTTAATAAATGTTTGTTGACTGATTAATTCTCCCCTTTATCCTCTATACTAGTTCTGGCTCTGCTACTAACTTGTGTGAGCTTGAACAAATCATGTGACCTCTCTAGATCTCAGTTTCTCCACCTATAAGAGGAGGGAGTTTCATTAGAAGATCTCTGAGGCCCTTCCAGGTATGATTGTATAATCTCCTATCATGCCCGGTTTTACCTCTGTGCCTTTGTCAGTGTTGTTTCCCCTGCTTCCCCTGCACAGCCCTTTCCTTCTTTAATTACACATATCACTAATGATCTTCTTCAAGACTTCCCTGTTTCTCCTCCATCTTCTTTGATCACTCTCTCCCCTGGTTTTTCATCATTCTTTGGATCTAATCCATATTATACTATATTATGTATAACTTGCTTTTAGTCCCTTGTTGAGCATTAGTTTCATCTCCCCAGCTAAGTTATAAGATGTTTAATAAACTCTTGTTGAATGAATGGCTGGGCGTTCTCTTGGTTGCTTAGAAGCAATCTCCACGGCTCCTATGGGATGTGCTTTTAGAGAAGAAGAACGGGTTGATATCTGGCTGCTTTCAAGTTCCTGGCTGGAAAAGGTGGAGGGACTACTACTGTGTTCCCTTGTGAAAATTTGTGCCCAGTGCAAAGGGCACTAGTATCAAGTGAGGCTGTTTGTGCTCCCTGTGATGTCTTGCTGTTTTGAAATGGGGTGTTCAGAAGACATCATTCTAGAGTAGATGATCAGTTGAAATGGGAATACAGTAGGGCTGGTGGTGGCCAGGAAGGAAATGTTTCAGAATATTTTCTTACAATTTTCCTCTCTCTGTCTCTGTCTCTGTCTGTCTGTCTGTCTCTCTCTCTTTTTCTTTCTCTTTCTCTCCTCTTTCCCCCTCTCTGTCACATACATACACTCATCCTTATATATTAATAATTAACTCCATCAACTAGTGAAGGTAAATGAGATAACGATCTGAGCTTCTGCTCTTATACTGATGGGAGTGAAATTGCTCAGATGATGTGATTATGCATAGTGTAATTATGTTGTGGATAGAGTGCAGGACGTGGAGTCCAGGAGGCCTTGTCTCTAACCCTTCCTTGCTGTGTGAACATGGGCCAGTAGCCTAACCTCTCTGTGCTTTAATCTCCTCCTATGTGAGATGGAGATAATATCACCCACAGTACCTTCTACACAGAATGGTTATATGTAGTATGGTGGAGAAAATGCTGGCTTTGAAGTCAGAGAATCTAGGGTCGTTTTATAGTTCTGATACTTACTAACTTTGTGACCCTGGGAAAGTCATTTTATGTCCTTGAGCCTCAGTTTCTTCTTCTACAAAATGGACTCATGGGAAGGAAGGAAAAGAAGCATTTATTAAGCACTTATAATGTTCTAGGCATTGTGCTAAGTTTACAAATATTATCTCATTAGACCCTCACAAAACCCTGGAAGCAAGGTACTATTATTAACCCCATTTTATAGTTGAGGAAACTGAGACAGATGGCAGGTAAATGACTTGCTCAGGGTCATACAGTTAATTTCTGTGGCCAGATTTTAGATCATGTCTTCCTGACTCCAGGCCCAACATTCTAGGCATTGCACCTCCTCACTGCCTTAGATGCTCTCTAAAGTCCCTTCCATCTCTTGATTCTATGGATTAATTGAATACGTTAATGTAAAAAAACACTTTGTAAATCTTAAAGGGTTACACAAAGAGCATTTTTGTTTGTTATTGTTGTCACTGTTATCTTGTTCTTATCTTTTTTGATGGCATTCAGATAGAGATAATCTTGGGACGAGCTGCTCTCCTGCTTCAGTCCTTTTATATTTCATGTTGTATGGATGATTATACAAGCAGATTAAATAACCACTATCTGTAGTTCAATATAAATATTGGGAGGTAAGCTCATTTTCTGTAGCTCACTGAAAGCATCCTCAGTCCAGCTCCAGTAGCAGATAGGAGTGCTATTTACTTCATCCTATTTTGATTTTTTTTCTACTTGGTTTCTATATTTAGAAAGTTTTTTCTCCCACACAGCATGAAGATTACGAGTATTTGGTATTGCAACAACTATTAAAAACATCATTCTTAAGTCCCTATGGCTCAAGGTTGTGTTTCGATGATTTGGGGGCAGCAGTTAAGGCTATAAGAATGCTTCAGTCCCAGAACAGTTCATTTGTCCTGGGACAAGTTGCTATCCTGTTTTTTTTTTATATTTAATATTCTACAGTCTTTTGCATAGGTGGGCAAAATAATTGCTTTTCATAGATGATTAATGGGCAGCTAGGTGGTGCAGTGTATAGAATACTAGGCTTAGAGACAAGAAGACCTGTGTTTCAATCCATCTCAGACACTTACTAGCTGTGTGACCCTAGTCAAGTCACTTAACCCTGTTTGTCTCAATTTCCTCATCTTTAAAATGAGCTAGAGAAGGAAATGTCAAACCAGCACAGTATCTTAGCTAAGTAAACCCCAAATGAAGTCATGAAAAGTCAGACACAACTGCAACAACTGAAAAACCACAAAAAAAATAAATAAAGGAAGTGGAAATGGAATCAGACAACCAGAAAAAAATCAAAAGTGGGTGTTGTAAATACAAAAAAAAAAAACAAAAAACAAAAAAACCCGGCTCCAAAGAAGAGATTAAAAAAAGACATACCCACCCACTCCTTTGCAGAGGTAGATGGTTGACAAGTGGTACATATTACACATATTTTCAGACTTATTTAATGTAATGATTAGTTATGCTGATTTTTTTTGGTCTTTAAAAATTTTATTTGAAAAGATTGAACAGCAAAGACAACAAAATATGGTTAAAAATTTAAGGAAGTAAACTCATCCTACGTAGGCTCACTGAAATCATTCATGGGACAGCTTCAGTAGCCAACAGGGTTAGAGGGAGGATCTATAATTTATCCTGCTCCCATAGGATTTTGATCCTTGTAGATGTCTTTAATTTGAAAGTCTTTCGTTAAATGTGACTTGGATAGTATTAGTATTTGACATGTCGACTTCTATAAAAATTAATTTTTTTATGGATTAATATCACACCCAAGCATTTGTAGGCAATAATTCTGTCTATTATGATGCTCTAGGTCCAGTATAGTCTGATATTGAATGCTGAATGATATTTTGGAGGCCTATATTTGTACTATGGGGATTTATCATCATTAGCTTATTATGTATAACTCTGATCTCTTGACTGTCTTTCTAGATATCATCATAATCATCATAATAAGTGTTATTATTATTTTATAATTCTTCTAAACTCTCTTTGATGGAGTTCAAATAGAAATAGTGTAAGGACAAGCCAGTATCTTGCTAGCATTTTTTTTTATATTGATTGTTCTGTGGATGGTCACGCAAGTAGATAAAATGACTACTTTGGGCAATTCGGTAAAAGTCTTAGGATATCTGAGCTCATCCTCCATAGACTCAAAGAAAGAATCTTCAGTACAATTCTAGTATGACAGGGATGACATGTACTTCATTTTATTCTCCAAAGGTTTCAATTTCTTCTGCTCTCTATGGTTTGAAACATTTTTATTCCATGTGGTTTAAAGATTATGAGTGTTTTCAGTGGTGAAACCTATTTTCTAAAAGTTCTTGCATTTTTATCTATCAGTGTTATGTCCAGACAGTTGTTGGCAGGCAAGCTTTCACTCCATCTTGCCACAAAGCAGGCTACCATGACACTTCTCACTATCTCCATGACACTTCCCAGTCATCTTCACACCATGCCAACCCTGCTTTTTTTCTTTTTCATTTCCCTTCTAGGTGTAATGGATTCTGCTTCAATGAACCTCTGAATAACTCCTTAGTAGGGATGCTACAGAGAGCATTCTTCCTCAGGTATGGATTAGACTAGAGGGCTTCCGAGATTCCTTTTAGTTCCTTAGAAATTTAGTCCCTTAGTTCTTAGAAATTCTAAGATTCTCACTCAGTTAGAGCTGGTTGAATGTATTTAGTTTACATAGCTCACCTGGTTACATTTTTTTTTGAGGGGGGAATACCTAACGGAATCAAAAGAGAGGTTGAAATAGTAGTGGGGATTTACAGTAAGGTTCCAATTTTGACACATTATTCTGTGGTTCCCAATTCACCAATGAGAAAAAGACCCAGATAGAAAATATTCCCAGGAAGTTCACAGAGGAAGGAGCAGAATAGATCTATTCTCTATGTCACATACATATACATACACATATGTGTATGCACACACACAAACACACACACACACACACACATACACATACACATACCAGGGTTGCACATCCCCCTTTGGTGTCCACCTTCATGCATGTATGGCTCCAAGAAGTGGCACAGCAGCCACACCCTGATAAAAGCCTCTCCACGGACAGGCTAAACCAGGTTGAGGATAATTGACAGTCCTCAAACCCACCAGTGAGTTAGGGGGATGCCTACCTTGAGCGTGTGATGTCTTCTTCTGGCAGAAAGGGTAGACTAGAACAATTTAGTTCCAACGGCCATGGAGGCACTGTGGAGCACTTAGAGCTTGGTTAAACACTGAAGACGCCAAAGTCATCCACTGCATCCCAGGCCATCACCAGTCATCTTCACTTTTGTCTTGCCACTGGACTTCAATGACTCCAGAAGAGAAAGGCTGATGACTATGCACCTCTGCCTCACCTAAATCTAATTCACCGGCAAGTCAAGACATCACCCTATGATGCCTTTAATCATTTTCAAAAATGCAGGATGAGGGGCAGCTAGGTGGCACAGTGGATAGAGCTCATGCCTTGGACAGGAGGACCTGAGTTCAAATCCGGTGTCAGACACTTGACACTTACTAGCTGTGTGACCCTGGGCAAGTCACTTAACCCCAATTACCTTACCAAAAAAAAAAAAAAGTAAAAGAAAAAAGAAAGATGAACAACAGCAACAAAAGTATATAAACATTATACATACACACATCAGCATTACATACATATCTATGTATATGTACATAGATATACATGTATATATACATACATATATTCATACATATTGGTAGTTCTCTGAGTGACTTCTCCCAACCACCCCCTCCCTTTTCTAGCTTATTTTTGTGTGTTGTCTTCTCTAATTAGATTATAAGCTCCTTGAGGGCAAGGACTGTCTTTCTTTTTTCTTATTTGTATACCCATTGCTCAGCACAGTACCTGGCATTTGGTAGGCACTTAATGTTTATTGACTATTGATAACTACGTTTTGAGAGTACTAATTTAATATTATAATAGTACTTCAATAGTCAGTACTTCAATAACTGCATTTGAGGGGCAACTAGGTGGCAAAGTACATAGAGCACTGGGCTTGGAGTCAGAAAGACTCATCTTCATGAGTTCAAATCTGACCTCAGACACTTACTAGCTCTGTGTGACCCTGGGCAAGTCACTTTACCCTGTTGCCTTAGTTTTCTCACCCATAAAATGAGCTGGAGAAGGAAATGGAAAACAATTATCTTTGCCAAGAAAACTCCAAATGAGGTTACAAAGAGTCAGACATGCCTGAAAAGATTCAACAACAATGAAAAAATCACATTTTAATTTCATTTATAATCCTGTGCATTTTATTTTATGCATTTCAAAATATTATTTTGAGAAGGCATCCATAGGCTCCACCAGAACGCCAAAGGACTTCATGACACACAAAAAATGAAGAATTTCTACTCTATTCCCTAGTGTCCCCTGTGGGAAAAAGAAATCAAGCAGCTGGTGCCATATGGTAATAGCTGGGGTCCCTCTAGCTGATTGCCTTGTCATCACTCTGCTTGAAACAAAAAGGAGAGAATCCACTTGAAGGGTCTTGGGTGCCCAGGACAGGGGTGAGGGCAGATGGCGGCTAGATGCATTGGAAGGCTTGTTCAGAAATGCTAACAGGAAAGCAAAACCTGCTCTGGGACCTGCTGAAGCTGTGGGTTAGTGACTCTTCCAAGAAGCTCATTCCAAAGAGATGGGCACTTTAAAGAAAAGCTCAGCTGTAAATAATGCTCAGATTTCCAGTGTTGTGCCAAGGGCCTGTAAAAAGCTCTTGGGCACTGTGCCACCTGCTCTCTGACCTGAAGATGGGAGATGCTGGCACAGCATGCCCACCTTCTTGTGAAGGTGCCAGGGCTTTTTTCTTCACTGACCAGCTTCCCATTTTCCATTTTGGCAAAAAGTCCAGATGGAGGAGGTCAGCAAAGGGTATCTATTCCCTTTGCCGTACCCCTGAGTACCAGCCCTGGCCATAGTGTTATCACAATGCTGCAAAAGATGGTTATAGAGGATGGAGGTCAGGAAGTGTGGCTTTGACATTCAGTGCCCTGGCACCTACATTACTTAACAACTAAGCAATGCTATCCACGGCCTCCGATACTGAGGCACCAATAGAATGTAACTAGACTCATTAACTATGCCCTCATCACCCCCATAAGAGACTAAGACACAAACAGCTTCTGCTCAGTTCTAGAACGGAGAATGCCTTCTCATAACTGAATGCACAGCCACCAGGCAGAAGGCTGTCCTAGGTAGGATCTATAAGGGGAGTGGGGTGCAGCGGGAGAGGGAAGTAGGCGGGGAGCCAAATAAGAAAGCTACAGATAGAAAAAACAAACAAACGAAAGATACAAACAAAAGATGGAGAAAGAAGAAGGGGAGAAGGGAGAAGAGGGAAGAGAAGGAGGGAGAAGAAGGAAGATGAAAAGGAAGGATAAAGAAGGAAGGGGGAGGAAGAAAAAAAGATGGGATAAAGTGGTAGGAATGACCAAAGGAGCACCCAGGAAATCTGTGCTCAGTGATTAGTAAGAGGGTGCTTCCCCTTTCCTAGTCCTGGAAGTGTGGCTCACTTTCCATACATTCCAAACCTCATACACCCCTCCACCTCCACCAGGGAATAGTTTAAAAAAATAAGTCCATCTTTCTCTGCCTCAAGGCGGCTTTTCTGTTTGAGGAAATTGGGGGTGAAAGGTTACCAAGGCCCCCAGAGAACCTAAGCTCCCAAGATCTGCCCCCCCTCCCCAGCCTCATGCCTGCCGTCTCTGGCTTAGCCCGAAGGAGGACACACAGGCCACCCTAGCTTGCTCTCCCCTTTCTGATCTAATTTATGCATAGCTTTTCTCATATTTGCAAAACATAAAAAACCCTTAAAACTAAGAGGCTGTTTTCCATTTCAGAGGTGGGTTATGCTGCTGCCACGCACACACGCATATATTTGAACAAGTTTGATTCAGTGTAGCTGACACAAAAACCACTTAGTTGTTTCTCCTACATCATCCTAAGTTAATACTCTTGACAGGCTGCAGGAGGCTTTTCAGCAATTTTTCTATTTCAGCTTTTTTTTTTCCCCTGCTGCTGCCTCTTCTCTCCCCACCCTTCTCTCTCTCTTCCCTTGCTGTAAAATCTGCTTTCTTTGGAAAAGCTGACCAAACGTTGGCAATTTATAACCTTTACCTCTTCAGTCCCAAAATGAAAGGCTAGCCAGGGCCCCAAATGGGGGGGGCACCCAATTTCATTGGAGGCTATATTTGCAATTGACATAGAGGAATTTCACTGTTCCAGAAAGATAAGAGACTCTAGCTACAGGCTCCTTTCATCCCTTAACTGAGTTATCCAGGGTGTGGCTGGTGAATGCTTGTCTCAGAAGCCAATCTACTCTAGCTGTTTTGGCTTCCTCTCCTGCTGTATACGTGGGGAGGTGGACAGATCGAGTGCAGGTGTGTGCACAGCCCCTCCAACCCAGCTCACAGCCATAGAACCACAGACTGTATCATTTCACTGATAAAAAAAGATGAGGTCCAGAGAGAGGAACCAGTATATTCAGTCACACAGAGATTTAGGGGCAGAGCCAAGACTAAAACTCAGGTGTCAGGTTTCTTGACTCCTGTCCAGTATTGAGCTGGTTTTTTAGGGGCTTTTTTTAATCAGTTGATACTTAAAAAAAGACTTAAGACTCACATAAGTACAAGTCACATTATTTAACAAATGATCACAATGTAACAGCATCCTGCCCTACCAGCTTCTAGCCCTCTTACAGGATTTAAGATTATAGCATTTAGACCTTAGAGATCATCTAGTACGCCCCTGTTATTTTACAGATGAAAAAAAAAAAACAAAAGCTTGGGCCTGGAGGATTTAAATGCTCTGCACCAGGTCACCCAGGTAGCAAGTGGCCAAGTCAGGATTCAAACCCAAGTCTCTTTACTCCACAGCCAGTATTCTTTCCACTAGTTTGTCCCTGCCTGAATAGACAAGTTGGGGGATAAGTACCCGGTGTTATTTGCCACAGCTGCATCCTCCAGGATGGTCTTTCCAGCTCCTCCTCCTATCTCCCAATCCAATCTCAGTCTATCAAACCTGCTGCTCCAGCCTCCAGCTGCCTTGGGAGAATGCCTGCATCTCTGCCCCCCCGCACCCCTCCTCCTTCCTCCCTCCATCTGCAGGCTGACCTTTTATCTTCATTTTATTTCTCTGCTTCTGCCGGTTTCCTCTTATCCCCACAGTAGCATCCTCTCACCCACCCTCCCAACAGACGCTAGTCTGTATGGATGTGTTCTCATCACCCCTCCCCAACCCTGGCTGCCGGTAGGGGGCAACCTGACTGCAGCCAAATGCCTCTGGTGGGGGGGAGGGAGAGAGAAGGACATGGAGAGGGTGTTTGTCTAACCTTGCACAAGGAGGGAGTTATTTAAGGCCCAAACTTCTCTGCCTGCTGGCATTGTCTCTCCAGAGGAAAAACAGGGTGGGGAAAAAACACTGGGCAGGTTGAAGGAGTTTTTAAAGGGGGCTTACATAGATGGGCATTTCCCAAAGTGAGGAAACTCACGTCTCAATTGAAAGCTGCCTCTCCCAAACTTGCGTTTTCTTATGTCTCACAACCATTTCTGTCCAAAGCCCTGTTTAATACAAAATTCTAGCACCTACAGAACCCAGATAGGAAAAAAAAATAAACTAAACAAAACAACAGTCAACTTAGCTTTTCCTGGGGGCATGAGTGTCCTCCCCAACACCAACTTGGCTAAGGGAAGGGAGTGTGTGGATCCTTTTCTGAAGCTATGTTATCTCACTACTGAATTAAGCCCCCTACTAATTCTTAGAAGCAGACACAAGCCCGAATCCAAGGCTCCTCCTTTCCTAGTCTTAAACTTGAAGCCAGCTCTGTGCTCCCTTAATTAGCCCTGCAACCTGATATTTCTGCCACTATGTAGTGGCAGAGCCTATGGCTCTGGTACACATGCTCTCTTTCTTTTTATCCCTGCCCTGCACATACATATGCACATACACACACAAACACACCCAGGAGTGGAAGAGCTGATTTCACATAAACTCAGAGTGGGTAGGACCCTCAGAAGCCATCTAATCTAACTCACACCTGAACAAGAAATCCCCTTTATAATAGTTCTAACAAGTGGGAGATCCAGCCTTGACTTGAAGAGTTCCATTCCCTACCAAGGCAGCCCATACTACTTGTCAGTTACTTTGTTAGGAAGTTTCTCCTTACATCAGGTCTGAATTTATCTCCACAACTTCTACCTTTTTTTTTTCTGATTCCGCCTTCTAAGGCCATCTCTTTAAAGAAAGAGCACATGTCTACTGCTTTTCTCCATGCTAAACATCCCAGCTCCTTCTACTCCCAGTCAGCCTGCTATGCACCAGGAACTGTGCTAAATTCTGGGGATGCAAATCCAAAAAATAAAGGTAGTCTCAGATCTCAAGGAGCATACATGAGGGAAGACATAGTAATAAGGGAAGACAAACATAAAAGGGGACATGATGGAGAAATACAAAGGAGTGAAACTGGATCAGAAATTGAGACAACTTTTTTTTTTGAGGGGGAGGGGTTTGAGGGGGAGGGGTATTAAAGCCTCTTACAACCTGGTTCCAATGTACCTTCCCAGTATTATTACACATTTCTCTCTTTCAATCACACTCTATGGTACAGTCAAATCCTATACCTTTGCAGCATATGTCCTCCATACCTGGAATATATTCCCTCCCAAATCTCCATCTCTTAGAATTCCTAGTTACCTTCAGGGCTCAATTGAAGCATGACCTTCTAGCTGAAGCCTTTCCTGATTTTCCTAGTTGTTAGTGCCTTACCCTCTCAAATTATTTTTGTGTATATTTATGTATATACATGTTCTCTCTCCCTAATAGAATGAAGTGCTTTTTTTATCATGGCTTTCAGATAGTCCAGTAATTCTTAAATTATCTCTCCTCAATTCATTTGCAGGTGAGTTGTTTTTCTTTTGAGGTATTTCATAATTTCTTCCAATTTTTCAGAGTTCTGATTTGATTTTATTTTTTTTCTTGATGTCTCATGGGGTCATTAGCTTCCACTTGACCAATTCTTATTTTTAAAGAGTTGTTTTCATAGAAATTTCATGCCTCTTTTTCCATTTGGCCAATTTTGATTTTTAAGGTGCTATTTTCTTTAGCACTTTTTGATCCTCTTTTTACCAAGCTGTTAATTCTCTTTTTTGTTATTTTCTTGCATTTCTCTCATTTCTTTTCCCAATTTTCCTCTACTATTCTTATTTAATTTTTAAAATAATTTTTATTTTTTTCATTTCCTTTAATTCCTCAAGGAATTTTTATTGGGCTTGTGTTCAATCTGCATTTTTCTTTGAGCCTTTGCTCATAGGTTTTTTTTTTTCAAGGCATTGTCTTCTTCATAGTTTGTTCCTTGTGCTTCACTGTCACCATAATATAGGTTTTGTGGTCAGGTTTTTTTTTTCTGTTGTTAGCTTATTTTTCCAGCCTATTTCTTGACTTTAGACTTTATGTTAGACTTAGGCTCTGCTCACCTCTGAGTAGGGGGAGCAACTATCCCAAGCTTCAGGTTTTTATGTCTTGCTATTTCCACATCTGGGTCTGGGGGTCTGAAAGTTTTTGAGGCTTCCAGAGTTGTATGATATAGGGTGTGGTCTGGTCACCACCCTTCTGGTCTATATTCTAATCCTTACCCAGGTAGAGACCATGCGCCTTTATCACTGCAACCACTCTTTTTCACCCTGGAACCGTGACATGCAATTGGGTAGTGGGGAATGAAGCTGCCAAATGGCACCCAAATCTGTGCCCAGTGCTAGCTCAGAGACCCACCTGAAATCTGTTTCTGTCCAGGTGTTCAGCCTCCTTAGCCTGGGCATTGGATGCTCCTGGTGTTTCTGCTCCTGCCACCACCACCACTGCTGCTGCTGCCCCTGCCAACACCTCCAAGGTCCATATTTTCACCCTATTGTCAGCAGAACTCTCTTTCTGTCTTCCTAAGTTTCCCTGGGCAGGAAAAAAATGTTTCAACATGATGTTTTGTTGATTATCCTACTCAAAATTAGGTATGAGGTGCTTTTAAAAAGTTGTTTAGAGGGGGAGTTTGAGAGAGCTTGGAAAAAATTGTTGACTTCTCTCTTCACTCTTCAGAATATAAGCTCCTTGAGGTCAGGGACTGACCTTTGATCTTTATATCCTGAATACCTAACACAGTGCTGGGCTCACAGAAGACACTTAGTAAATCTTTATTGATTTATCTAGACAGAAGGTTTGAAGAAAAGGTCCCTCAGGCAGTAGCTCTATGATCCCAAGATGACTAACATTTCAAGGAAATCAAGTTGTTACCAGTGAAAATCAGGAGAAAACTTTAATAATTTAAATCCAACCAGATTGTGCTGGTCAATTAACCTTAAAATATTCTGATTTCTAATGCTCTTCATATTATTTAGGAATTTACTATTTTCCATGCAAATATGCTGCAAGTTCAACATGAGTCAATAGTCTTACATGGCAGTTGTTTACTCAACATTCATTAATTCTACCAATCATCACACATTTGTTAAGAACCTACTGTGTGTAGAAGCTCTCACTGGCCATTCAAGGAGATAAAAAGTTCAAATAAAAAGTAGTCCCTGTCTAGTAAAAATAATGAAATTATCAAAAAATTAATTTATTATTATCCTGTTTTAATAAAAAGTGTCCCAAAAGAGTGAAATGAGAGTTCTACTATACTTGTCCTGGTGGAACCATATCTATTCAATTCTGGGCACCAAAGTAAATATTTAGGAAGAGGATCAAGAGCATAAAATCCATATAAAATAAGAAGAAGGAGATGACGACGACGATGATGATGACGATAGCTAATATCTATATATCACTTTAAGATTTGCAATGCATTTTATGTATTTTAATTTCAGTGGTTCCTCAACACCACCCCGTGAGGTAGGTACTATTACTGTCATATTTAACAGATGAGGAAACTGAGGCTGGGAGAGGTTAAGTAATTAGAATTAGGGTCTTCTTGACTCCAAGTCCAATGCTTTATCCACTATGCCACCAAGCTGAATAAGGTGAGTAGAAAGAAGGGGAAAAGTAAAAGAGGAGAGGGTGATAAGGGGACTTAAAACCATGCCATTGGGAGGATGTCTTGAAGACAATGACGTGGGGGAGCAATTGATGTCTTCAACATTAGAAGTACCATCATGTGGAAGAGGGTTTAGACTTGTTCTGCTTAACCCCAAAAGGCAGAAGTAGAAACAATAGGAGAAAGGTTTTGGCTAAATATAAGGAAAAAATCCCAAACAATTCAAGCTGCCCCAAAGTGAAACGGACTGCTATAGGAGGTCGTGATTGTCCCTTCAGTGAACCCTCTCAGGTACAAGATGGATGAAGATAGTGAAGAAGAAATTACCACTTGGTATGGTTTGGACAAGATGGCCTTGGAAGTCCTTCCCAACTCTGCGATTCTGTGAAATATATTTCTATACTATATCATCAGTGTGAGGAAAGGATGGGTGATCTTGATAAAGGAAGAGGGAGCATATGGTGGCAGCAATCCGGAAAGACAAGACAATCTGGGGTTATCAGAGTGCAGAACCAATATCAGATTTAGGACTGAGCAAAGGAAAGCCTTGGCTTCAGGCTCTCTTGGGTTCCAGGGATTAGTTGGGACTTAATTCAGTAGTGAGATCATACAGCTACAGGGAAGGATTCTGAGTCCTCAGACACATACACATATAGCCCCTCCCCTCACCCGTGATACTCCTATCCCTGGAAAAAGCCAAAATGTCCTCTATAAGAGTTTCAGAGTAAAATGCATTTAGACATAGATAGTGATGGTGCATATGAAAATATAAGGCAGGGGAAATAAGAGAGAGTCCTACTGGGACTTGGAGACTCAGGTCATCCCACTGGTGGTAAGATAGGGCAGGAACTCTCTGGCTATCTCAGATAATTATCAGGACTCTTCCATGACCCTGTCATAGAATCATAAATTTAGAGCTAGAAGGGACTATAGAGGTCATCTAGAGCAATTCTGTCACTTTACAGATGAGGAAAGGGTTAATGGACTGGCTCAGGGAGTCATTTGTAAATATATGAGATAGGATTTAAATCTAGGTGTTTCAGACTCAAAACCAACCCTCTATCCACCACCTCACCTCTAGGTTGCCTCTCTAAACAACTAGCAAGGACCTCCCCAAGGAACTGTGTTGGCAGCGAGGCTCCTCTCTTTTTCTGTCCCTACATCTACCATATTTTCTATTTTTCTGCCTATTTCTCTACCTTTGATCCTGCTCTTCCTCCCACTTAAAAAATATCTTTGCTCCTCAGAGAAATGGGTAGTAATGGCAGGGTCTAAGCAATTAAGAGAGGCCTAGGGATACAGTGTGTTTCCAGGCCTACATGATCAATAGATCCAAAAGAGTCTGTAGCTCTTCCTTTGCAGGTACCATGATTGAGGCCTCGCCGTTTCCATTAACTTTGACTAATAGGTGATCATTTCATAATGACTTGACTTTCACTCATGCACTGCAAATATTGGTGGAAGAGAAGTTTGTTCAGGTGCCCCTCAAATGTACACATTTGGATCTCAGTGCTGGAGGATTTGAAGCTGAAACTTAATAGCTTAGGCAAGGATTCCCCCTCAAGAAACCTCCAGGATTTCAAGACTCCAAATTAAGGCAGTTTAAAGAAATAACCCAATGTAGGGAGGGAGGCAGCAGTCACAGCTGAGCCCCAGACTTTTCTCCATGGCAGTCTTCTTGCTATAGCAGGGGTTCTTAATCTGAGGACTGTGAACTTGCTTTTAAAAAATTGTTTTGATAGCTATGTCAGGATAATTGGGTTTTTTTGTAATCTTATTTATTTTATGCATTTAAAAGCATGCTCCTGAGAAGGGGTCCACGGACTGCCTAGCAAAGGGGTCTATGATACATAAAGGGGTTAAGAACCCCTGCTCTGTGTTATATCTTCATTCTGGAGCATCGTAGTTGGTACTCCCTTGGTCTTTGCTACCACCTATCTTTGGCTGGCCTTTAGGGCATTCAGATACCTTAACTTCCCTTGACTGAACAACATTGAAAACATTGTTCTTTTCCTTAATGGCAGACATCATAGTGTTAAAGTTTACTGGGGAATTAATGAGAAAAGTTGGGTGTATGGCATATTCCAGGATATTCACACATTTGGTGTGAGGGCTTTGCTGAGCCCTTTTCAAGGATGCTCATTCACCTTTGGTGTTCACCTTCCATCCAACTCTCGCCTGTGGTGCTAATAAGCATGTGCAGCAGCCACACCCCAATAAAACTACCTCAGCAGATTGACTAAATAAGGTGGCAGGTAATTGTTGGTGAAGTAGGGGGATGCCTGCCCCAAACATGTGAAGACTTCCCTTGGCAGAATAAGCAGATGAGAACAATTTGTTCCAACATGAAGGTGACTGAAGCAAGGTTCTGTGGAGGCCTTAGAGCTTGGTCAGATATCAAAGATGCCAAGGTCATCCACTGCATCCCAGGCCATCTCCAGTCATCTTGACATTTGTCTTGCCACTGAACTTCAATGACTACAAAAGAGAGAGTGAGGCTGATGACTTTGTGCAGCTCTGACTCACTTAAATCCAACTCACTCCCAAGTCAAGACATTATCCATGGTGTCATTGGTCTTCTTCAAAAATGAAGGATGGGGGCAGCTAGGTGGCGCAGTAGATAGAGCTCTGGCTCTGGAGTCAGGAGGACCTAGGTTCAAATCCAGCCTCAGACACTTAAAACTTACTGTGTGACCCGGGGCAAGTCCCTTAATCCCAATTGCCTCACCAAAACAAAAAAAATGGAGAATGTACAACAATGGGGAAATAATGAGAAAATAATGGGAAAATGGGAAAATAAAATCGGGGATAAAAGTTTAAAATGGTTGGGTTTATGGTGACATCAAGATGTTCTTCTGCTTAACCACCTCTGACCTTCTTTTTTGTAGAATCCCAGACAAACATCCTTTCTTATCGATTGTGGGTTTACCTTTGTTATTCTTCCTTCCTCACCTGCTGTGCCTTCTCTCTGGGTCTAAAGGGCAACCATATTTCCATCATTCTATACCCTCTCCCCTCCTCTATCTACCAGTTGGGGAAAAGGATCCCCAAGTTGTAGGTGAATTTTAGGATTAGCGTATGTCCTGTCATTTCCTCCCAAGGGTGTATATAACATATCAAACAGCCTGGAAGAAGTCCAGGTGTTCTTCATCCCACCTTTTCTTGGGGTGGAGCAAAGAGGAATAAAGGGGGAAAAGCCACAAATTGGGAACAACCCTTGCTTTACAGTAGCACCTACTAGGAAATGGGGCCAAGGCATGTTATGAGAGGACTTCATGGATTACCTTGAATAAGAAGCAGGAACTGATATAGTCCTTGTCTACCCCTCCTGACTATCCCAGTGAAAGACTCATTTGATATCCTCAAAGCTGATATGGGTGACTCCCATACTATCAGGCTCATTCTATAGTACTCTTAGAAAGAATAGACCTTTGTTCCCCTGTTTTCAGAAATAATGATAACAATAATAATAGTAACAATAATTATTGCTGTTATACATTATTATTACTATTACTAGCATTTATATAGTACTTTAAGGTTTGCAAAATATTTAAATGTATTAATTCATCCCAGATCATCCTGGTTAGTTCTCTCTTGGTTTTTGCGGCCATATATCCTTGCCTGGGCTCTAGGGCATTCAAATGTCTCTACTCTCTTGACCTAAATAAGATTGAAAACATTGTTGTTGTTTTTTTTTCTCAGTGGTAGATGAAGTTGGGTTAAAATTTGATTTTACTCCTTTGATCCTCACAATAATCCTAGGAGCTAGGTGCTATTATTATTCCCATTTACTGGACGGAAACTGAAGCTGAGAGGAGTTAAGTGCCTTACCAGGGTCACACAGCTATTAAGTTTTTGAGGCAGGATTTGAACTCAGGTCTTCCTGACTCCAAGTCTAACACGCTATCCACTATGACACCAATTACCTGCCAAAAGTGTGAGAGGACCTGAAGCATACTGGGTGTCTGTTCAAGTGACATTGTGGCTGAGTTGTGATTCCTAATGTTATAGATGAGAACAAGTTTCCCTTCTCCCAGCCCTGCACTCCAAATTTCTAGCCTAAACCTACCTGGAACAGTGTCACCTAAAAGGGTAGGGAAAGAGACCTTTGGGATCCAGGGAAAATTAATCTACTTCAGGTGACCCAAGGAGTGATGTATACTTCTAATGTTTGTTACACCAGCCCAGAACACAGTGATTACTTTCTAATTTACAAACACAGTTATAATCTATTTACAGAAAATGAGTGATGAGCTCCCTGTCTCTCACCAAGTATACAATTCCTATGTTACTGACCCATACAAAAATCAATGTTTGTAGAACTTGGTTTGGCCCTGGGTCAAGTTACTGGGACTTTCATGTGAATGCTTTTTGGGTGGAGTATGGAAAAGGAAGACTGGAAAAGGAGGACCAGTGTGACCAGGAAGTAACATTAAAGGTTTTATTAGTCAAATCAGGGGTTTATAGAAGTTGAGTGATTTGTCCAAGGTCACAAAGATAATAAATAGCAACGTCAGGTTATAAACTTGGGTTCTGTGACTCCAAAACCAGCATTCTTTCCACTAGAACACACACACACACACACACACACACACATCTGAATACTGGGCAGAGTAGGTGTGCCTTTCTTTGAAAGCATTTATAGTGTAGCTACTACATGTCAGGCACCATGCTAAATACTTTTTAACAAATGTTATCTCATTTTATCCTCCCAACAACCATTCAAGGTAAGTTATTATCACCACTTTATAGTTGAGGAAATTGAAGCAGAGGTTAAGTGACTTGCCCAGGGTCACACAGCTAGGAGCTATTGGATGCTGGATTTTTGAGCTCAGGTCTTCCTGCCTTTAGACCCAGGGTTCTATCCACCGGGCCCTTAGCTTCCTTAGAAACTGAGGGGCTATAGAGAACATCTGCTGTATTTGAATATTAGCCACATTGCGTGATTTTATCTCACCCTTTCCAACGCCTGTTCCTTGAGAATATCCTAACTTTTGGCCTTGGGTACCTCTCATCATCATGAGAATGAAAGTTGTAAAGAGGTAAATTTAGGCTTGATATAAGAAAAAAAACTTTGTAACAGTTACAGTTATTCAAAATTAAAATGGACTGCCTGGGGAGGCAATGGGTTCCCCCTCACTAAAAGTCTTCAAGAAAAGATTTGATGAGCCCATGGGGTCAATTCTATGGGTGAGGAAAATCTTGTTGGGTTATAGGTTGGACTAGTTGACTTCTGAGGTCCTTTCCAATGCCCTTCCAACAGTGAGATTTCATGATTCTGTGATTGTATGTCATCATCCTCATCCTCATTCTTATTATCCTCCTCTTCCTCCTTCTTTTCCTCCTCCTCATCTTCATTATTATCATCCTCCTCACTGTCCTCCTTTTCATCATCATCATCATCATCCACGGAGGAGAGGACAACAATGGGCATAGCCTCAGTACTAAAGGGGTAACCTGTCCCTGAGAGTATAGTCCTCAACCTCTGCCAGGGTCTGGGATGAACACTAGAAGAGAGGAATGCCGGTCATAGTAGCCTGAGGGTGGTCACCTTCAGGTGGGTGGTCATGTAGTGATGTGGGCAGACCATGCATTGAGCCACAGAGCCACAGAAGTAATGGTTTTGTTGGGGAGTCAGCGCCGGGAAAGAAGCATGTGCCCCACTGGTTGTCAGCATCCTTGCACAAAACCTCTTTCAATCCCATGCTAATCACAGCTCTGCCTTAGATAAGGTTTGAAAATTTTTTTTGTCTCCCTTCCCCACCTTGATCTCCCTCCTCCCCAACCCATCCCACCCCTGGCCCCAACTGTGTTATTATTTTGGGAAGCTTTGAGCATTATGACACTTGAAACTTGACTTTTCACAAAATAAATTCCTGGGGACCATGGAAGGTAGGATTTTCTGACATTAAAATATGTACACCTCTAAAAAGTCATATAAAATGCCCCTCTTTATCCCCATCCCTGCCCACATCCCAGACAGCTGCTGGCCTTCTCTACACAGTCCCAGCTCCAGCTCTGTTCACCCTGGCAGACTGTATTTGCTGGGAGCTCCTGCTATTTTAGCTCTTGGCCTCTCTCTCCCCTTATCTTCCTCCCTCCCCTTGCTCATTTGTTTTTAGCAGCTTCTCATTTCCCTGTGTTGGTTTAGTCTCAGCCCCAGACCCTGTCCAATATTTGTCTCCCTGCCTTGGCTATTTGCTCTCATTTCCATATGTTTAACATACATATTAGTTGCCTCCTCAGCCTGTCCTGTAGCTGCCATCACTTTTCTCCTCCAGGGGGTTGGGCCCCAGAGTCACAAGGTGCCCTGATCCCTGGCTACCCTTCTCACATCCTAATCAAAAGGGTATTTGGAAGCAGGAGTCCAGAGAAGCTCTTTGATCTGTCTAACACAGGTGGTCAGGCCTGTTTGCCAGATGTTTCTAGCCTTTCTTCCCTTCTCCCCTCTTCTCCCTAGAGTTTCTCTAGGAAACTTAGTATTGTTCGGTAGTTGTTCAAGATCTATAATTGCTCTTTCATTTAGGACCCAAAGGACTACCCAATTAAAAGTCTTAAGCCTAGACTTTATAATCCTTTCTCAGTTGTGCTCTTGTTGTCCTTTCTGCCCATATCATCTGCTTTACCCCAAGTCATGCTCTAGAGTCCATCTATACAAGCCTATCTATTGTCCCCTGTGCGCTCCTCGTCTCTAAGACTTGGCACATGCCATTGTTCCCAATGAGAATTCCCGCCTATCACTATGCTAAACCACATCCCTCCCTTTAAAGCTTTTCCTAGTACATAGCTTTTCCAAGAAGCTTTCCTGTACTAACCATCGGCTCCAGGCACCCTAACTACTACGGTATTGTTACCTCTTTGTACCAGGGCAAAGTAGTTCAAGATTTCAAATTATGCTGTGGTTCCCACCCACCCCCCTCCACCGTTATTGGACTATATCTGCAATTCTAACGGATGCCATGAGGTGATGATGCTGGTTTTGATTTGTTGCCTTATCAGCTAAATTTATGTCCTGTTCACCATCGGTCTCAGTCCTGATATCTCAGACATAAAAAATCACAGGTTTCCATACCAAAACTATTTCTTTTTCTATGAAAATATAACTTTACTAGAACAAGAAAATACATTTTGATGAAACTTCACTTTTTTGTTGTTGTGTTTGGTCATGCCTGATTCTTTGTGACCCCATTGGGGGTTTTCTTGGTAAAGATACTGGAGTAGTTTTTTTGTCATTTCCTTTTCCAGTTCATTTGACAGATGAGGAAATTGAGGCAAACATAGGTGATTTGAGGCAGTATTTGAACTCACAAAGATAAGTCTTCCAGACTCCAAGCCTGGCCCTTCATGCACTGAGGCACCTAGCTGTCCCTCCCCCCAACATCACTTATAGTCCATAAAATATTAACATTGAGAGGAAATACGATTTGAAACCTATTTAAAGAAATGGAACTACCAAGGAAGAAAATGAGGGCCCTCTGACAGTGTAGTGCAGGGGACAAAACACTAGATTTAAACTTTGAGTTCAAGTAAGACCCTAGGTAAGTCATTTCACCATTCTGTGCCTCATTTTACTTTTTTTTTGCTTTTGGGGGAGGTAATTGGGATTAAGTGATTTGCCCAGGGTCACACAGCTAGTGAGTGTCAAGTGTCTGAGGCCAGATTTGAACACATGTCCTCCTGACTTTAAGGCCAGGGCTCTATCCACTGCGCCACCTTGACTTGATTGTAAAATGTTAAAGAGTCAAAATAAATAATCTTTAAGATCTTTTCCAGTTCTAAATCTGTGATAATTTTTAATTATACACTGTTTATCTCTTAGTTTAATTAGAATCTATATAAAAACTTCAAACCATGGAAATGTATCCTTAGTGTGACCTATTCATAGACTATGGGACAAAATTGTATTTTCAAAGCATCCCCAGTTCTTTCAACTTTCTCCCAGGTGCTATGACATTGAGTTTCCTCAATGGTCAAAGCTGAAAATGGCATTACTAATTACACAACTGCTAGTATACTGGTATATCCAGGGACAATCACCTTCTCCTTTCTGCCCTGTGGACTGAAGCTGCCTATTTATTGGTCAGCAGCTACAAGGTTTGTGTCCATCTGTAGCACTGCCTATCTTCTTCTGTGAAAGATGAGGTTAAACCACAAATCCCCCCCCTTAACCTCTATTGACATTGCTTTCCCCTAATCTTGGTCTGGACACAGGTTGCTTGTTGCCATTTCATACTGGATTCTTGAAAACCTGGCCATATTCCAAGAAAGCCAGATACAGAGCTTACTGAGATAAAAGGATCTGAGATTTTTAGAGTTAGAAGGAATTGTAGAAGGGATATACTACAACTTCACCATTCTACAGAAGAAGAAACTGAGGCTTATGGAAGTGAAGTCACTGAGCCAGTGAAGCTTCTCATGGACCAGAGTTAAGATAGTCCAAGTAAGCTACAGTTCGATGGATCCAGTGCTGATTTCTATGGAATAATATGGAAGTCTAGTAACATCACTGACATATACTAATGCCACTTGAAATAATTGAATCTCCTATATGGATTATGGACTTCCTTCAGGGATGAGGTTGTATTTACTTAGAGCAATATCTGAGAAATACCCTTCCTCCCAGAAACAGATTTATCTCCATATATATGTATTGTTACTGTTGTTGTTTTAGCTATTCAGTTGTGTCTGACTTTTTATGACCTCATGAATTATTTTTTCCATGGGGTTTTCTTGGCAGAGATACTGGAGTGGTTTGTCATTTCATTCTCCAGTGGATTGTCTTTTGTCAGAGGTCTCTACTATGACCTGTCCATCTTGGGTAACCCTGCACAGGATGGCTCATAGTTTCATTGAGCTATGCAAGCCCCTCCTCCATGACAAGGCAGTGATCTAGGAGGGGCTTATATATGTGTGTATACACACTCATATATGTGTTTAGATAAATGTATTTGTATAAATGTATATATGTGTATATATATGTGTGTTCAGCTGTATACATATGTGGCTATATATCAATATATATGCAAGAAATATATACTTACATACATATATGCATATGTGTATATGTGTATGCATATGTACATATAATATATATATATGCTCACATAACACATACACACACACATACACACACATACACACACACATACACACACATGCACACACACCCCAAATGTCAGGAAATTCCTTTATGTCAGCTCCAGTGAGAGAAGTCTGGGAGAATTTCTCAGGAAACGTGTTTTATACTATTCTTAGCATCCTATAGTAGAAAATCTCTGGACTGGGAGTCAGTAGTTCAGGGTCATAGTTTCAGTCTGCCCCTGCCTCACAATTTGACCTTGTACTAGTCATTCACCCTCTGTCTCAGTTCAGTTATATGTAAAATGGAGATGATAAATCCTCTTCTATCTACCTTTCAAGGTTATTATGAAGCTCAATTAAGATTTTATGTGTATATATATATATACACACACATATGTATACATGTATGTCATTCATAGATAGATGGGATGGATGGATAGATGGATACATAGTTTGGGCAAAATGCTTTCCAAACATAGGGTGTTATGCTCACATGATTTGACATTTGAGGGTGGCCCTGCTTGTGCAGTGACTCAGCATTGCCAGGTGCAAAGGACTCTGGAAAAGTTGGGCCTTCTTCCCAATAGCCATCTATTCCTGCCAGATGTATAATTCCTTGAAAGCTTCTCCCCCTATCTGTTCTATGAAGTAGCACAGAATTATCACTCCCATTTTAACAGCAGAGGGATCTGAGGCCCATAGAGGCCAAGTAAGTTTCCCAAGGACACAAGATGATTCAAAGGCCTATACAGAACCCGGACTTCCAGTTTTCATTGGATCATAAAGCCAGAGTCTAAACTCAGTCATTTTATAGTTGAGGGAATGAGGTCCAGGGAGCATCGCAGTACATAGAATATGAGCCAAGTGTGCCAATACTGTGGAGAAGCATTTCATTGACTCTTCCCTTGAAGGAACCCAGCACCAACACTCCTTGATAGGAAGGAGGAGAGCTAATGGGGATGCTTCCCCAGAGTGTGACAGAAGACCTAAGCTAAGCTAAACGCATATCTATAAGGGAAGGTTTTCATCTTGTCTCAGGTAGTGTCAGGATATCTCTGAGATCCTTCCTCTCCCTTTCCTTTTTCTTTCGGGTCTGAGAGACAGTAGGGACGGGCTCTCCAACCATCCAAGATCCCCACTGGAGGACTTGCTGATGCACTCCCATCCGCCTACCATCCTTTTCAGACAAGCTGCAATGACTGGGTTTTCTTCCACCACCACCACCCCCCGCACGGTTTTTTTCCTCTTTTGCCAAGCATAGTATACAAAGAAAGAATCAACAATCGATAATTAAAAAAAAAAAACAATAAAAGAGAAGACAAACCAGACAGCCAGTGAGACTGCAGTTTAAATTAGAATACAGTGGTTTAATGCTCCCTAAGACCAGCTTATTGTTTCTTATCAGATTTCCCCTCCATCGAGCAATTGTGAAGCCAGCCTGTTTGGAGGAATGAGTTGTCATTCCGCTGGATGAACAAACACCATTGATTTTAATGTGCGAGAGGAAAACACACAGAGCCCAACATCTCCTGGCCCCTCACTCCGTACCCGGGCTGGTAGCTGCCACCGCTCAGTGGAAAATAAACGCCCCATTTTGTTAAGTCTCCATGCGGAAAGCATTAAGCAAGAGGGGGCTGGTAAGGCTTCTGCAAGGAGGGCCAGGAAGGTAGCCAGGCCTGGGGTGACGAAAGCTTCTTCTAATGGGCTGTGAGCAAGCGGCCGGAAAAGAGGCCCTAATCACAGGGAATATGCTGAGCAATGGAAAAGGCATGGTGAAGTCTGCTTTTGCCTGGGAGACGGGCGGGATTTGGGGAGGACAAGTGCATCCCGGGGTATAGGAGTCTGGGAAGGGCCACGATTTGGCTACTGGAGCTGTCAGTGCGTAGGTCAGACACAGCAGCAGTCCTGGGGAATCAGGGCGTATTCCGTGATTGGGGAAGTAGGACAGATAAACAAATGTGGATTTGGGTAGCACATAAGTCAGAGGGCGGGTAAGCAGAATAAATCAAGAAAGACCAGAGTATCATAGATTTAGAGCTGGGCAGCTCCTGTGTGATATAGTCCAACCCTTAATTTTATAGTGGAGGAAACTGAGACCCAGAAAAGTTAAGTGATTTGCTTAAGATCACAAGTTAATAGTATGTGGCAAAGGCCAGATTTGAACTCAGTTCCTCTGACTCTAGACCAGCCAGCACACTGCACAACAGAGGACTATATCAGCTAGATGGCCAAAGTAACTGTAGAAACAAAACAAAACAACAAATTAAAAAAAAAAAAACAAATCCCATAAAATTAAAAAAAAAATTAGTGAATTTAACATTTACTCAATGTTTTTCATCAGCAAGTTTTCATGATATACCCAGTCCTTACCCTTTCCTTAATGCTTGGACAAACCCAGCTGTTTGCCAAACAGAAAATGATGGCACTGGGCAGAAGCTATCCACAGCTGAAGTTCATTCAGAACAAGGACACGCTGTAGCCTCAAACGCAGGCATGAAGATCACATCAATAGACTCTGGTTGGAAGCCCAAAACTGTTTGTACTCTCATTTCCTTGAAATCTTGCCCAACCTTGTATACTATTCTCATGTTTGGTCCTTTGGATTTATGGTGTGATGAAAAGCCTGCTGAATTTTGAACCAGAGGATCCAGTTTCAAATTACAGCTAGGCCAATTAATAGCTGTGCGATCTAGGACAAGTCATTTAACCTCATTGGGCCTCAGTTTCCTCATCTATAAAATGAGAGAGATGGACTCAATGACCTGTAAGTTCCCTTCCAGCTCTAATATGATCTTTTGAATCCATAACGTCACATTGCTGACTTATACTTCTGGATCTCTGCCCTGGTTCCTCTTTGTGCCCTGGTGCTTTCTGCCCTGCCTCGGCTGTCTGCTTAAATGACCCTTTTTGGTTTTGACTATGAACTACCCAACACACCCCATCAGGCCACTCTGTCCAGACCATGCCAGGGAGAGCTGCAGTCCTTGGTCCCAAACCTGGACAGGACCAGGGGCAACATCAAGGACTTACTGCCACCTGGTAGAGATATTGAGATGGGGCAAGCAAGAGAATGGGAGAATAGCACTAGCAGGACCTTCATACTTAGTTTATTTAATTATTTTTGTTTGTTTTGCTTTTTTGAGACTGGGTCTCCCCATTGTACCGAGGTTAGAAGAGCAGGGGACATTTGCATCTCACTGCTGATTGTCATTAAAGTTTGACCTGCTTCATTTTTATGACCTAGGCCAATTTGCTCCTTCTTAGGCATCCTGGTGGCCTCTATTAGAAGCCAGACCTAGCCCTACTGCAGCTCAGAATCCCTGTTCAAGAGATCCACCAGCCTCAGACTCCCCAGTAGTAGAAATTACAAACAAGTGCCACTATGCCCCACTACTAAGTATGTTGTTATCAACTTAGCTGATTCCATGTTGCTCTCACCCAGGAGAGAGCCACCTTGAATGAGTCTGGCACCTGAAAGACTGCTCATACTACATACCAGCTTCTGGTTTTCTGGCTAGTGAATGTAGGAGTGAGGAGGGAGCAAGGGTATTAAATACCAGAGCGTCTCACTCCCTGTGATGTCATTGTCGATAACTTTCTCTTGCTACCACCCAAAATTTTAAGAGTTTCTCTTCCCCAGAAAACCATGAACTTGGGACTGTGGACTTTTGTGTTTTCTTTTATGGATTTTCTGCAGTAGCATTAGCTTAGCACACTCAGTCAATTGGTGAGGGTACAAAAGGTTTTATATGGTAGAAAATCTCAGAACACTAACTATGTATTATTTCAAGGCTCCATGATCTCATCTGTATGGGTTTTCCTTTCATGATACAGATCATAACCTTACTGTATCTTAGTACATAGCCTTTATGAGATTCTAGACAAAAAAAATCATCACCTGATTCCCAGGTAAAATACCAGTTTCTATAAAATTCCAGCTTTCTGGTGGTGGGATTCAACACAGTTCACTCCTAAGCCAATACTGAAAACCTTTCCAGCTTGGTAGGATTTACCAGAACTTGGGTTTAGCCTGCATAGCCAGGGTCACCTCCAAACCATGATAAGCCATCAGAGCAGGAGGATGGAGGAGAACTAATTACATAAAGGTAAGCACATGGCAAGGAGGGACAGAGTCTCTATTCCTGAATTAAGATTGACCTCTTTTATTGCATGATAAGGTTTTTAGTCATTTTCAGTTTTGCTTCCTCTTTCCCTCTTCTAAATCCAGCTTCTGGTCTTTTGTCTTAGCTTCTCTGCCCACTGAGGACACAGTCTCTTTTCTCTTAGATTTCTCCTGGTCAGATTCTGGGAATTTGCCCCTGGTGGACATTCAACCTTACCACTACCACCACCTCAATCCCACCCTCACCCCCTGTTATCTACAACACTCTCTCTTTCCAATATGATTCAATACTACTTGTTTTCACACACTAAAAATTTAGCCAAATTGAACTACTATCATAATAACATAGATTTGGAGTTGGAAGAGTCCTTTCAGATAATCTAATCTAACCCTCTAATTTTATAGACTTGCCCAAGATAGCACAGGTAGCAGATCTGGGTTTTGAACCCATGTCTTTGTATTCCATATTAAGTGATTCTTTTCACTGCACCGCTTTACCTGCTCTCTGTCCCCTATAAATGCCATCCCCCCACATTCTTACTTTTTCTTGTGCTATTTTAGATGTCTGAACTTCTTTCCTTTCTCCCCAATTTGTTGACTTTCTACTTGTCCTTTAAAAACACAACAGAAATGCAACGTTCTCTATGAAACTTTCCGTAACCTTGCTAGTCAATAACAACCTTTCTCACCCATGACCTCACATAGTCCTTTGCACTGCTTTTGTGTACCTCTCAGGTATTATTTTATTGTACTTTAGGTCCACACTTGTGATTCTATTCATGTGGGAAACTCCTTTGTAAAGAAACTCCTTCTACCAAGGCAGGTCAACAATTGTTCTGCCACTTAGAGTCTTCTCTACAGTATTGAGAGCAAAGTGACATATCTAGGATCATACAGTTACAGAGTATTTTAGAGATGGGACTTGAACAAAGGTCTTCCTGTCTCTGAGGTCTGCCCCCTTGAATTTGGCGTATTCACTATGCTAAACTGTTTCTTCATATCTTATTTTGAGCATGTCACCTCCTTGGACTAGATTGTGAACTCTGTGAGGAATGGAACTATGTATTATTTAAACTTTCTTTCTTTCCCTACATCAAGCAAAATACTCTGTATGGAGTAAGTACTTGATAAATGAAATGAATTGTTGAAATGGATGAATTCAATTAAATTATTCTTGCATCTAGGCAGTTTACTCATATCCAATTGATCTCTCACTCACAGAGCCATCACTGAAGTAGTCAATTGGATTTAACAAATATTTGTTGAATATCTACTATATGCCAGGCACTGTTCTAGGTGCCAGGCACTGTTCTAGGTACTAGACATAAAAAAGCAAAAATCAACAGGGCCCTGCTCTCAAGGAATTTACTTTATACTGGGTGAAAACAACGTGTAAACAAATACATATATAGTATACGAAATAGAGAGGAAAATACAGAGCAAAAATACAGAGTAGGGACAAAGTAATTTCATCTAGATGGGTGAAGGGAAAGCACCAACAACAAGGAAGATCAGGGAAAGTCTTTTTTTATATGAAGTAGCACCTAAGTTGTTCTTGGAAGTATTAAGGGACTGGTCTATTCCCAGATCACCCAAGACAAAGGCACACATGTGGGAGATGCCAGGGACGTTCTTCTTGGAAAGTATATCCTGTATTGGTTTACCGCATGAATGGGAACAGCCTCTTTCCATTGCTTGCATAGCCAGAACTGTCTGTGCCATTAAAATTACGACAGTGGAACAATCCTTCTCCTTTCCCTCTCTCTTTCTCCTTCTCCTCCATGCTCCTCTTCCTCTTTCTCTCCCTCCTTTTCTCTCCTACTCGATGGCATCACGTAACATTTGTAGAAGGAGCTAAAGGTAACTTCTCTTCCTCAGGTCCTGCAGAATCAGTGGATGGAATCTCTTGTGTGAAAAAGCTCAATGGGGCCAGTGTAGCTGGATTGTACAGAGGGTGAGGAGAGGAAGAAAGTGTGAGAAGACTGGGAAGGTAGGAAAGCACCACATTGTGAAGAACTTTAAATACTAAACAGATGACTTTTTATTTGATCCTGGAGGAAAAAGGAAGCCACTGGAGTTTATTGAATAGGGGGCTGAATCATCAGAACTGCATTTTAAAAAAATCTCTGGCAGCTGAGTGAGGTATGAGTTGGAATATGGACAGAAACTCGAAGAAAGGAGTCCCAGTAAAAAGGTCATTGTGAAAGTCTAAGCAAGGGTGGTGAAGGTTTGTGCCAAGGCAATGACCATGCCATTGGCAAGAAGGGGATGTATAGGAGAGATGTGAAGGTAAAAATGACAAGATTGTGTATCATCCTGTCAACTAGCCACCATAGGAGTCACATCCTCAGAAGGAAGACTAAATTGGGTAGGGATACTTTGAAGGGATCTTACAAAGTGGTTTTACATGACTGGGATTAGGGAAACAGGAGACTGGGATTTACTAGCCATAAAATAGAAGGACTATCAGGAAGGCAGGAGCTGGTAGAATAGTAAATCAGGCTCAAGGACCTAATTAGAATGTAAATATAGCAGAGTTTTCATATGTAGCCCATGCTCCACTGCCACTCCCCCAACCAGAACTCATGTTGGTAGATTGGGGTCCACAGTGGCTTAGTTGACTACCACTCTCCTCAGGGTTTGGGAGAACAGTCTGAATATCTGGGTGTCTTATACTATAATCCATGAACCCTACCTATTAATTATCACACATCCAGACTCAGCTTTTAGAAAGGGTATTTGCTAAAGCGGTATAGTAAGAAGAAATGACATCCCTCCAAACCAGGGACTCATTTTCCATGATCTATCCACAAAAAGATCCTGAGAATGACTTGGGTTTGAGAAGCATAAGTGACCAAAAGTTAAGCTGACGGTTCCTAATTACTTGACATCCTTTTCACCCTTGGCAGAGTCCTCATAAAGTCTTCCTTAAGCATGGCTCTCTGCTGGGCGTCAAAGGTCATCATCCATGTAAAAACCTGGAACTCTGTTTCCTTGCTGTGTCTTGTTTGTACTCAGTTCATCTTTCAGCTCTTACTGTAGTTGCTGCCACCAACTACTGTGGCTCCTGGGACCCTGCTCCTCTTCCCGAATCAAATTACCCTCAATTCTAATCTCCATTAAATTTGATTCAAAAACATTCTTTAATACTATGTGTAAGGTACTGGCGTTGGGGAGACAAAGATATAAAATGGCATCAAACCCACTCTGACATTTGGCTTACAATCTAATAGGCAGCATGCAATCTCTATCCAAATAAGTATGATAGAAGGTAGAATGTGATGGGGCAAAAGGAGGGCTGAGTAAAGTGCTATGGGAAATTTGAGGATGAAAATATTACTTTCAGTTAAGGGAGTTGGGAGGGAGGACTCATGGAGAAGGTAGTGCCGGGATTGGACCTTGAAGGAAATAAAGGACTTCCATTTCATTTTTATTTAAAAACCAACATTTATTAAGCATGTGCTATATTCAGGAATTGAGGCTACAAAGAGAAAGTGAAATAATCCCTGTCTTTAGAGAGATTACATTGTATGGAGAGGAAATGGAGGAGGAATGGATATGTACATGTATAAGTAAAAACAAAATACATACCAATTAATTTCTAGGAGAGGGAGTGGGCACTGGAAAGGTAGGGATGAATGGAATAGGGACATGGGAGGGATGGACTGATATAAATGAGTATGAGGGAGCAGAGTATGGTTGGCAGGTGAAAGAACTTTAGCTCAGCTTCTGAGACTTTGTAATTGTTGCTGGCTGGCCCCCATCTTCCATGGTCGTCGGCTGACCCCCATCCACCGTGGTCACTGTCTGGCCCCTATCTTCCATGGTCACTGACTCACTACCATCCACCATTGTCCTTGCCTGGTCCCCATCCACCGCTGTCACTGTCTGGCTCCCATCTTCCATGGTCATCGGCTGGCCTCCATCCTTCATGATCACTAGCTGACCCCCATCCACCATTGTCACTGGCTGGCCCCTATCTTCCATGGTCACTGACTCACCACCATCCACCATTATCCTTGTCAGGTCCCCATCCACCACTGTCACTGTCTGGCCCCCATCCTCCGTGGTCACTGACTGCACCCCATCCTCCATTGTCATTAGCTGGCCCATGCTTCCTGATCACTGGCTGGCCTCCACACCCAGCATGCTATCCCTCCTCATCTCTGCCTCCTAGTTTCCCTGGATTCCTTCAAGTCCCAGCTAAAATCTTATGTTGTATAGAAAGCTTTTTCCAATCTCTTTTCATTCTAGTGCTTTCCCATTGTTGATTATTTCCTGTTTATCCTACATGTAGCTTGTTTGCACATAGTTGCTTGCATGTTGTCTCCCCTATTAAATTGCGAGCTCCTTGAGAGCAGGAACTGGCTTTTGCTTTTCTTTGTATCCCCAGTGCTTATCATAGCATCTGGTACAAAGAAGGCATTTAATAATTGCTTATTAACTGAATGACTGATTTGCTGGAGCAAATCAACAACAATAAAACAACAGCAACAACTGTCATTTATATAGCACCTACTATGTACAGGGTCTGTGGTAAGTGCTTTATTAATATGATATCATTTGATTCCCATGACAACCTCGGGAGGTATACTATTATTATTCACATTGTATAATTGAGGTAACTGAGGTTAAATCACTAGCCCAGGGTCACATAGCTAGTAAGTGTCTGAGGCTGAATTTGAACTCAAGTCCTCCTAATTCCAGGGCCGGTATTCCATCTACTGTGTCACCTAGCTGTCCCTCCCATGTCTTAATATGAGGGCTGTGAGCAAAGACATGGAGACAGGAGAAGGTGGGATAAGAACGGTGACTAGATTTATATAAGTAGAGTAGTCTGATTGTAATCTATAATGCATGAATTGGAGTAATTGAGAGTAAGGCTTGAAAGGTAGGTTAGAAGCCCTTGAAGGACAGCATCAGTCAGCCAGCTAGTGATCAAACATTTATTAAGTGTCTGTTTATGTGCCAGGCGCTGTGTTAAGTGGTAAAAATACAGACAGAGACAAAAAACAGCCCTGTTCTCAATGAGCTCACAGTCTAGTGGGTCAGGAGTTCATACTTTGGTATGAAATGGGGAACCACTAAAGATTGTTTTTGTTCTTTTAAAAGTAGATAAATGATCTGATCACAGGAATGTATTAGATGATTCAGGCTGTGGTGGAAAGGACTGATGGATTGGAGAAACTGAGAGGAGCAGGAAGACCAGTTAAAAGGATATTACAATAGTCTTGGTCAGAACACATAAGGACCTGTACTAACTAGGCAAATGCCAGCTTTCACTGCTCATTCCTGATCCCCACAGCCTGCTGTCTCTGGAGGGTTCTTTCTCTGGCCCAAGATGTGTATTGCATTATTCTCTCTTTGTAACTTCAGTATTCACAAAAGCCACATGTCTATTTTGATTGGCCCTGTCTCCCAGACAGGATATGTTTAAATACTCACATTTGAGGGTGGAAGACTTTTTTTTCAAAACTGTCTAATTCTGCTGTATTCATCAATTTTTGAGAATTAAAACCCTAGAGAGGGCCCTGAAAGATCATTTAATCTATCCCTCTGCCTTTAAGCTGACTTGAACCTAAATTACTATGGATGTGTAAGAATCTGTCTTACTCTTTTTAAATGTTTCATTGATGTCTTTTATTTGACTCCTATCTGTCACTCATCTCAGAAATCCAATTAGTTGCCAAATTTTGTAATTTCTTTAACTATAACATCTTTCACATATTGCCCCTTCTCTCTACTCACATAACTATCACCCTTACTTATCAGTCCTTATCAGGCCCTTATCAGCAGCTAGGTGGTTCAATGGATAGAGTACTAGGCCTGGATTCATGAAGACCTGAGTTCAAATCTAGCCTCAGTCACTTCCTAACTTTGTGACCCTGGACAAGTCACTTAACCTCTGTCTGCCTCAGGTACCTCAACTGTAAAATGGGGATTATAAATAGCATCTACCTCACAGGGTTGTTGTGAGGATCAAATATGATAAAAAAAAAACTTAGCAAAATGCCTGGCATGTAGTAGGTGCTTAATAAATATTTTCTGCTTGCCCTCCTTCCTTCCTTCCTTCCCTCCTTCCTTCCTCTTACCTGGACTAATTCAGAAGCCGACTTGGGCAGTCTTAAGTCCCTCCCCACTTCAATCCATTCTATACACTGATGGTGAAGTGATGTTCCTAAAGTTTATGTCTGACCATGTCAACCCATTCCAGTGGTTCCCTATTACCTCTGGAATCAAATATAAATTCTGTGTTTAACATTTAAAGCTTTTCGTTATATGTTCCTTTCCTATCTTTCTAGTCTTTTAACACTTGATGTAACAGCAGACATTCTGCTCTCCAGTTGTGCTGACCTACTTGCTGCCAGTCATACATAATACTCCCTCTCCCTTCTCTATGCTTTTAGCCTTGTCCCTCATCCCTGAAATGCTTTCTCTCTCCTCACTTCCAACTCTTAGAATCTCTGGCATCCTTTAAAACTCAGCTCAAACTCGACATTCTCCAGGAGATTTTTTTCTGGTCCTGACAGCTGCTACCTTGAATCTACTCTGTATTTATTTGATATATCTTGATTAACAGACAAGTGTGAGGTGATGGATTTATTCCACTTAAAGTAAGTAATAAAATCAATCAATTTCAATTATAGTCTTAGATTAAGTGGGAAAAGATCTTCAAATTGGAATAATGTTGCAATTATGGAATGGTGTTCCAATAGGATGAGGAAACTTGGCTGTGGTCCAAGGGTCCTCTATAAATAATCAAAGCAGTTGAAACCATATTCATTTGAGAGGTAGGTGCAACTATGGCTTTCCAGTATATGTCTGAGGAATCCCCTGGGGTAAAAGAAGAAGATTCAGCTTTAGCTTTGGCCATATTTCTTCCCCCCACCCACCCCACACATTTACATACACCTACATTTGAACATTAAAGGACCTTGCAAATTTCTCAAGGTCCAGATGACCTTGAACTTTGCATCTTCCCATCAGTGTCCTACCTACACCCTTAGATCAGTTGATGGTAGTGTCTGCATTGGGAGCTAAGGACAGAGATGAATGTGGATTTGCCAAACTTAAAGGGAATTTCTTGAATACTCCACCTATAGGAGAAAAGAACTTCCATCTACCAGGGGTTGTGAACTACTCTTTTGCTACATGCAATCACCAAGTTTGAGCCCACTTTTTCCTAAACTCTATATGTACTTCTGGTAGAGCATCACAGACTTTTTCCCCTCTACTTGTTGGAGCCGGGAGTGGAGTACATTTTTCATACCAACTCTTCTTCGGGTACCATTTTAGTAAATACTCCTTTCTAAAAGCTACTTAAAATACAAGTCATTCCACAATTGATAAATGGTCAAAGGATATGAACAGGCAGTTTTCAGAGGAAGAAATTAAAGCTATCTATAGTCATATAAAAATTCTCTAAATCACTATAGATTAGAGAAATGCAAATCAAAACAACTCTGAGGTACCACCTCACACCTATCAAATCAGCTAATATGACAGAAAAGGAAAATGATAAATATTGGAGAAAATGTGGGAAAATTGGAACACTAATGCATTGTTGGTGGAGTTGTGAATTGATCCAACCATTCTGGGGAGCAATTGGGAACTATGCTATAAAACTGTGCATACCCTTTGATCCAGCAATACCACTTCTAGTTCTGTAACCCAAAGAGATAATAAAAATGGGAAAAAAGGACCCACATGTACAAAAATATTTATAGCAGCTCTTTTTGTGGCAACCAAGAACTGGAAATTGAAGGGATACCCATCAATTGGGAATGGCTGAACAAGTAGTGTCATATGAATGTAACGGAATATTATCATTCCACAAGAAATGACGAGCAGGCAGACTTCAGAAAAACCTGGAAAGACTTGCATGAACTGATGCTGAGTGAATTGAGCAGAACCAGAAAAACATTTTACACACTAACAGCAACATTGTGCAATGACCAACTTTACTAGACTTAGCTCTTCTCAGCAATGCAACGATCCAAGACAATTCCAAAAGACTCATGATGAAAAATACTATCCACATCCAAAGAAAGAACTTTGGAGTCTGAATGCAGATCAAAGAATACTTTTTGGGTTTTTTTTCTTTCTCATGGTTTTTTCCTTTGTTTCTAATTCTTCTTTACAACATGACTAATGTGGAAATATGTTTAATATGATTATACATGTATGGCCTATATCAGATTACACACTGTCTTGGGAAGGGGGGAAAGGAAAGAGGGGGAAAATTTTAAAACTAAGAATCTTATGAAAGGGAATATTGAAAGCTAAAAATAAATAAGTGACATTTTAAAAATAAATATATAAATAAATACTACTTAAGGCTAGCTGACTAAATTGATTCCCAACTGATAATCTTGAGAGGAAGAATATCAGGAGGAGATAGAATTTATGGCATTAGGGAATCACCCCGATTCCTCAGGGCTACCTCTAAAGCTCCCAAAATATAATGGAGTCAAGTTCTGGGAAATCAGTCCACTAGACCTTGTTGCCTATTCCTTACAACATTAAGCAGCAAATCAATTTCATTAGAGAAAGCATGCAACATTTTGAAACCATATCCCTCCCCACCCCAACACACACTAGAAGTAGAAAAGTGTATTTTATCATCTATTCTCCTTAACTAATATCAATCATTGACTCTGCCTGACCTTTAAAGAACTCCTCCCCTAAGAACTCATTTAATTACTCTATATTTCAGTTTCCTCATCTGAAAAATATTCTTATTTGACCTCGATCATCTCTAAGAGTTCTTCCAGCTCTAAGTCTCTGATCATAAGTTCTTAAATGACAGAGACCTGAACTCGGGTTCTCTAAGTAAATATCATCTGTGTCCAGACACTGTTGTTGCTGTTTAGAGCATCTGATACTATGTAAAATTCTATGTCTTGGCCTCATCATGTGTTGAGAGGCCCCATGTCAGGTAATTCTGTATGTCAGGATGGTTTGTTTGTCACTGTAGGCTCCTAGAAAGCTCAACTACATTGTCTGAAATGGTGCTTCCACATGGCCTTGCTTATGGTTGGTTGGCTTCAGTTTACCATGTGACTGTTGAACAAGTATCCATATCACTGTCATCTATTCCTTGAACATACGAAGCTCATTACTGAGATTAACTTCCATGTTCTTTGTAGATCACTCGTATGTACATAATTGGTTGGATGTTGTCTCACCATTAGAATATGAGCTTCTTGAGAGAAGGAACTCTGTTTTTACCCTTTTTTTATATCACCAGTATTTAGCTCAGTGCCTAGCACAGGGAGGGAAGGAAGGAAGGAAGGAAGGAAGAGAGGGAGGGAGGGAGGAAGGAAGGGACGGAGGGAAGAAGGAAGGGAGGGAGGGAGGAAGGAAAGAAGGGCGGGAGGAAGAAAGGAAGGAAGAGAGAGAAGAAGGAAGGGAGGGAGGGAGGAAGGAAGGAAGGAGGAGAGGGAGGAAGAAAGGAAGGAAGGGAGGGAAGAAGAAAGGAAGGGAGGGAGGAAGGAAGGAAGGAAGAAAGGAAGAAAAGGAAGGGAGGGAAGAAGAATGGAAGGAAGGAAGGAAGGAAGGAAGAAATGAAGGAAGGAAGGGAGGGAGGGAGGAAGAAAGGAAGAGAGGGACGAATGGAGGGAGAGAGGGAGGAAGGAAGAGAGGGAGGAAGAAAGAAAGGAGGAAGGGAGGGAGGAAAGAAAAGGAAAGGGAAGGAAGGGAAAGGAAGGGAGGGGAGGGGAAAAGAGGGGAGAGAAGAACGGAAGGAAGGGAGGGAAGGTAGAAAGGAGGGGGGTAAAGGGAGAAAAAGAAGGAGGAAGGAAGGGAGGAAGGTAGGCACTGGCAACTGGGGGACAAAAAAGGCCTGTTGCATAAATTGGAATTTGAGCTAAGTCTACTTCATATTATCTTAAATGAGGTAATGTTTGCAAAAATCACTTAGCACACTGCCAGGAAAATAGAAGGCACTATATAAATTAATATTCCCTTCCCCCTTCCCTGTTTTACCTTGAGATATTAGCTAGCAAAGCTATGAAACCATTACAATTAGCAAGGCATCTTAAAACTAAGCTTTTGTTGCTGAAAACTGTGTAAGCATGTCTCTTATAAAAGAAAAAAAATCCCTCATATTTATACACTTAAAAATTTGTCAACAGGGTTTTCTGACCTGTTTAAAATCTTGCAAACAAAGAAGTTTTGAGCCCATTTGTTAAAAGTATAAACATACCTCCCACCTGGTTCATTAGCAAGGACAATTGCTTGATGTGAAGGAAGCTAGGTAGTTACTATCCAAATTTCAGCAAAAATAGTTGCATAATTGGTGAATGGGATTATCCAGTAAACTCAGCCATCCATGCATGATTTTTCCTTTTGCATACATCAATCTTTGTGAGGAGGCTTCAGCCATGACAGCTGTTAAAAGTAAGTCAAAATACATTGAATTTACAATGGATGTTCATATCATTATAACAAAAAAGTGTTAAACAGAGATTTTAAAAAATAATGAAGCATATTTAATCATTTTGCTCATTGTAATTCCAATTATTAATAATATAATTAACATTATAAAAATATACAGTAATCATTAATATTTCCTAGTGAATAATGTAATTGATTACATATCACTAATAATATGTTGTAGTGAGAGCAAAAGGGGTTTTGTATCATTAATAAATAAAATAAAATATTACAATGTTACTTCTTTCATCTTTATCTCATTCTTTCAAAATATATGATTATCTGTTGTGTATTTTATAATTTACGTAATAGGTAGGTACAGTAGCCCTTGTGGATGTAAGGGAGGAGTTGCCCTTGTAATTTATGTATAAGTATATCCACATTGGTTGTGTAAATAAGGTTCATGGGAAGGAATTTTTTGCAGAGTGTGCTTAATTTATTTTATTTATTTACTTATTTTTCCCGATGATGTAGATGATCAAAAAACGTTTGACGACTTCTGGCATAGAGAATGGGTTGAAGAGTGGTAAGACATGAGGGCATGTCTGGTTTCTTTGGCCTGAAAGAGAATACTGGCTAAAGTCCAGTTTCTGAGTTTACTCTAGGCAGAATGGGCACAGCAATAGAATTGTCCTCCCAAGTAGCAAAGCTTCCTGATGCCGAGATCTTTCCTGATCCTCATGGTTTCTGAGGTTTTCCTCTGTTTACTATGCATAGATGTTCTCCCCATAGAATATAAGTACCTCCAGAACAGGAACTATTCCATTTTTTTAATCTTTTTATCCCAAGTGTTTAGTGTATAATAGGTGCTTAATAAAGACTTGTTGATTGATTTATCAGTCCTATTGTATGGGAACTCCACTCAGCCTGTTTACAAGATAAAGATCCCACTTTATGTTCCACTACCCGAATAACCATGACAATTTCTACTTCCTGAACCTAATGAATCAAGTTGGAATCCGTATCTAGTTAAAGTACAGTAGCAAATAAACAGATGCTCTTTGGTCTCATATCCAACAGCCTATTTGACCCAACAACTACTGATGTCCTTTGGAAAAACCCAGAAGGTGGGTATTACATACTATTCTCTCAGCTCCATAAACTTGGTCATCCAGTAGTTAAATTAATACTTTATTCCCCTTATCACCACCAACCATACAATCTTGTATAGATACCAAGGTGGTGTATTAACTCCTTGACGTTGAAGATGAGTATCCTCACAAACTGATGCATATAGGGCACAGTGTTTGAATAGTATTGGTGTGTTTCTGAGCATCTGTTGACCGAGAGCCAAACCAGATCATTCTGAAGTCATGGGGCAAGGCTGACTGAGCAGGCGACCCTGGTGTTGAAGTCTACAATGACCATGTTTTGGTTCTGGTAGCTGTGGTAAATGGAAGCCCAGGAGATGAAGATCACAACATACCAAACAGAGCTAGAGCCAAAACTAAGATGGGTTTAGAGCTAAGGAATTAGAGAACTCTCTATGATAGTTCTGAAATCCATGCTTTGTCCACATTTTGCATGAATTGTCCCAAAGAAGTAGCTATTTCCTTATTTACCATCTTGGAGGGTACAGGAGATTATACTCATTTGGAGATGTGGGCCACTGAGGAGGATTTTGTTGCCTTAACACTTTCCTGTGTGTTACATTGCTATTCAGTGTTAATTAAATACTTCATTGTTTGATTTGTGGTTTTTGATTGGCAAAAGAGGAAAAAAATGCATTAAATGGGAACATGATTTGCTTTTTTTATGTAATTGATTTCCCAAAACACTCCACACTGTACCTAGAAAGTAGCTTACCAACTCCAGAGCCAGAGTATGTTGCTGTTATATGATGAAAAAGAGTAGGGAATTATGTCCTTTAGCACCATCATCGTTGGAAATCATTTCCTTCTCCTTCTGATTTCCAATTTACTGGGTCAGCTATTGTCACCTATGGTATACAAAAAACTTAACCCTTGTGGGAAAGGCACTGAGAGGGGAGAGAAAAAAAGCATACACTGTGGCTAAGATTGTCCCTAACAATATTTTGTGTGTCTCAGACAAGAGACAACATAGAGTGGACATGATACCTATCTCCAAGTCTTTGAAGAGGCTGTCATGTAGAAAAGAGATTAGACATGCTCTAGTTGGCCTGAGAGGCAGAACTAAGAAAGAAGCAAATTTTGGTTCAGTAAAAGGAAAAACATCCTAGCCATTTAAAATGTCTAACCTAGAAGTGAAGGTTCTACATGTGCAGAACTTTACATAAGTTAGATTTGTTCTACGTAGTGATATTTTTTGCTAATTTTTTTCTTCTTCCTATTAAAAAAAATTCTTTGTTATGGTGCATGACTCTCTGGGAAAGGAGAGGGAAAAATTAGGGGTTAGGGGAGGCAACCTAAGCAATGTAATTATAAATGAATTTAAATCAATTTTTAATGCCTACAAGTGGCTTAAGCTGCATTGATAGATAATGAGTTCTCCCTATTTGACAAAAACTACCGGGAAAACTAGAAAATAATCTGATAGAAATTAAGGCATAGACCAACATCTCACACAATATTCCATGATAAACTCCAAATGGGTATATGATTTAGACATTAAGGGTAACATCATAAGCAAATTAGAAGAGTATGGAAGGAATTACCTATCAGATCTATGGACAGGATAAGAGTTCATAAACACACAAGAAACAGAGAGGTTCACGAGAGTTAAATGGACAATTTCAATTCCATAAAATTAAAAAAGTTTTTGCACAAACAAAACCAATGCAGCTAAAATTAGAGAAAAAGGAAATTGGGGGAAAAAGTCTTTGCAGCAAATTTCTCTGATAAACATCTCATTTTTAAGATATATAGGAAACTGAGCCAAATTTATAAAAAACAAGCACCATTCCTCAGTTGATAAATGGCCAAAGAATATGAATAGGCAGTTCTTTGGTGGAAGAAATCCAAGCTATCAATAGCCACATGAAAAAATGCTCAAAATCAGTAATAATTAGAGGAATTTGATTAAAACACTCTGAGGTACCACCTCACATTCATCAGATTGGCTAAGTTGACAAAAAAGGAATTGGAAAACATTAGAAGGGCTGTGAGAAAACAAGTACTTTGATGCACTATTGTTAAAGTGGTAAACTAGTTCAACCATTCTGGAACCAATTTGGAACCATGCCCAAAAGTACTATTAAAGTGGGATTACTCTTTGAACCAGTAATACCGCTAGTAGGTCTATATGCTAAAGAAATCAAAGAAAAGGGGAAAGGACCATTATGTACAAACATTTTTGTAGCAGCTCATTTGTGGTAGCAAAGAATTGGAAACTGAGGGCATGTCTATCAATTAGAGAATGGACGAACAAGCATATAGAATGTGATGGAATACTATTGTTCTATAAGAAATGATGAAGGGGATGGTTTCTGAGAAAGCCAGGGAGACTTGTATGAACTAATATAAAGTGAAGTGGAAGAGAAAGGGGGGCATTTATTAAGTGTCTACTAGGTGTCAGGCTCTGTGCTAAGCACTTTTTTACAAATATTATTTCATTTGATCCTCACAACAGCCCTGTGAGGTAGGTGCTATTATGATCTCTATTTAAGAGTTGAGGAAACTGAGGCAAACCAAGGTTGAGTGACTTGTTCTCCTCTCTCCTCCTCCCCCCACCTTCTCCTTTCTCTCTTCTCCTTCCTTCCTCCCCTTTCTAGCTAGTAGGTATCTGAAGCCATACTTGAACTTGTCTGCCTGACTCCAGCCCAACACTCTATCCAATATAGTAACAACAATATTATAAAAGTAATCAACTTTGAAAGACTTAAGAACTTCAATCAACACAATAACCAACCAGTTTCAAAGGACTCACAATGAAAAAAAATCTCCAAATAGAAAGCTGATGGACTCAGAGTATAAACTGAAGAATATTTTCATTTCTTTCTTTTTCTTTGTTTCTTTTCCTTTTATTTTCTTCAAATATGGCTAATGTGGGCATTTATGTTGCATGATTATACATATTTCTAATGAATACATATTTCTAATGGATTCTAAATGCCTTTGCAATGTGGGGGAGAAGGGGAAGAACTGAAAATAAAATAAAATAGAATTAATATAAAAAGATAGGTAATATGTTCACAGTTGCTGAAGGGCTTCAAGAAGAAGTTGGATTATCGTTTGTTGAGAATATTGTAGAGGGGATTTCTGCTCAGTCAGGGGTTAGTCTAGATGACTTCTGAAGTCCCTTGCAACTACAATTCAATGATTCTAAAACCAGGAAGGGAAATGACCAGATATCATTTTGTATGTTCCATAGATATTTCCCCAAGATAATATTGGCTTAGGTAATGTAAACACAGTCTTCAAGCACTTCAAGATTACATCCTGAAAGACCAATTAGACCTGAGATTACTATATGACATTTTCCCTGGATGATATTTTCATTCATTATCAAAATATGAATTAACATATGTTCTCATGTTGCTGAATCTCTTCACACTTGAAAAGTACAAGTTCAACTGAACTATATTGAAATCTGGAGTATATCATCTTAGTATGGGTAGGAATCCATATTCATCTGTACAAAACCAATGATTCATTGACAGACCTCCTTGACCTATAAGGTCATTCGAAGGTCCTGTAAGGTATCCTCATCCTTTTCTTTTTTGCCATAGTTCTCTGCTTAAGGACAGGTAGGTTCTTCCTTACTACCCTCCTTCAACCTGAATGAATTAATTATATTTTTCACTGTTTTATTAATTATTTTAAATTTATTTTTTGCCACAGATATTTTAGGGTATCCCTAATCCTCATAGAATCATTCTAGAGAAAAATAGTTAAACAAAACTAACTGACACAGTGATCATACCTGACAGCATAAGTAGCATTTGGAATCTGAAGTCCCCCACCTCTTTAGCAAAAGTGGGAGGAGCATTTTTCCTTTTCTCTTTTGGGATACAATGGTAGTCATAGATTTTAATTTTAATTCAACAGTTTTTTTTTAATTTTTGCATAACATTGTAATCATTTTTGTACTATTTTCTTGGTTTTGCTTACTTCACTTTATATCAGTTAATATGTCTTCCCATGCTTCTTTGAATTCTTCATATTCATCACTTCTTATAGCAACAGAAATATTCCATTGAATGGGTACTGATTATAAAACCAAAATACTGTCATAAATATTTTAGTGCTTGTGGAATCTTTCTTGCTAGAATGAACTAAGTCTTCCAGTAGTCTCTCAAAGACTTATGGATCTTAAAAATCTTTAAATACTAATTCACTATTGTCCCAATCTTAGAAGATCCATATCCAGAATGATTCTGCCCACTGGATACAGATACTGAGAGTCAGGGAATATAAGAGAGAGGGGAGTGTTTTGTCCCCAGGCCCCAGTGAACCCAATGACATTGTAGTTTTCGTGCTTTTTTCTACCACTTGCTAAACCCTGTAAAGCTGAATTTTCATTTAAAAGAAAGACTTACTTGTCAATACAAACTGTGTTTGAACCTTGGAATCACTACCTGATGGGAATCAGGTGTTCAGATGTTGTAGCTTGACTTGGGCAGAAGGGTATGAGGGATTAGTCTGCTTGGAAGTCAAAGAAGTCAGGCAGAAGAAAGCTAAGTCTAAGAAGAATGAGATCCACCAGAATCTGCTAATATCAATTAAATGTAGATGGTATACACAACTGGAATGAACACCTAGATGTCAGAGAAGATGGTAAGCTATCAGAGTCAAGGAACAAGACAACATTTAACAAAGTCAAAGGTGTTGTAGAGGGAAACCTAGGATGAAAGATAATTCAGAAAAAAAAGAAAGATAAGTCAGTCAAGTATGATTGATTAGAAAGGGAAAGCAAGCCATGCTCAAAACTAAGGTCAAACTTATGTCACCATGTGGGTAGGTTCCTTCTGAGACAAATTTTCTGGTGACAAGGTGGAAGTAGTCACAATATCCCATTGAAAAGATGGGTTGATATGACAACATCAACATTCCAACAACTTAAAGGAGCCATACCTGGAAGACCCAGGATCCCGAGAGTAGATATCCCTTCACAGTCTGTAATGACAACCAAAACCTTGAGTATCCTAGCACCATATACAAATTTTATGAACATCCAAGACATTGATCCCTCTCTTTCCCCTAGCTTACCTTTTGGATGTATTATTTTCCTAGTTCACGGGATTCACAAGACCTAATCATGAATATTGGAATTCTTCCCATTACAAATTTGCAAAAATTTCATATGCATTCCTTCATCTTGTCCTTACAAAAACTCATTTGAGAAAACTGAGTCCTAGAAACTTCTCTAACATCACAAGATAAGTGTAAGATCCCATACAAAGGTTATAGGATTATAGAGTTAAAGCTAGAAAGTCCCTTAGAAGTCAACTAATTCAACTGGCTGACTTCAGAAAAACCTGGAAAGACTTGTATGGTCTGATGCTGAGAGAAGTGAGCAGAACCAAGAGAACAATGCACACAATGACAGCCACGTTGTGCGATGACTTATATTGATAAACTTAACCCTTCCCATCAATAAAAGGATCTAAGACATCTCTAAAGGCCTCATGACAGAAAACACTATCCACATCCAAAGAAAGAACTATGGAGTTTGAATGCAGATCAAAGCATACTATTTGCTACTTTTTTTTCTTTTGTTGAGTTTTGTTTCCTCTTTCTGGTGGCTCCTCCTATTGATTCTAATTCTTACAACATCACTAACGTGAAAATATGTTTAATAGGAATGTATATGTATAGCCCTATATAAGATTGGGTGCCATCTTGGGGAGGGTGGTGGGGAGGAAGGGGGAGAAAAATTTTAAACTTAAAAGCATACAGAAGTGATTGTTGATAAATCAAAATAAATTAATAAAAAAAGAAGTCAACTAATTCAATCCTCTCATTTTATAGATGAGGAAACTGAAGTCCAGAGAAGTTAACTTACCCAAGAATAATTAAGGAGAGTGAATGGAAGAGCTAGTACTTGAACCCATCATTCTTTCCGCTGTACACTGTCTGATTTTCACTCTTTGTGGTCCTCAGGCTGAGAGAGATTGGATCTCTTTCCACTCTCTTATCTCTAGTGAGTCATTTCCCTGTTCCTATTGCCATCCTCCTGGCAGCCCTTTATTTCAGGCATTGGTTCACACCTAAACAAGAGCTACAGATCATTCATGGAGATAACTACCTGTCCAAGCAGTGAGGAAAGTATTGTCTAGGATCGACCTTGGAAAGGCTTTACGGCACATGTAACCAGAGTCTAGCATCATCAGACTCTTTCCAATAGACAGAAGCCTCAGAAAGTGGCTGTAATGATAACCCATACTTTCTTCACAAATCTTGGGATGCATTTCCCTGTGCATCTTGGTAATTAAGACACCACATTGGAGGCTAGCTAAGAACCCAGGGTTAAGTTTCAATTTCGTCCCACCCCCTTTCTCTCTGCAACAATTCTTCATCAGATTCATCGTATTCACTTATGATTCTCTGTGAAGATCAACAGCCTAAGCTGGACTCTAGAAAAAGGACTAACACCTCAAGGATCTCAAGGAAATGACAATTAATGACTCTCAGGGTCTTTGAAGATCACAACAATGTGTGTGTCCTTTAACATTCTTCTTCTTCTTGAACAGTCAGTGCTGGTGTTCCCTACTTACTCATATTTCTGCTACCACTACTAGAAGGCTTGAGAAAAGAAGGAAGGAAACAAGCATTTATTAAGCACCTACTATGTACCAGTCACTGTGGTAAGCCCTTAAATAATATCTTATTAGACCCTCCCAAAAACTTTGGAAGACAGGTGCTATTATTATCCCCATTTTATAGTAGATGAAAATGAGGTAGACAGAGGTTAAGTGACTTGCCTGAGTCACACTGCTATTAATATCTGAAGCTGGATTTGAATTTACCTCTTTCTGATTCCAGGTCCAGAACTCTAGCCACAGGAATCTCTTTGGTCACAGCTAGATCTTTTGTTCTAGGCACTGCATTTTATGATGGAAGCATATTAACCATGCCTTCTTCTCACTCAGCTAAAGGCAATGTAGCTATGTAAAGGGTTTAGCACAATGCCTGGCACAGTGTAGGTGCTTAATAAATGCTTATTCCATTCATCCCTTATGTTAAATTGCTTCTCTAGAGCATTTTTTGAAACCATGGCTTGCTGAGAAATCTTTGGTGAAAGAGCTCTATCCCTTCAGAATATGTCGGTTACTTGGGCCCCTCATTGGTTTTCCCAGTCCCCTAGGGACTGGCACACTTTAGAATATATAGTCCATTCACCTATGCATAATTTACAGGGTAGGCAGGAGTTGAATGCAGGCACTTGGGGTTTGAGGAAAGCCTGTCACAAAAAAAAATGGTAAATGTGTAGCAAAGGTAATAATTCTAATCAGTAGACGATAGGGCTCCTTCTATGAATAAATGAACATGATCATGTTGCCGTATCTACTAGTTTCCAGGAAGGTTGAAACATAAGTTTCAGGCAGCCAGCCAGACCTCATACACATAAGAACTCCTGTAATATGTGTGATTAGATTAGATTGTTGTGTTCTTGGAGGTCAGGGATGGTATTTTACCTTTCTTTGTGTCCCTAGTGTTTAGCACAAACTGGCACATGGTAGGCTGTTACTAAATGTTTATTAACTGACTGATCGGTGGGAGTGGGAATGGCAGGGGGTCAAAAGAAAGATGGTTGGGTTTTCCATTTTTATTTGGCTGCCTCCAGGGAAGTTACCTTATGTCAGTGAACTTTAAAAAAAAATGTGATAACTATATTTCAATATAATCAGTTTCCTATATGTATTTTATTTTATGTTTTTAAAAAGGAGCCCATAACACAAAAAGAGCCCCTATTCTAGGATATATTATAACTGAGACTGAGCAGACTCTAACCATCTCAGGTAGTTTTCCATGTCTGCAACCCTAGTGCAAAATGTATGCGTGAGGAAGAACCAGGCTTGGAAACAACAGTATGTGTGAAAGAGTAAGTTCTGGGTAGACAAGTGAACTGAATTATTTTAATAGAGCTCTTCATCAGGGGCAACTAGGTGATGCAGTGGATAGAGCACTGGCCTTGGAGTCAGGAGGACCTGAATTCAAATGTGACCTTAGATACATGCTACTCACTAGCTGTGTGACCCTGGGCAAGTCACTTAACCCCGACTGCTTGCAATAAAAGAAAGAAAAAAAAAAGAATAGAGCTCTTCTCTGAACAGGAGAGGAAATGAGTCATTTTGACAATCTTACCCTTAACAAATGTTTGTTGAATTGAAATAAATGACAGAATAGGCCATGACAATACCTCCTGTAAGCATAAGGCTAATTCTTCAGCAAACTTGGTTCAATTGTTGGTGGAGGATGGGGCTCTTTAGCCACCACACTCAGCAGGCCCTGAGAGCAGTAGGTAGTTCTTTCATTGTCTGGAAAAGGAATGTGGCTTTTGTTTGTGTTTGGGCATGAAATTATGTTAGCAGGGGATTAATATATATGGTGACCTGCCTCAGAGAAGTAAAGGATGTGGTACCAGCCCAAAGACGCACTCCAGAGAGCGAAAGAGCAAGCAACAAGCATTTAGGATGAGAAAATTCATAATAACAACTGGTAAGTTTTTCAAAGGTCAATACCAGAAATCTAAAAAGGTAACAAATTCAAGCAGTATCAACAAGGTAGGAAAATGTCAGTGGAGTCTTAGAGTAATGATGGCCATGTTCCCTCCTCATTTAGAAGATGTGAGTCCTCACTCATTCAATTTTCAGACTCTGTTAGTCTGTCAGTTACCAGAATGAGTTTTCTTAGCCTTAACCTATTCACAACCCATGTCTTACATGTTCAGCCACAGAAAGCATGTGATTTTGCTGCCTCTTCCTATGTTCTCATCTCTTTTCTCTTTAGCTCCACATCATCAGACCTTGACATTATTTGCATCTAACCTGAAAGATGTTGTTAGGCATGAGTATGATGAAGTGCTGGCCCTTTAAGACCCTGAGAACACTATGATGGCCAAGAAACCAATTTTGATCAAAGGGAATTAATACCCACAGAGTCCTATCAGTTGACCTAACTCCCATTCTGCATTACTCAGATACATCTTGGCTCTGACTCCAACCCTGCTCAAATGGTCTATGATTCCATTTACTCCTACTCAGCTTTGTGACCTCAGACTCAGCCCACTCTTCTGATTGTACAAACCTTAGCTTAAGTAAAAATAAATGTATCCCCTGGATTCTCTTTCTCTTCAGCCTTGCCTGCTCCTCTGTTCTTAGAGGGGCTTACTGTCAGCAGGCTGCTTACTGGAGTGCTCATTAAAGACTTACTAAGCCATAATAATGGTTCTGTGTGCCACATCTAAATATCAAATCCGGGCCAGGTCATGGGAGAAGTAGGAAGGATTAGAGATGTGGTTCCATTACAAATGAAGGTTGGACCTTTCTAGAGCTTTTTATCTTCCCTCCCTTGAAAGAAACAGTCCAAATGTGGTTGACCACTGGGCTATTATATCTTTTGGTTAGTATTAAGACATATTGCATGAATGGATAATTCCTGAGACAAATGTTATCTAGGATTAAAGCATTTTTAAAAGAAACTAGGCCCAGAAAAAAAAAAAACAACTATACCAGTCTATTATTCTCAAACCAAAATCTAAATAACACATGCCACAGTGAGTCCCTGAAAGTGGTCCTTTCTTCTCCTTCACCATCTACCACAACCTTGCCTATTAGGTTGCTCCTTGAATGAATGAGGGGAAAAGCATTTATTAAGCTTTTACTATGTGCAAAACACTATGCTAAGTATTAGAAATACAAAGAAAGAAGTGAGACAGCCTCTGTTCTCAAGGAGTCCACACTAATGGAGAAGAGAATACATAAAAGTGATTTCATGTGCAGGGAGATGGAAAGGGGGCATCAGCAAGTCAGATGGAAGCTTCTGGATCTCATTAGGTCAATTCTGTTACTTCTTGAAGGTCCCCCAGTTCTATATAATGATCTCTTGTGTCACTGTCTAACTTAGATGTGTATCAAGATAACAGATCTTTGCAATTCCAGACAGAGAAGTAGAATGAGACATGCTAGAAAAAAGAATAATTTCACATACATACCTTCCATGGGAACTATCTACAATCCAATAGAACCCTTGGAAAACTATAATTATGTCTTTGTTCTCTTTTCTTGGTAATGCTTTTACTGCAAGTTAGTGTCTGAATCCCAACTCACAACTATGTGGTGCAATGGAAAGAGTGCTGGGCCTTCTTCCTGAGTTCAAATCTGACCTCAGACACTTACTAGCTATGTGACCCTGGACAAGTCACTTAACTCTCTCTCAGTTTCCTCATCTGTGAAATGATCTGGAGAAGAAAATGATAAACCATTAAAGTATCTTTGCCAAGAAAATCTCAAATGAGGTCATAAAGAGTTGAATACAAAAGAAAAATGACTGAACAACATCAAAAAAACATTATATCTTCTTCCTTCCATGAAGCTTAGCCCTGTTCATTTTCCTTCTACATATGTACCTTCTCTTCCTGAATGAGGCAAATATGATTTACTATTAGAAGTTGTGAGAGCTAAGTTCTTAACGCAAAGCAGTTTTTTTTTAAAAATTTGTATAGTTGTTTGTGACCTAAGATGTTCCTGATGTGATCTATCTATCTACCTACCTATCTATCTATCTATCTATCTATCTATCTATCTATCTATCTATCTATCTATCTATCTATC
>NW_020954556.1:1426634-1460127 GCF_900497805.2 Vombatus ursinus | reverse complement strand
ATCTATCTATCTATCTATCTATCTATCTATCTATCTATCTATCTATCAATTCTGGACACAATTCATTTATACTCTGACTAAACAAAGACCTATTAAGAAAAATAGTAGTCTAAACTAAAGGAACCCAGGTTCATGACTCTTAGAATATGTGTAAATGAAATTGGTCCATGAGAGGAATGTTATTAACAGGATGGTCCTAATTCCAACAGGAGTTTTAAATATATTTTAGAGATGATGGAACAGATAGGACACAGAGCCTAGAGTCAAGAAGGCCTTAGTTAAAATCTGGCCTCAGACACCTGGGCAAGTTACTTAACCTCTGTTTCATTTTTCTGAACTCTAAAATGGGGATAATAATACCACTTACCTCACAGGGTTATTGTGAGGATCAAATGAAATATTTGTACAGTGCTTAGTGTAGTACCTGGCACATGGAAGAGGTTTAATAAATATTAATTCCTTTCCCTGTTTACTCAGGACCAGTATCCAGCACCTAAGTCCTAGTAAAAATCTGACTGAAGGGGGCCTCTTTTCCGCTTCAAAGGAATGAGCATTCTGGGAATCACTGAAAGAATCAATTGAATTTCTCACCTCTAATATATGTACATGTCCACTGACTTACATGGAAATTTAGACAAGTTATCATCCTGTCCAGAGGTCACCTTTTCCATATGAACAGAGAAGGAAAAATTCTAATTAGATCTGGCTTCAGGAATTATAGAAGGTCTCATACCCCTAAACTAAACTAAAAGTAATGCCTTAAATCCCCCTCTCAGAACAACACTTCTTTATCTAAAGCTTCTGTAACTATTGAAAAGGCAAATCTGACTGGGAAGGGTTCCCACTTTAAGTTGTCTTTGGTCACTCTATGTGAATCAAAGATGTAGGAGTCAGTTTAGAAGTGAAAAGGAAAAAAAGGTTATAGGACACTTAGTATTGGTCAATAGAGGAATAAAGGGGGGAAAGGGCATGGAATAGGTAGTACGGGAACCACAAGACAAATTCCATCCACTTGACAGCTTCACTTTCGGCCAGCCATCTTTTCTGTCAGTTTAAAACTGACAAAAATCTAAGAGGGCTTGACCTAGATTGGGACAGAGGCTGTCTCCATATCTCCCCAATGGATTCTGTACTTACTCAGAGTATACAGAACCTCTGATTTCCAATTATTATTGGAACAACAGGTAGATAAGAGATGATGTCTATACTGTACCTGGGACTAGGTCTTGAGGACAACCTCTACCATTTAGGAATTTTGGAATGCCTTTACTCAGCGTTTTCAGCCAATTCTCCTCCTAAAGCCACTTCTTCTCCCCATCTACTCTTTATGTTTCAATCTCAGTGTCCAAGGAGCAGCAGCAGAATTATCTCTCAGGGAACTTCATAAAGCAAATCAATAAATCCACTTGCATTATTCCTCCCTACCCTCACCTGGGGTGGAACTGGGGATGGGGTTTGCTGTCAGCTGGGGCTGAGGATTGGCCATTACTCATGATGAAGCTCCTCAGGCTGAAGGGCAAGCCAAGGCTATATCTTGGAGGGTGATGGTAAAGAGCTAGAGATGATGCAGAGAGAGAGAAGAAGGCTGAGCCAGAGATAGAAAGTGGTGCCTATATTATAAATAGGAGTCAATGCCAGTATTATACAGTTCAGATGTGAACAGAGAAAAATGACCCTTGGATCAGCTTATGTTACAATAGTGACTTTCTGGATCAAGGTTTCATAAAGAATTAAAAGGACACATTTTGTTGCACTTAGTTTCCTTCAGGTATGTGGAAGCTCTTATACCTCGCTCAATGAATTTCCTTTAAATTAGTCATAGCTCTATAACTCCTAACACCGATAGCCATAACATTGTCCAAGGAAACGAATGTCCCTAAACAATGGCAGCCCTGAGTACCCCAAGTGGAAACCACTACTTCCCCTTTCCAAGGGCTGAGTCCCAAATATGATATAAGCTTATCATAGCATGGTACACATAGGACTTAAAGAATTGGAATAAACTAAAATAAATGCAATATTAAGTCCAATGTTACCACAAGACAAAACAAATTGATATAGTTAGATGGAAAACTTAGAGAGCTCATCTGTTAGTAGACGCAGATCGTGCTGTCACTACAAATAGACAAGGAGTTGGGCCCAGAATTATACAAAAAAGGGGAGAGTAGGATGAACCATCTTTGTAAAATTGCAAAGATCTTTGGCAATTTTGCCCCCAACAAAGGCCCAATTTCTGATTACTAATATTCTATTGTTGTCATTGCATGATGAGTCAGGTAAAACTTCAGGCTCCAAAAATTCAAAAATGAGTATGACTTAGAAGGCAAAGAAGAAGTGCATTTGTGGGGATGAACATCTCTTGCATGTGCACAACATGTGAATTATAGTAATTGTAGAATTGTAGTAAAGGATGTCATCAAACATTTGCATTATCTAAAGTGGAGACGTATTGGTCACATGGCATGTGATACCTGATAGATGCCATTCATTCTCAACTAGTGTCTTCTCAATGTCAAGAGTAGGAGAAGAAGCCTCCCTTTGGTGAGCTCATAAAAGGATACAGATAAGACTTGCATAAGATGGGCAGGCATGGATGAGTTATGATCTGCAGCAACGGAGGGAAGAGATACATAGATTAAAAATCACAGCTCAGTTTGAGAACTGAGGATTAACACAAGGCTACTCAGCATCAGAATGGTGAAATGGGAGCCTGTCTTTTGCATGCTCCTACCTCCCTTCTTCTCTCACCCATAGGTGCCCAGAGCCTTCCATTACTGACCTTCTGATGGGTTATACTGAGCTCCCACTGTGCTATCTTGCTAGGGTCTGCATTCCTGAGGAAATGTAGCCCTATGAACAGTTTCCCTTCTGGGGCACATCTACCAAAATGTAGCAGTCTTGAGTCTTCCTCACTGACTCTTAAATTTTTTTTAGATCGTTTTTTAATATCACCATAATTTCCCAGTGTCTCTTTAGTTCCTCTTCCCAAAGAGCCAACCCATGTAACAAATAACATACTTTTAAAGACAAAAATAATCAGCATAACTAATATGTGTAATTTGTAGCACTTGTGGACCATCTGTCTCTGCAAAGGAATAGGGTGGGTATGTCTTTTCCTACCTCTTCTTTGGAGCCAAATCTGTTTTTTATAATTTCACAACATCCACTTTCGATTGTTTTGTAGTTGTCATTTCCATTTCCATTATTTTTTGTTGCCTTTCAGTTGTGTCCAACTCTCCATGACCCCATTTGGGATTTTCTTGGCAAAGATTAAAGTGGTTCACCATTTTCTTCTCCAGCTTATTTTACAGATGAGGAAATTGAGGCAAACAGGGTTAAGTGACTTGCCCAGGGTCATATTGCTTGTAAGTGTCTGAGGTCAGATTTTAACTCGCCTTTTTGACTCCAAATGGGCACTCTAGCCACTGCACCATCTAGTCATTTTGCATATCATATTCTTGACTCAGATTACTTCACTTTGTATCAGTTCACATTAACCTTTCCATGCTTCTCTGTGATGATCATATTTGTCACTTCTTATAGCATAATAACATTGCATTCATGTACCATAATTTGTGGGTCATTCCTTAATTGATGGGCATCTATTTTGTTTCCTATTCCTTATTATCACAAAAAATGCTGCTATGAATATTTGATCCATATGAGGACCTTCCCCAAGCTCTTGCTAGGTGCCCAGATTGCTCCTCTCCAGGGAAGGGATACACTCAAAGGTACTGATGGATGAAAATAGCTTAATGTAGCAAACTGCACAGGACTGTTCACACTTTGAAAGACAACAGTACTTCACACCAAATGGGGATTGAGTGCTTGTTGAACTGAACTGATTTCTTGGGATGACAATATTGGGAATTTCAATATCCACATATAACCAAAATCAGGAAAGTAGAGAATTTGATTTGTGAGAGTGGAAAGGCACCAACACTTCTTTCTCCTATACTATTGCTACCTGCAGCCAATACAATGAAGAAGATTCACACAAAGCCTCTTCACTGATGTCGAAGGACACTCCATTGTGCTTCTGTGGAAGAGGTATCTGTTTTTGAAGGAGAGAAATATGTTAGTCAGGTGAAACAGGCCAAGCAGTGTGACTGGGTTTCTTGTGTTCTGGGATTTTTTTTTCTGAATCTTAATTTCTCTTTTTGTTGGGTGCACTTTTTTGGGGGGTGGAGGAAATGAAATGACATATTTATTTTCACTAACCGTTAATGGAAACCTTACATTTTCTTCTGTTTTTTTTTTTTTGCGGGGGGAGGCAATTGGGGTTAAGTGATTTGCCCAGAGTCACACAACTAGTAAGAGTCTGAGGCCAAATTTGAACTCAGTGCTCTATCCACTGTGCTACTTAGTTGCCCCATTTCCTTCAATTATTTGAAAACATGATTCTGAGAAGGAAGCTGTAGGTTTCACTAGACCACCAAAGGGACCCACATATAAAAAAGGGGGGAGAAACCAAGGCCTGGAACCCCAGCCTCCTGACTCAGCCCTCAGTGCCTATGGGGAGCAGATATTCTCTGCTGACATCAGTTGCATTGTGAGATCTATAACTATCTTTTATGCTCATCTCTGACCCACTTCTGAGCTTCTAAATGGGTGTTTAATAAATGATTTAATAAACGATTGCTGAGTTGACTTGTGACCTCATACAGAGCCCATCAGGAAAGCTCTCTCCAGGTCATTGGGATTTTTCTTTTATTAAACACCTACTACACACCAGGCACTATGCTAGCTTCTAGAAAGAGGAAGAGCAATGGAGGTGGGGGTGGAGGCCAGGAATTTAAAGGAGACAAAATTCAAGGAGGGAGTCAACAATAAAGCCATGACCTCAAGTGGATATACACAAATGGTGCAAATATGGGAATAAGCATAGGATAAAATAGGGCTGATCATTCAAGGAAGGAAGGTCATTCCTCATGGGGATCACTGAGACTGACCCTGGGCTGTATCCATGGAGTTTCAGCTCTTCCAGGTCCTAGAGACTGGGAAAACCTTTGACCAGGGGTGGTGAAGGCTGCAGGTGGCTTTCTGGATCTTCAAGTGTGGCCTTTTGACTGAATCCAAATTTTACAGAACAAATCCAAAGGATCTGGATTCAGTCAAAAGGCCGCACTCAAGGATCTAGAAGGCCACGTGTGGCCTGAAGGACTGGGTGTGCTCTGGAGAGTGTCTTGTATATGGTGCTATACTGCTGAGCTATCTGAGGTTTTGGTTACAGGGAACAAGGAAGGATTTAGTGGTGAAGAATTTGTCGGGTCAGTAACAATTGTGTTCATAATAGCATCTCTTGACATCTTTTCCATCCTTTTGGACATGTTTATTTCAGTGGCCTTGAGAAGATTTCTCAAGGGGTGGGTAGAATGGGGCTGGTTTTCTAGTGGTGTCCCTTAATTCATATCATGGAAATGATAATCAGTTCCATCTGTTTATCTTTAGACTTTTATTCAGATACTCAAGAACCATCAGATACGTACCAAACCAGGCACCAAACTCAGGGCCAATGGCTAAGTCTCTGGTTTTCTTAATCCCCCGCTATTGCTCTAAGTCTGTGGATTTTCCCGTCTGTCAGTGCTGCTTCCTGTCAACATCAAGCCCAGGGCTGGGTAAGAAAAAGGCCATGTGCCATTTTGCAACCTGGATTGATAGGTTGTTAATGTAATTAGACAGGTTACATTGTAGCACCCTCTCAAGCCTGCCATTTAAAACACTCACATCCCACCCTGTGGTATGATCCAACCAGACAGCTAATGAGGCTCGACACACCCTGGCTCTGTTTCTAGGCTCATAATATTTAATTAATTTGACTATCTGTTAGCATTAATGTTGAGTTGCCCCCCTTGATGGGCATGAGATGGCACAGAGTGTTTCCTGCACTTAGGTATTAGACTGTTTTGTTTTTTTTAATAATTTTAATGGTAGACTGGAGAGATGGCAGGGAAAGGGAAGTTAGGGTGCTAGATATTGCTCTTCTCCATGTCATGTCAAATTCTTGGTCATTTACTACCTCTTTCTTCATAATCTAATATGGCAATATAGAAAAGATCTGTAATATCTTCAGCATAGGGAATTACTACATTGAAACTTCCACCACTAAAGAGACCCCATATACAATTAATAATGTTTGTTGAATTGAGCCCAAGGGAGTTAACTAAGGCACATAGAGTTCAGGTTATTTGTTGGACACTCAGCTAGCAATTGTCAGAGGCCAGATTTCATTCTAGGTCTTCCTGAAGCCAATTGGGCTCAACACTCTATCCACCGCTGCACACAGTTCTTTATCTTTTCTATATGCCATAGGACCATAGATTGAGAGGATAAAGAGACTTTGGAGGTCATCTAGTTCAACTTCTTCATCTTACAGATAAAGAAACTGAGGCACAGAGAGGTTTAGTGCCTTGTCCAGGGTCATACAAGTTAAGACAACAAGTCAGGCATTTAGTAGGTGCTGTGCTCCAGTCACTGGGTCAAGTGCTGGGGATATAAACAAAGGCAAAAACTGTTTTTGCCCTCAAGGTGCTTACAACCTAATGGGGAAGGCAACATGCAAACAAATATGCATGAACAAGATATATACAGGTAGTAAATGTCTGAATGGGAATAAACTCAGGTTTTCCTTGTTCTAAATTCAGTGCTCTATCATTCCAAGTTGTCCTAAAAGACCCCAACCATGCTCCTAAGTACTGATTCTGATCTATGCTGCCCACCTCCTGAGAGATGTGGTAAGTTCAAGATAGTGAATGAGACATATGTTTTTGGACATGAAAAAAGGAGGAATTTTGTTCGGCTATTCATGTTTGGTGGAAGTGTATTTTATGTTTTTTTGAAATTGGAAAAATGGACAGAAAGAAAACAAATGATCACTAATTGAAATATTGTTAATTTTTTAAGAGTATGGTTGATTGAAGGCAGAGACTGTCGTCACTTTTGAATTTGTACCTCTAGTGCTTACAACAGCCCTTGGAATATAGTAAGCACTTAATAAATGCTTTGTCATTCATTCAGGAAAAAAGGTCACTGAGATGTTAGGCAATCAGGTAAGTCCTGAACCAGACAAACAGCAGAATGACTTAGGTTTTTCACACAATTGGGAGATGCTTCATGGAGCGGGGGCAGGACAGGAGTGGCTTGCTTGATAGGACCATAATTTTGGAATGACATTGACAAACAGAAGTAAGTCCAGAGCAGAGAAAACAGCACCCTAAAGAAACATGAAATGCGACTACATAAGAGATGGAGCTGGAGGTGTTTAGCTGGAGAACGGAGAATCAGAAGGGACATGAAAGCTGTCTTCAAGAACTTGAAGAGGTATAATAGGAAAGTGAACTTAAATTTGTTCTGCTTAGACCTAGGCTATTACTAGTAATTCCTGGACCAGGGGCAAATTCATTTGAGAAAGAAATGGTGACAGAGAGAAAAATCTAAAAATGAGTGTGGTTTTGTTATATCCCCTAGAGAGCCTTGTCTGTGCCTCTGTGAGGTTGAGGGTTGAGAAGGGCTTCTAGAGACCTCCATATTGAGGATGATAGTAGGTAATGTCATGTAACGATACAGGCCATAGGGAGACCATAAGGTAAGATAAAGGATCTGTTGGGCTGTCAGGTGGCACAGTGGATAGAGCACTGGGCCTGGAGTCACGAAAGCTCATCTTCCTGAGCTCAAATCTGGCCTCAGACATTTAGTAGCTGTGTGACCTTGGACAAGTCACTTAACCTCATTTGCCTCAGTTCCTCACCTGTAAAACAAGCTGGAGAAGGAAATGGCAAACCACTCCAGTATTTCTGACAAGAAAACCCCAAATGGGACCACAAAAAGTTAGAAATGACTGAACAACAACAAAAGTCACCAAGGGAATAAGGGAACCTCTCCCCAGATGTCAGTATCCTGGGGTAAAGTCCCATTCTCTCCCATGCTAGTTATGTTTTTGCCTAAGGAAAAGAAGAATTAGGGTATATCTACATATGCCCACATGGCAGCTATCTGTGGCATCTCTGGGCCCTAACAACCCTAGGGAGAAATATTTCAGGAGTCAAGGGCAGCAAAGAACAAGAAGAAGGGTGTCTCTTAAGGTGTTCTCTCAAGCCTGTGAAGCATTCCACCCAAAAGGCCTAGATCTCACCCTATGAAAATAAACTCTACCACACAAGAAGTTCATTAGCAAATTCCCTTGCTTCCAGTCAAATGAGTCAGAAATAGCAAAAAGCCTTCACTGATCATTCAACAACATTAGTCTGGGGCATGCTGCAGATTTCCTTCCTTGGGGACAATTGCATTTCATATATTGTCAGCTTCTCTCTGAAGTGACATCCTCATTTTGTTAGGTGATAAAACTGGGCCTCCCTCAAGCAATATTTTGGGCTTGAGTGTTGAAAGCCAAGGCTTCTTAAGATCCAGTAGGGAACTCTCAGGCTGGATCCACTTTCTTTAAGGTCAAGGTCACAGTGGAAAACCCCTGTAGATCTTGACAATGATTTGTCAGACACCTGTGAAAGAGGCAGTGGAGTCTAATTGAAAAGAGGGACAGGTTGGGAGACCTCAGGACTTAGTATTAAACCTTGCCTACCTGATGTGGGGTAGAATAGAATCATTGAGACTTAAAACTGAAAGAGAATTCATAAGTCCTCAAGTCCATCCTATATCTCAATAGGGATAGGATAATTCCCACTTATATTGTCTTCTTGGGGTTTGCATGGTGCTTTATCTCATTGGGTCTTTACATAAACCCTGGGAGGTAAATGCTATTATTATTTCCATTTTCAAATGAGGAAACTGAGGCAGACAGAGGTTAAATAACTTGTCCAGGGTCACACAGCTAATAAATGTCTGAGGTCACATTTGAACTCAGGTCTTCCTGAATCCAGGTCCAACTGCACCTGGACCTGTGATTTCTTCACTACTGAAACCTCTCAGGTGAAAATTTCTTCCCAGGTGAAACCTCACTCTGTCAATGCAGTTCAGCTTCCTTTTTGTACCTTAAGGTACAAATGCAGCAGTAAACATGCAGCCTGAGTGCTGTGGAATCAGATTAAAATGTAACTGGGAAATATTTAATAAAAACAAATTAAAAGACAAAAGATAGATAGCATTGTATTTTAAAATTAATCAATATGCAGCCCCAAGTTTCCTTATGTACAGATTAGTGACCTGTTTTGTATTAGAATTTAACACTACTGATGTAGAGTACTGAGAAGTTAGGGGACTGACCCAGAATCATTCAACAAACGTGTATCAGCAGCAGGATTTGAACCCAGGTATTTTGGGGTTCTGGGCCAGCTCCCTATTCACCATAACAAGCTGGCTCTCAAGGCCTGAGAAGGAACATGTCCTTCTACACCCACCTGTGCTCCTCACTCCACTATTTTTGGAGGAACATCTGCGTTTTCAATTTCACAGATATGCAGCTTTTGTATCATCCTCAATTCTTCTCTCACTCTAGTAAATAGAACAAGGTAAAGGTGCCCCATTAGAAACTTGAGTCCAAGTTGACATTAATCATCATGCTTTAGGTCAGGCCATTCCATGAGTTCTGAAACTACCTACAATAATTCTACTGTCATTCAGCCCATGTGTCACCATCTTATAACAATAATTGATAGATATATAGAATAATTAAATTTCCAAAGCACTTCATACAGACTATAGTATTTGAGCCTCACCAAACCTGTGAGGCAGGCATTACATGTGTTATCATCACTTCCATTTTACAGATAAAGAAATTGAGGTTCATAGAGATTAAATGCCTTGGCCATAGTCAAGTCATCGATTGCCTTGGTGACTATTGTTAAGTCATTGGTAGGTTAGAAACCAAACCACTCAGTAAGTGTGAGGGGCAATTTTCAAACTCAGGTCTTCCTAACTCTAATCTGCTCTCTACTATACCACACTTTTCTCTCATGAGGAATTCTACATAAGTATACTGTAAGGGACTTTGTTCAACATTTTCCCCAAATCCTGATGTTCTAAGTCTATAGCATTCCCCAACCTAGTTACCATTTGTTTAAAAAAAAAGGTGATGTTAGTCTGCCATGATCTGCTCTTGATAATATCGTGGTGCCTCATCCTGATTGCCACTTCCCTTAATAAGTGCTCACAAACCACTCCTTTAATAGTAGTTCTAGAATTTTTCTAGGAATTGAAATCCATCTCAGTCCTGGAGCTTAAAGAATTCACCTTCCTTCCTGTTATGAAAATTGGGACACTTGCTGGATCAGTCCAACATGCAACTGCATATCTGTGACATCTAGAATGACTGTGCCGTTCTCTGTCCTTCTCAGCTTCTAGCCAGTCTTCTTATATCTCACAGGATCAGAGAATTTCCAAGCTAGATGGCGTCTTAAAGGTCAGCTAGTTCAAGCCGTACCTGAGCAAGAATAATGTCCCTGACAGCTTCTTATCCTACCTCCACCTGAAGACCTATAGTGATAGGGAAATCACTACTATCCAAGGTACCTCAATTTGCTTTTTGGTAGCTCTGATATGAACCCTATATCAAGTTAAAATCTTCTGCCTTTCGAACATGTCGTGTATACTTTCTCTTCTTTCTATTCAGTTTCACCCCATTTCAATCTATGCTCTACTCATCTGTCACTGATTTTCCTCAAGTTCAGGTCTGATTATTTTACCATCTTAATCAACAAAAAATTCCACTGGCTCCCTGTTACCTCTGGGATCAAATACAAAATAATATTTGCCTTTTAAAGTCTTTCATAATCTGAGCCCTTCCTAACTTTCCAGTTTTCTTATATTTTACCGCTCTTAATATTGTTCCCCTTACCTTCTCCCCTGAGTAGTTCCTCCTCAAAACTCTATTTTATACAGGGGCCCAGGGCTGGCATACATTTCCCTCCTAGCCCTGTTCCTGACTCTAGGACTTACATGTCCTGCTATCTCTTCCATGTTGCTCTAGTAATCAACAGTGAGACTAAGTCATAGAAGCTGCAGTGAGGCATATTATGTGATTTAATATATGGATGTGATTAAAATATATGTAATTAAATTATATAATGAAGCCCTAAGATGAATGGTCTAACTATATACATTATCAGAGATTCATTTATTTGTTCAATAAACATTTGAAAACCTTTTATGTGCAGAGACCCAAGTATGTACTAGTCAGAGAAGTAGAAGATATAAAACATTTCATCAATACCAATAATATAAAATAATATGGAAAATGGAGAAAAGAAATGTGTACAGAAAACTGTATAAGGCCTAAGGAGAGGAGGATCATTTCTAACTTGGGGGATTAGGGAAGGCTTTCTAGAGGAGATGACATTTGAGCTTGACCTTGAAAGATAGGCAGAATTTCAGCATAGATAAAGTGATCTCTGAGGTCTCTTCCAGCTTTAAATCTGTGTTCCTGTGACCCTAAGTAGTGGGGTATTCTGTGTATAGAAGAGACACAGGGGCAAGAAAGTATGGGATATATTTTAAAAATGAAGAGTTCAATTTGGCTCATGCCATCTGAGACAGGGAGTCATGTGAGAGAAACCTAAAAAGGTTAGTTAGGACCAGGTTGTGAAAAACTGCATGCCAAGTTGAGGAGTTTGCATTTTATCCTCTACGAGAGAGAAGCCCTGTTGAAAGGCTTTGAGCAGGGCCAATAAAATACTAAAAAGGTTAATCTGCTAGGATGACAGTAGAGGATACCAAGGATAGAGATTAGAGTAAGAGGTGAAAAGACTTTTTCAATAGTCTTGAAATAGTGTGAAGATAGGGAGACTAGAAAGAAGAGGACACATCCAAGAGATGCCTAATATAGTGCTCAAATACTGTTGACTTCTTGGAACTTGGTATTTTAATAAGTTCGTGTTGGGAGATACAACTGGGTGATGTATTTTCTCATGATTAAATTCTGTAATTTTGCATGGGTACAGGAGGAGATAAGTCAAGGAAAAAGAGGAAGAGATACAGCTCTGGAATTCATAGAGGGAGGGGAAAAAAGTAATTCCAAGATCCACCTCTGAGTATGTATCACATATCCCCAGTGAGGGATAGTCAATTATGTTGACTAGCCTAAGAGGTTGGGTGTGGCAAAGAGTATGTGTATGTATGAGGTTTATTTTTAAAATGTAGGTTGTATATGGTCAATGGGTATCTTGCAGGGGCCAATTCCCAGATCTGTGAAATTTCACGAACACAGACTCTACAGGTAGAAGAGGCCTTTAGCAATCATTGAGTCACAATCCAGGATCTTATAGAAGGGGAAACAAAGGGTCAACAGACAGGAAGAGATTTACTAATAATAGGTAATATTCAGACATCAAAGTGATACACAAACAAAAGATATGAATCAATAACAGACTTTTTTAAAAGTAAAAGACAAAAAAGAGTTAACAAGTGCTTTAAAGTTTTTGAAGAGGGCTGTGTACATTATTCATCTAATCCTCAAAATTCTGTAAGCTGGGTACTTATTTTTTCTTCATTTGAGTATACTGAAGAGATGACATCTGTCTGGTGCCCTGGGGATGACTCTACCCAGAGGCAGAGTTGGTGATTAGTGAGTCCCCGCCTGGAACCACAATATCATGAGAAGATCCAACTATGCTCCTCCTTCTCCATTTCTGGCTCCCTCTCTAGCCTACTGTACCCCTAGGCCTGCTGCATTGTTATGGGTCCCCTTTTTACCTATTCTCCCACCAGCTCCTCTTTAGGTTTTCCATTCTCCCAGCAGAATATAACCTTCTTGAGGGTAGGGACTATCTTGTTTTCTTATTTTTATATCTCCAATGCCTATTATTATCCTCATTTTACAGATGGAAAACTGAGGCTTAGAGAAGTATTGCCCTGGTTACATAACAACTAAGTGTCAGAGGTAGAAATTGAATACAAGTCTTCTTGCCTTCCAACATAGTCCACTCTTCACTCTGAAATACTGTCACTTGACATGCTGCCCAAGGTACCTACAAACATATGGAAGAGCCCAGGAGCCAGCGCTCTTTCTATTACATAATGATATAAAGTTTACCTGGGCTGGATATAAAGGAATGAAGCCCCGAGGAAAGGGAATGGACAAAATCTAGAAAAAAACAAATGAACTGAAACAGAAAGAATCTTGAGTCAAGACCACTGACCTGGAGAACCCATAGGTAGAGAGACAAAGACAGACAAATAAATATAGCAAAAAGAAGAAGAGAATGTCCAATATTCCTTTAGACCAGACAGAAGAAGGAGCATCCCATAGAGGAGACTATATCTAGAAGGGCCGGAAAGAGGAAATAGAGAAGCAAGGGAGAAAAATCAACATAGCTTCTCCAAAAATCAAATGCAGTGTTATGAAGACCTAGACTAGACTTAGGAGGACAGAAATAAGGAGAGGGCAGGAGGTCATGAGCTACAGGAGGTTCTTCAAGACTAAGGAAGAGTGAAAGAAAAGATGTGTTTGGAAGGGACAATTTGTGCTTAAAACCCTTTCCCAGCAACCATGGGAAAAAGAATTGATTGAGCCTTTTTAACTTGGGTTTTGCTGACTTAATTACATCGATGATTCCTTACACTGCAACTTACAAACAACATTTCCCTTGGAACTCCCTGACAATGCCGCCAGGTTTAGTTGCATATTCGTATGTTTATTGTTGTTGTGTTTTTTTTCAGGCTATTATGGTTATATTTATTTTTAACAAAGCACGTGTTGAAAAGCACATACTGATAAGTGCACCCATTTCCAAGCAGCTGCTGGGAGCCTGATTTTTGACTTGACATTTGTCCAAGAGGTAATGCCAAGTGGAGTCACAATCAGGTCGTCAGGCTGTTGCTGTGATGTAAAAAGATGCATCACAAAACAAAACAAAGTGGAGGAAAGGCAAAAGCCAACATTAAGAATAGGTAGTACCAAATCAAAGCCTGTAATGGACAAAGGCAGGGTGAGAAGGGCTGATTAGTTGTTTCCTAGAAATGAAGATCCTTGTGATTCATTTTTGAGTTGAACTGGGCCAGGTCACTCACCCACTTCTGCGCTAGTCCTGGACTTGTGGGAACTCTAGTTCCGGACAAAAATCACCATTTGTTCAACTGTATTCCAGTAAAGCACTAAAACAGGGATCCTTGATAAAAATACAAAAACAAAAACAAAAAAACCATGAGAACGTTCCAGCACAATCACTAAAGCTTTGAGTCTTGTGATTTCAACAATTAAATCTTTTTTTTTTCTTTTGGACTGACCAAAGGAGCTTGCCAAGAAAACCTCTAATTCTCAAACTTTTTCTTCATTTGAGTATATTATAGAGACAATGTTTGCCTGGTGCCCTGGGCATGACTACACCCAGAAGCATAGTCAATGATTGGAGAGTCCCTGCCTGGAACCACAGTAGCATGAGAAGGCCCAACTATGCTACTCCTTCTCTACTCCTGGTTTGTTCTTTGACCTGCTCTACTCCAGATCTGCTGCCTGGGCATGGGTGCCCTCCTTCTCTTTCCCTTACCAGCTCCCCTTTAGGTTTGGTATGTAAAGATGCAAAAATCCCCTATTAGAATGTATGCTTCTTAAGAGTGGGGGCTATCTTGTTTTCTTGTTTTTGTATCTCCAATGCCTAGCACTATGCCTTGAAAATAATAAGCATGTAATAAATGCTAAATACTTCCATCTAGCTATCTATCTATCCAAGTTTTATAGCCAATCCATCTACATTTTACATAAGATCTCTGATTTTCTTCCTTTGTTTTCAATAGGAGGTAATCACTCCACTCTTCCTCATTGGTACCATGCTAAAGATGCCTCCTAAGTAGGCAATGGTAATGTATTGCCTTATATCATAGCTTCAGTTGGATGGTACCATGATGGACTTTCTCCTTTTACCTCCCATCATGCCATTAAAAAAGATCAGAGGGAAAACTTTCTTGCATAATTTTCTCCCAAGATAATAATAAGTAGCATTTATATGGTGTTTTTAGTTTTTCAAAGAACTTCATATATGTTATCTCAACTGGTCGTAAAAATAACCTTTTGAGATAATTGCTATTATTATCTTTATTTTCTATATGAGGAAACTGTGGCATACAGATGTTAAGTGACTTGGCAGGGTCACATAGCTGGTATCAGGGGAAGACGTTGAACTCAAGTCCAACATTCTGTACTACTACTTTATCAGCACAAAATTCAAACTCTTGGTGGTAAAAGTATTTAGGTGGCTATACAAGTCAAACAAACTGGGGCCTGTATTTTCCATAAGTTTTGGTTACAAAGCTGGTCACAGCAAAGGATTCTACAATCCAACAGCAAGGTCATTCCTCAGACTTAAGAGTCAGAGACATCAACCTTTCCCGGATGAATACATTTAATCCATGGGCTAAAGCTAATCTAGATTTCATGACTGGTTCAAGCTGCATGGAGACATCTACAAGCCCAATCTGGACATCAATTCATTTATCAAAGATTCCCCAAAGACTGAAGTTTCCTGGCTCACCTGCTGCTCCTGCTTTATCCACAAACACCTTTATGAATAACCCATTTCTTACACCTAAGTGAGAGAACAGCCAAGAAGTGCCACATGGGACAGTTATGGTTCCATGCCCAAAGTGAGAAAAAATGTGTGACCCCAAACAAGTCAGTTAACCTCATTTTGTGCCTCATTTTCCTTATCTCAAAATTGAGTGTATAGAACTAATTCAATTCAATTCAACAAATACTTGTTAAATACCTTCTCTGTGCAAGACAAGTGTTAGGTGATGGAGGGTAGCTACAAAGATGAAAGAACAGAGTTACAGCCCTCAAGGAATTTATACTTGTATAGTAATAGGAGAGATAAAACAAGTACAAAAATAACTAATGCAAATTGGAATATGGTACTGTTAATTCAAAGGAGAGGTTCAAACAAAAGATTTCAAACAAATTAAAGGAAGCAAGCTCCTATCTGTCAGGAAGACTTCATGGAGGAGGTAACAACTCTAGTCCAGGGTTGTTGCAATTATCAAATGAGATAGTGAATAATCAAAGTGCTCTCAAAAACACAACAAAACAGTTATGCAGATGGGAATTGACATCATTAAAGGTTTGCTCCTTAATTAGAAAGAATGTGGCATAGAATTAGAGAGCTGGCACTTTGAGAGTACCAGGATGATCCAGGTTCAAGAAACACACTAGACAAGGGTCATTTAACCTTTCTGTACCCTAGGCAGGTGTCTAAATTCCAGAGAAAGTGCTGTCTGGTGTGGGCAGAGGGAGTTACTCATTGTGAGCTCTCTACATGAATGGAATCATAGTCCCAGTCTGGCTTATTGGGAATATACTACGAATCACTGGAAGAGAAATGTGGTAGTTGGGATACAGTCAGCAATTACAACAAAGGACAAGCATAAAAGCCTTACATATTGAAGATTTCTTATGGTCTAATCCTCATCCTAACCCCCAACTCTAGGATAGGAGCTGTACTTTTCTTGGATTGTGTCCTGCCTAGTCTCCTATCTGGTTTTATTGTTAGTTAAACTCTAACCCTCTTGCTGTGGATTTGGCTGAATAGGCAGATGCTTCTTAGCTATCTGGATTTTATTTCAGCTTTCTGTTTTGAGCTGGAGAGTCAGGGATTTATATGGATAGTTCTTCCCAAGATACTTCATTCTCAACCCACAATACATATTCTAGGAAAGGTTCTTTCTACACCCTCCTCAGGTGATATTCTTATCTATCCAGATGCCAAAGTTATCTTCTTTGGGTTTCATGCCTTGTGCCACTTCATCCTTCCCCTCGGAGTGTCTGTGATCTGACTCCCTCATTTTCCCTATCAATCCATCTTCTGTTTTGGCACATCTATCTGAAATAAATTTCACTGGTTGAATTTTTCTCAGCTCAGTCATTGGTGACAAAATTGATTCTTTTATCTATGCCCTACACTGGTAAGGTAGATTCTCCTTTCTAAAGTTTGAGCTCTCTGTGATGCTCTCCACATGAACTTCCCCTCCCAGGATAAAGTTCTCTCATTTGAATCTCTGTACCCTTGAGATTCTGCCCTAGTTCCCCATTCCTTCTCTGAGATTAGCTGACAGTAAAACAATTGAGGCAAGGGTCACCGCATACAGTTTCTTAACTTTAGCCATAGGCTCCAATCACTTCCTGTCTCAATAAAACCTTTCATTTGCCTGTGTTTGGGCCCAGTTCTACTAGAGATGGGGGAGGGAAACATCAAGACTATACATACATACATGCATATATATAATATATATATATGTATATATAGCTATGTTTACAAAACAATGCATGAAAATATAATAGCAACATAGCCTTGTTGCCACTTATATGAAAGTGTCAGTCCACCATAAGAATTCCTTAAAAGAGAGGGATTTCTCAGACAAGAAATATATCATATGGTGTGTTTCTTTTCTTGCCTTGGTTGCCAGGAAGCTCAGAGCTGAAGGCATTGTCCAATTACATAATAACATCACAGGTGCCTGGTAACATCCATTCCTAGGCTCCTCTAAATTGATTTTTGTATTGTTCTTCTTTTTAATTGCTCTGTTTTGCATTGTGGTTAATTCTGTAAATTGCTTCCAGTGCTTCCTGGAAATAGGTGAGATATAAACCTTATAGCAATATGATGTTGAAGAGAGAGGTTTTATCATTCTTAAGCTTTGGACCTTGATCACTGTCATGCCTATGACAGTGACTTATCAGACACTCTCCTGAGAGGGCCATGGAGGTGCTGCAGTCAGTACTTGCCTATTGCCATCCCCCCGCCCCCAACAACCCTGAGCTGGTATTGCTCTGAGTGAGTTTGTGCGCAAACCACTTGGGCAGCCATCCATTAGCATTTTTCAATCTTGTGCAACATGTAGTCATTTATCCCTGTCATTTAGGCCCGGGTGGTGGTCTTTAGCCTATTTCTGAGATCTTATTACATTTTTTATTCATAGAGAGGTAGGAGTTAGGTATCGAAGATCAATAGAGGCCTCCATCATGCTTACATTATTAATAAGGAAGACGTCTTATGAAGACAGACCACTGTATTGGATTTGTTCAGTGGCTGAGCATATTTCAGACTGGTATGAAACTTCAGCTCAACTCCAGCGTCTCTACTCTTCCATCCCCTCCCTCTCCCACCTGTACATGCTCACCACTTGTACTCTTCGGAGAGCTGGGTTGCTGGCATTGGTATGCCATTTGGCACTGTGGCTTGTTGCTACTGTATTTCTTTTTGTTGTTGTTGTTGTTACTATAGCCCAAAGAAGAGAAATACATCTCAGGATTACAAAAAAGAAGTCTGGGAGACGGTACCATAACAATGAACTGCAGCACCTGGCCAGATTAATTTGGTTGAGAGGCGGGGCAGAGTAGGTGGCAAGTGAGCCACAGGGAAGATCACAACTCCAGTCGTGCTAGGAGAAAGGGATAGCTATTCCCTCCCTCTCCTCTTCTGATCTCTGATGACCTGTGATCCCACTTTCTCTCTGTCTTCTAGTGCCTGCTTTCTCCTCCAATACCCCTGAGGTTACATAAGCTGATGGAGGACTGTTAGAATGGTAATGTTCAACGTGCTGCAGAGAGGAAGCATGACACCTTGCTGGTAGATGGAGAAATGAGAATGAGAATCTTAAAACTGGAATTGTTATCTGAGAGAATCTAGTTCAATCTCTCCCTGAACAGGACTTGCTTCTACAATATCCCCCCAAAATGATTGTTCAGCCTCTACTGGAAAACTTCCGGTGATGTAGTGATCATTCAATCTTTAGGCATCTCATTTCATTTCACTGCTGAACAGCTCTAATTGACTAATATTCAAAGGTCAAACCTCTCTCCTCCAACCAGCACACCCCCTATCCTTGACCCTAGAAGCATTAGGAGAGATGGGGTAGGAAGAACACTCCACCAAACAGCTAGGTCTGAGTCCCATCTCCAGCACTTACTTTGTCTCCTTCTCTGAACCTCAGTTTCTTCATCCATAAAATGAAAGTAATAATACTTGTATTACTGATTTCACAGAATTGTTGTGAGGATCAAATTAGGTCATAAATATAAAGTGCTTTGAATGTCTTCAAGCTATGCATAAATGGGAGCTTCAATTATTATTAACATCATTATTAATATCAACTTGGCATTCATTTTATGTCCTCTATGGTAAAACTTCCTTGTTTGTTATCTCCCTGCTCATCCTTTCCTTGATTAATTGCCCTGCCTGAGACAGGAAGACTCCTTTAACAGCCTGAGTGAGATTTGATTTGGATCCTAAAGAACAGGTAGGATTTAGACTGGTGAATTCAATTCATCAAGCCTTTATCAAACACCTATTACATGTGAGACACTGTAGTAGTGGCTAGAGAGACAAACATAGCACAAATTCATAAGCTCTCAAGGTGGCAAGGCTCTGTTTGGGACTTTCAATGAATCTCCCTATGACAAGCATACACATGCCCCTTAGCACCTCAAGGAGAATGTGTCTCAGCCCTTGGTTATTAGTTGATTGGCTCAAAATGTTGGGGGGGGGTAGAGAAGGGATGGATAGAGCCGCTCCTCTGTTCCAGGCCTATCAAAGAGGGATCAATCATGAACTCAATCTTTTCTCTTCCCCCACCTCACTTTTAAAGGACAGACTAGAATGCATCAGAGCTAAGAGTACACCTAGGTTAAGGGAGGAAAGAAAAAATATGGCCTCCTCTTGGTCTCCCAGTAGATATGTTGCCTTAAGGCAGAGATACACTGGAACTATATCTGTTCTTGCCAACATAATGTGAGAGGAGAATTTCTGAACCTTTTGTTCCTGGAATCAGCCTTGGAAAGGCAGTGTCATCACATTTCAGACTGAGAGATGGCAGCCAGAGAGAAGGGAACTCCATAGTCTGAGTGGTAGTAGTTCCTGAACCTTAGTGTTATGGAAGAGTGTTGAGAATTCCTAAAACTGAAGCCTCCTAAATAGAGGAAGGATGAATTTCCTGGGCTATACAATCCTATAACCCAGCCTTTCAGTGAGAAAAAGGTGAATTGCTGGGTAATACCAGCATCAGCATTGCCTGACTAGCAATACCAAGTTCTAGAGACAGGAAGGTATCCATCCTTCTCAAATGAGGAGAATTCTTGAGTAGTGTTATCCTTTTGGAGAGAGAAGAGGATTTCTAGTGTAGGCCCTAGAGATGGATGAATAAACAAGGAATTAAAGCCACAACATGGGGCACAAAAATCCTAATCTTTGTCATCAGCTATTATCATGAGATATTCACATGGTATAGATCTGATAAGAAGGATGTTGCTTCTCTAGCTCCCAAATCAATTTTCCTTCAGCAAGAAAAAAGTAGGGTATTTCTATTGGTTAGGTAGTATTATAAAGAACTGTTGGATAGAACTGTAAGACTGCATTCTTGTGACAATCTTTGGGGCACAAGGGAGACTCATCAAAATATTGAGGGTTGTATATTTAGAAAAACCTGAACCTTTTTTCCTTCTTAGGGCACTGGAAACCAAAGATGATGCTATAAGTCTGAAGAACTATTGAGCCCAAGTGAAAGATAGGACTTATTAGAGAGGGAAAAGAATTGCATTGATTCTTTATTGGCCATTGAAAACATGCTATGTTTTAAGCATTTTTCAGTGCAGTAGCATAAAAGCAGTCCAAATACCCAATACCTTTATTTGTTACTTTTAGTGCCTATCTGGAATCTTACATCTGTGGAGACATAAACACAAGCTCTTCTAACTGTATCCTGAAATTTTCCAGAGACAGCTCTGGGGTGGGGGCAATACAAGCCAATGGACTCTTAATTAGGAGGGCTGCCCCAAAGATTAGACCTAGTTCAGGTAAGCCAGAGAGTAACCACCAATTAAAGTAAAAAAACAAAATAGTCTTTGCCCTCAAGGAGCTTACATTCAACTGAGGAAATACAATGTTTAAAAAATAAATAAATACATTAAAATTTGAGGAAAGGAGAGCACAAATAATTACATGGACCAAGAAAGGCTTCCTTCATGAGGGGGCAATGTAGATGAACCTTGAAGGAAGCTAAGAATTCTAGGATGCAAAAATGAAAAGGAATGTAATATAGGGATACAGGACAACCTATAAGAATGATCAAAGGACCATAGACTCAGGGCTGAGAGCAATCTTAGAAGTTATTAATTGTGTTCCCTTCTGTAATTTTACAGAGAAAGGAACTGAGACCTAGGGAGAAGGAGTACCTTGCCCAAGGTGGTATAGCTAGAACACCTCCAAAGCCAGATCTGAATCCAGGGCTTCTTGTCTTTTTGTCCAGCACTCTATCCACTATACTATGCTGCCTCTCCATGGATGCAGAAAATGGAATGCTAAGTATAGGAACCAATAAGTATGACTATTTGACTGGAACAAAGTATGCATCAGGGGAGTAATGTGAAATAAATCCAGGCTGAAACCAAATCATGAAGGACATTAAATGCTAAGCTTATAAATAAAGAAAAAGAGGAAAAGGCATTCTCATATATTGAAATAGGTTGAACAAAAGAATGGAAGTGGGATACATCATGTGATAAGGCCAGATGGGAACCAAGGAGTCCAATTCAACTCAACAAACATTTATTCAGCACTTACTGTGTGCAGAACATTGTGCAAGGCACAGAGGCTGTTTCAGAGATTAAACAGGTATATTTGTTGACCTTAGGGAGAGTATTGAAGAGATAGGAAGTGTACACACATAACTATGTAGAGTGAGCATTAAGGTTTCCTTTACCTCTGGAAGGGATACTGGGAAGTTTGACTTGTATGCCTTTCTATTGCCTCAAGAAGGGAAATGTCATCTAAGGAAGAAACTCAGCAGAAGACTGACCTGTTTTCTGGCATGAGTAGGACATAGAATGTGCTCATAGAGCAACATACAGAATCTACTTCTTTCTTTTCAAGATCAATCCAAGATGTAAAAATGTGCATACCCTTTGACCCAACAATACCACTTCTAGGGCTGTATCACAAAGAGATCATAAAAATGGAAAAGGACCCACATGTACAAAAATATTTATAGCAACTCTTCTGTGGTGGAAAAGAATTGGAAATTGAGGAGATGCCCGTCAATTGAGGAATGGCTGAACAAGTTGTGGTATGTGAATGTAATGGGATACTATTGTGCTATAAGAAATGATGAGCAGGCAGACTTCAGAAAAACCTGGAAAGACTTGGATGGTCTGATACTGAGTGAAGTGAGCAGAACCAGGAGAACATTGTACACAGTAACAGCCACATTGTGTGATGACTAACTTTGATAGACTTAGCTCTTCTCAGAAATGCAAGGATCTATATGCAGAGTCTATATCAGTTTGCATGCCATCTTGGGGAGGGAGGAGAGAAACAAGGAGGAGAAAATTTAAAACTCAAAAGTTTATGGAAGTAAATGTTGAAAACCAAAAGCAAATAAATTAATTAAAAAAAGATTAATCTAATATGGAAATGGTCATGTTTGTTGATATTTAAAATAAGATAAAATAAATTGCTCTGTGGATTTGAGAAAAAGAAAAAGATCAATCTAGGATAATTGCTTTCTCTAAGACGAAAGACATCAGAAACCATCTGATGGAACTGTTGGTTAATGGCAATGTCACAGAGTATGTAAGTCCATATGCCTTGTACACAGCGGTGGTGAGGAAAAGGTCTGAGAAGATACAAATGTGTGTGGGTGTGTATGTGTGTACGTGTATGCACACACTATATACTATTTTCCATGTACCAGGCCCTGTGCTATACACTAGTAACTCAAAGAAAGACAAAAACATGCTACCTTCCTTCCAGGAGCTCACATTCTAATGGAAAGAGATAACATTCAAATAGTTATGTGCATACAAAATAGATACTGTAAAGGGGAAGTAACCTCATAGGAAAATAACATTGGGGTAGAGGTGGGTAGATGGAGACTTGGAAAAGTTTCATGCAGAACATGGGATTTGAGTTGAGTCTTGAAAAAAGCCAAGAAGAGTTAGAAGTAATTAAAAAACAAAACAAAACAACAACAACAACAAACAAAAAGAAAGATCCTTGAGGGCAGGGATTGCTTTTGTTTCTTTGTTTTGTCATTGTATTTCTACTGCTTAGTACAGTGCCTTTTACAAAGCATATGCATAATAAATATTCATTGGATTGGCATTAAAGAAAAAAAAGGAGGAATAGCATTCCAGGCATGATATTGGGAGATGGAGGGTTGTGTGCTAAGAACAACAAAAAGGCCTTTGTCATTGGATGGGGCTTAGTGGTCTTTGAACATGGGAAATAAAGTACACCATGCTATATGCAAATCCAAGAAGCATTGGTCTCTTTTCTAGGCAGCCAGAGATTTACAGTGTTGGACTCATGTAATAGATACCGCCAGATTTTTCCTCTCAGAAGAAGATGAGAAGACAGATGTCATCTACCTAGAAGGATTTCACTAGTTGGGAAGTCTTAGAAGCACTTATCACTTCTCTATGGCTGTGGAAAAGGTGGTTGATTAAAAAAAAAAGTGGTTGATGATTTGAATTGCCTGAAAGTGTTGATCTATATCAAGATTTCTTCCTCAAGGAAAGTGTTATATAAGTTGGAAGATGCTGCTCTGAATCTGTCAATGGACAAGCGCCAGTTTTGTAGAACCTCTGTAAGGTATGTGAGTCACAGACTGGGTCAATAAGAAGTTAGTACTGACTCAAAAAGAATAAAAATGCTAATTAGATAGCTATATATAAAGAATATTTGAAATTTGAAGACTTTTAGGATTTGGTGTCTTAGATACTGAAAGCAATCTGGGGATCTAATTAATTTAGACATTCTCTCCAACAATGCAGGTCAAACCCATCATGCCTGCCCATCCTATGCAACTTTTGTCAATATTCTCTGCTAAGTTCACCAATGGAAATCTGCCCAACTTTCTAGTGGTCGTTTCCATTTCTCCTGGTATTGAGAAGTAGTATCCTTAAGCTGCCCACCCATCATAATCTCGTTCTTGTCATGTGACTAACCCATCTTTTCTTTCAGTTGTTGTGTGTTGTTTCAGTCATATCCAACTCTCTGTGACCCCATTTGGGGTTTTCTTAGCAAAGATACTGGAGTGAACTGCCATTCCCTTCTCCAGATCATTTTACAGATGAGGAAATTGAGGCAAACAGAGTTAAGTGACTTGCCCAGGATAACACAGCTGTAAGTGCATGAGGCTACATTTGAACTCAGGAAGATGTCTTCTTGACTACAGGCCAGGCCCTCTATCCACTGCGGCACTTTGATAATAATTTTTATTACTATTTTTTAATTCCCCATTGATTATATGTTGCAGCCTGCTCACATGCACTATGTGCCTCTTCATTGATTTTTATATGAAATTCATTTTAGTTCTATGGAGATATCTCATATCTCATGGCTATGCAACTCCACATGTAGATTATTAATGCTAAAAAATAGGTCTTTTTTCCAGGAAAATTTTGGAAATATTCAAGACATTTTGCAATTTTCTGAAGGCAATCCAACTCTTTCCCCCTTTCCTGTTTAATTCTAGGCTCAACATGTTGTCCATTTGTAGTGCCTGGCCCAGACATTCTTCATCCATCTGGCCTTTTCTGTGTGAATGATCAAATCAAATGCTTTTGAGTGTTTATAGATCTTTCCAAATAGGCTGTGCAATGCCCTGGGGCCTGATGCAATCAGTAAAGTGTCATCTGCAGCCAGAAGCATAAGAAGGAAAGACCTCATCATTATGGGGAATCCTTCCCCTTGCACTCTGCTCTATATCACCTCCATCAGACATGAGTGTCAAACATCTTTGGTGAGTACACATTTCACTGTTTTTTGCTTTGCCTGATGTTTATTAAGAAGGGCTAGATAAATAAGTTTATTTCTGTTGTTCTATATTTAAAGGAATTGTGAATGATTTAATGTATGCATGGGAGATCCCACCCTTTAAAATGGCATTTTGTTCTACTGAATCTTTTTTTTCCCCACTTTGGTAATCAACAAATAATAATGACCGCAGGTTCTGGTATTATCTATATTTTTTGGGCCATTGTGGAAATGTAGAGATGTTTTCTGCCACCGACTATTGCTTTCATAGGCTCCCTTGTATACTCTCATCAAGAATACCCTTTATTCACATGTCGATGAGTTCCCTAAAGTTTTTATGTAGATGGTAAAGTAGGCACCCAAGTTGGCATTTGTTGATTTTCTCTTGGTCACCCTTATTCAGTATGAATTCTTAAATACATTTTCCCCCATTCCTTTTGTATCCTCCGCTCCCTCAGGTGTCTTGTGGATTGATCCCTTAGTGCTTTTATAAGTGTAACACTATCAGCGTCTCCTCTCTAAACACTTGGCCCAATGTGCCTGCTTTCCCATTTTTGTTCTCTTCCTCATTTCCATAGAGTACCAGGCCAGGAGTCAAGAAGGCTTGTCATACTGAGTTCGATGCCCTGTGTGGCTCTGGGCAAGTCACTTAACCTTATTTGCCTTAGTTTCCTCATCCATAAAAATGAACTGTAGAAGGAAATGGCAAACCACTACAGTATCTTTGCTAAAATAGAAGAAAAAAAACAGAACAACACTCAAATGGGGTTGAACGCTACTGAACTCAACAACAACAACCTCTCCCACAAACTTATCTAGAACTATTAGTTAAAGTACCAATGTCCTTGGTGGTAAAAACAGTTTGGCACAATCCTTGAAGATCTGTTTTTCTCCTGGTTACTGTTCTTCCAGTTTCTTCCGTAAATGTTCTCCTGATAATGTTGTTTAGTCAATCAAGCTTTCTATAAGCTAGTTTTATTCTCCCTTTTTCTCTATACTTTATAGACAATGTTATTATCCATTGTCTTTCTCCATACAATTTTATAAATGAGTTAATATTCTAAACTGGTTTTACCTTTGGCTACCGTCTCTCCCTGTTTGGCATGAGAGATAGTATTTGCTGACTAAGGAACTTTTGAGTTTCTTGTAACATCCTTGTTGGGGCAATTAATTTATATCCATTTTACTTTAGTATTAAACTATCATAATCAATGTTAATGTAATTTTTGTTATCTATTATCAACTTTTTGTTAATTGCTTATTCAACTAGTTCAGGATTGAGTTGTTCCAATTGTATCATTTTTCTTAATCTTATTCTTTGTTCTAGCTTTGCACTAGTTCTAATCTTGGTTCTGATAAAAGAGGTGAGCTGTGCACAGACAGTTACTTCAGGGATGACTCCCACATCAATAACCAGTCTCTTCCTGTCCAATAAAATATAATCAATTTCATTTTTGTTGAGATATTATTTGGTCCATCTTATATCCAGCATCCACCAATTCTTTTCTGGAAGAAAATATCATGTTGTAAAGGGGACTTTGATGTTGTCTACAAGTCTTTGGTCTCTTTCATTCATTCTTCTTGAAATATGCTTTCCTACACATTTCTCAATGCTTTCACCTGTTTCCATCTTTGCATTGTAGTCACTGAGTACCAAAGTATATACTGATTTAATTGGTATGGTCACATTTAGTTCTTTATAGAATTTCTCTTCCTTTTCATGTCCTATAATTGATGTTGGTGTAATAAGCTGCAATTGTTTTCATTATGCTCTTTTTGCAAATACTTATTATGAATACTACAATATTCAATGATAATGGATTTTTTGTGGCCTTTGGGTATACAATAAAGTCAATTCCACCAATTCCTTTCTATGCCCCTTGGAGGAGTATCTCTGAGTACCCTTCCATTGAGTTATATCTTCTTCCTTTATTCTGTTTTATTTATGTAAGAAGATTCTCAAGGATGGGTATGATTTAACTTCTTCAGTAGTATGCCCATTCATTCATTATTGAGGATGATCTAACATGGAGTACTAACAACAAATTTAAGTTTATATGTGGTCAAGAACTGAGTTTCTTAGCTACCTTCTTCATCCTTTTCTACATCAGACATCAATATTGCAGAATTGGAAGGGAGAACCCTTCCTGATAGGAGATCCAAGGCCATTTTGTATTTTTCTCGTTTTATGTGTTGCTGTGACCAAAGAATTCCTCATCCAATGTCCAGTCTACTGGTGATAAACCTCTCTATACTTAGCAAGGCCGGTCCTCAGAAGACAGACTTGGTCTGTTGCCAGATACATACTCAGAATATTTCTAGCATGTTTGAACCTACCAGATTTACTCTCTGTTGCAATAGCCTTAGGGAATGCAGGATCACCATTAACCTCAACACCATTATGAGCTGTTTAGTCAAAACTTTGTGGGGGAGGTTTGGGGGTTACAATCAGAAGTTTAGGAAGAACTAGTCTTTTATCACTAAGCCTCTCACTGTTCTCACTTGTGGGCTGGTTTATGGTTCAGAATGAAAAACAAAAAGGAAAATATAACTTCCTCTTACACTATTTTGAAAGAGTTGTGATGAATAGCAATAAAAAGTTTTTAATAATAACTCCCACAGATATAATATTTTAAAGTCTGCAAAGTGCTCTACGTATTATTAGAATCAAACAACAACGCTAGGAGGTTGGTATTGTTATTATTTCCATTTTGCTGCCCAGGGAAATGGGAATCAGACAGATGCTGTGAATAGGCCTAGGGCACATAGCTATCAAGTTTCAGTGGCAAGATTTGAACCTAGATCCTAGATTATAATCAGGATGGTTGTAAGTCTAATGCTCTTCCTACTGTACTGTTCTTTCTCACTCATGATTCATGTAAGGATAGATGTGTGTTGGTAGAGAGTCAGAAAACTCAATCAAACCTGTCCTAGCCTAGATTTGTGCTTGAAGGAAGGTGGAATCAGTATGTTTCTACTTTTCTGCCATTTGTGAAAACAGCTTAAGAATAGAGGCCAGCCACAGTACTTAAAGATAAAAGTAAATCTGCATGGACCATTCACAGACTCAGAATTTTCACAGCAGATCATGGGGCAGTCTTAGACACCAACAAGCTTAGGATTGGAAGATCAAATGAAAAAGTATTCGCAAAGGGCTTAGCATAGTACCTGGCACACATACATTGTAGACGCTATATAAATACTAGTTATTGTTGTCATTGCTGTTGTTATTGTTATTATTATAGACCATAAGTCTGTACAAAATGTACAGAACTCCCAGCAAGTCACAGTACAATTGCCAGGATATTCAACCAGTAGTCAAGTGAACTGATGAGATTAAATTGCAGGGAGGGAGGTGGTTTCCTATGTAGTCAGATAGAATCCTGAATGTTGGAGTGCTGGTAATTTAAACCTTGTGTGAACTCATATGTTAGGATTCTAGGTCTGATATTCTGGCTATGTCATTCTTTGTCACATACACTAGTAAACTAATCAGAGATCACACATTTAAAATTGGAAGACACCTCTGAGCTCATCTAGTATAAACTCCACATTTTACAGATGAAGAAGTTAAGTGACTTGCCCAAGGTACACATACATGTAAATGTGTATATGTATATGTTTGAATATACACATATATGTTTATGTGTGTATATACATACGTGTATATGTGAATACACACACACTTATACGTGTGGGTAATATATTATGGGCAGCTAGGTGATACAGCAGATAAAATGTGGAGCCTTGAGTCAGGAAAACTCATCTTTGTGAGTTCAAACACTTAGTAGCTGTGTGACTCTGGGCAAGTCACTTAACCCTGTTTGCCTGAGTTCCTCATCTGTAAAATGTTCTGGAGAACAAAATGGTAAACCATTCCAGTATCTTTGTCAAGAAAATTCCAAATGGGGTTATTAAGAGTCAGAGATAACTTAAAACAATTGAGCAAAATAGTATATTATATGCATTATATGCATGTATATAGAGAGATATGTAGATGTAAATCTCTCTCTCTCTCTCTCTCTCTCTCTCTCTCTCTCTCTCTCTGTCCTTGCAGGAACTGCAAATTCTTTACCTAACCAAATATCAGAGATAACTGAAGTCTCTCACTGGTAGAAATCATGTGCAGACACACACACACATACATAGACACATACTCAAGCACACACATATATGTATATATATACACATACATATGCGTGTGATTTTATCTATATAATCTATATCATTATAGATAATTATATAAATATTATATATGTATATTATGTATATATACACACAGACATAACTGTAAATGTAAACAGTGATTTTCTTGCTGGCAAGTAGGCATAATAAAGTTGGGAGTCTAAAACAATAGCAGAGGCTGATAGCCCTCATAGTTTCACCTTCACTTACCTAGCTCTTAGATTCTTGCCCAAGGTTTGCATAACAGTTGGGACCATGACGGAGCTGAAAGGTGCCTTATCACCACAGTCCCTTTAGTATTTCATTTGGTGGAATTCCTAAAATTGGATTGGGGGAAGCATAATGACAATAATATCTTTTAGTGGAGTTTAAAGGAATTTCCTAACCCTAAATTAGATAGTTGGTTCAGGCCAATGACCTTATGTAAGAGCAGCTACAGAATGAGTTTGAAGGACTGACTTAATTTTAGTCTGGAGCTTTTATTGGCTTTTCCTAGTTGACTAGTTGGGTGAGGGTTCTATAGCCTTACACTATAAAGACTAAAAAGGGGCTTAGTTACTTAAAAAAACAATCAGTTACAACCTAAGGATACCTAAGCTCTCCTATGCAGGGGAAGAGGCTTCTTGGTAGGTAAACTCAGCAGATGGCAGTAGAAAGTAGCACATAGCTATAGAGAGGCTGCATAGATTAAAGACACCACTAGATGGCAGCAGAGAGTGCCCTAGTGAACCTCATAGCTAGAAACAGTGAAGAAGCCTAACAGGGCGCAGTTAGATATGATACCAAAATGACATGATAGCAGAGATATATGATACCAGAAAGAGGCCAATAGAAACAGTGAGCAGATTGCAGAGCAGAGCAATACTCAGTAGAGCTGCAAGGTGATGCTTAGCAGAGGACATAAAATGAAGACATCATCACAGAACATCAGCAGCTCTATAGCATTAGAAGTATGAGCAGCTCTAGTCATGCATGTGCCCAGGGTACATGTGTTCCCTATATGGGTCTCCTTCCACACTGATGATCCTATAAGAGATTTGTAAGTAGGAGGTGGTGGAATGGGAATCTTCTTTGTCATTTATTTTGACATGCTGTTTAATTAAATACCTTTTGCTTTGTACTGTCACTTCTAGTTGGATTAGTAAAAAGAAACACATCAGCGGGGGTTCATGAGCTATGATTTTGATAGGGTGTTGATTCATAGAGTATCGAGAATAGTTTTCTTTGGGGTCCCCCATATGATGAGAGACTATTGGTGCCACACCTATAACATAAGCTAGGAAAAATTGCAAAGGAGAAGGACTGAGAAAATACCATGAAAAATTAAAGAAGGGAGAGGTTATTACCAAGTAAAGGATTAAGGAGAACTTCAAAGAGGAAATAGCAGCTGATCTGGGGACTTGAAGAAAGAGAAGTATTTCAAAATACAGAAGTGGATAGAGATGTTGAGGATCCAGTTTAAGTATGGGGGTAGCATAATCGAAAGACAGGAAAGGGTCAAATAAGAAGGGGGCAATGGATAGTGCAGTTTGGAGGGGGAGGCATTGAAAAAATGAATGGGAATAGTGTAGAGTGAGGCTGTTTCCCCATTTTGGTTGTTCCCTTAATTCATTTTTCTGCTTTGTGGTAGAAAGATTCCTTTAATAGACTGATGGAAATTTGAACTGTTTATCCTGGAGGATGGGCAAGGCTTGCATAGGGACAAAAGAGGATAGAATGTCTGCGTAGGTGAACAGCATGAACAAAGATAGGCTAGAGACAGATTGTGTGTTGTAGAACAGTGGGAGTGAAGGTTGAGTAGGTTGGTAGAGGCAGGTTAGAAGGAGTCATGAAAGCCAGTCAGAGAAGTTTGGATTTGAGGAGTGTGGGGGCACATAAATCGAGCTCACACCAGATGGTCTTTTCTCCAGCACTTACTTGAACCTGACTTAGCCCAAGGGTGGCTAAGCTAAGCTTTGGCATTTCCCTCACTTCCTTCCCCACTCTCTCCTACCCTCCTAAACTCAAATCAATAAGAAAACAAGATACCTTCCTCAAAGTCTAATTAGCATCAACAATAGTTCATGCTAATCGTCAAAATTAATGGAGAGCCTGGCAGTGGCCAGAGGAATAGAAATGGTAATAATCTAATATGATTGAATCTGAAGTTGCTTCTATTCAAGAAACCTGGAGGGGGAAAACAAGTCGACTTATCCTCTCTTCCTTTCATTTCATATAACTCAGTTCTCTCACATCCCAACCCCCCACCATGCAGTGTGAATGCACAAGGCATCAGTCTTATCAAATCTGATTCTAGCCACGTTATAGACAGTGACCTCTCCCTAGTGAATTACTGTTATTAGACTTAATTATATAATAATAGTTATAGAATACTCTGCCCCAACCTCCCCATTCCCAGTAAGCAGTGTTCTTGGGATGAAAATAACTCACTTTTTCCCTCTCCTCTTACCTCTATATCTTCCTCTCTTTTTCTTCTTTTCATCTGTTTCTTCTCTCACACTTTCCCCTTTTCCTCTTCTTTTTCCTTCTCCTTATCTGTTTTCCCATCCACTCTATTTTTCCATTTCTTTTACTCCTTTTGTTATCCTAGAATCTAAGAGCTAGAAGTGACCCTTAAGAAGACATCTCAGCTTACCTGTACCTGATCCAGAGTTCCTCCTCCATACCCACTCATAATTATTCAACATAACCAATTTTCAGGAAAGCCAGACTTATATCCTACTTGTCCTTTCTTCCAAAGACATCCCTTCTCCTCTATTCCCACCCCTATCTCTGTGAGATTAAATAGGGGAAGAGAGTAAACTGGATTGCATTTAGGAAATTGTGCTCTTAATAACTCTCAGCTTCACCTTGAAATGCCAGTCCATCTTTTTAGCATTGATATTCTTCCAGGGATAGTGTATAGTCCATACTTATAATATACTGCAATGTCTGAAAATGTAAAGTTGTGGGTCATCCAAAAGGCACTAGAGAGGCACATTGTGCTCCTGAATAAGTTGTAATACATTGCCATGAGAGGTGGTAGAAAGGATATCTTAAATAAAGGGCCAACAAAGGAGGTGAGCTAGTCATGTTATGAGAGCAAGGTATAGCCACTGGATAGTCTATGTGGTTGATAATTGATTGTAATTTATGCGATGCCAAGAGTCTTAGAGACAGGCTCCCTGAATGTTGGGAAGGATTTATAGGAGGTGGAAAATTTATAGAAGAACCTGGATAATAATTGAATAATATGAGAAAGTGTGGATGAGTTTCCATCTGTACTACTGGAGGAAGCACTGATATCAGTGAGGTGACAAATCCATTGAAATATCAAAGCATTTCTATTGATCAAGAAATTCTGATGATTTTTTTTTGGAGGGGAGGGTTGAGGAAAGGCATTACGGCACAAGTCTTCAATACAAGGACTCAACTTCAAAGTTGTTATTTTCTTTCTTTTCAAAACAATCTTAATGGATTTCCAGCCAACCTCAACCACAGGGACACACACAATTCTACATAATTGTGAGATGTTCCTAGAAATCCGAAAACACAAGACTATGAGGCTATAAAACTATAAGACTATGCCATTTGGCCTCACTGCAAGAGGGTTCTCTAACCTAATGAGATCTTCCCAAAACTCTGCTTCCCTGCTCTTTAATTTATGTCATTAATGCCACCATTATTTTAATCTCGTAGGTTCAAAACCTTCTCTCTCCCTCTCTATCTCTGTCTCTCTCTGTCTCTGTCTCTGTCTGTCTGTCTGTCTCTCTCTCCCTCTCTCTCTCTCTCTCACACACACACACATACACACACACACACACACTTGCGTACATACACATCCAATATACCATAGTTTCTTCCTTAAAGAGTCACTCCCCTCAGTCTCTTCCTCTGTATTCCCTCTGCTATCTCCTTAATTCAGGTCTCTTTACTTTATGTTTCTATTAGTACAATAGTCTCCTATCTGGTCTCTCTGCCTCTGTGCTTTCTAACCCCTCCTGCACACCAAAGAAAGGCAAATCTTTCCAATACACACACACACACACACACACACACACACACATCATTCCACTGCCCAATATCCATCATGGTTCCCTGGCACTCCAAGCTCATGAGCAGTAGTGGAGCAGAGGTTCCCAGATAGAAGCCAAGATTGGGATAATTAGGCAATAATTTGTGACTAAATTAGTATTTATAGGTCAGAACAGACAAGAAATTGGGAATCTAGATAATTGAGTCAAGGATTAAGGACCAATAACTACCAGCAGGTGGTGATAGGCAGGGAACTGGGAATTGAGGTTGGAAATTCAATTTGGTCCAATTCTATATATATTTATAAAGAGCCTACTACATGTAAAGGATTTCCCTGGGAATACAAATATGAATATGACACAGACCTGGCTTCCAAGCAATATAACAAGGGAAAATTACAGGTACTGAGAGATGATAGGTAGATAGGTAAGTAGATAAATAGACAGATAGACAGACAGACAGATGATAATACCTAGAAATACTAGATCTTAGCTCTAGACCTTGGAAGGTCATACGTAAAATATTCTTTTAACTCTCTAGGAGCTCACAATATGTTTGCAGAGACAGAATGAACATATATTATACAAAGAAGGGATGACTAAGTGCTA
>NW_020954556.1:1416634-1424134 GCF_900497805.2 Vombatus ursinus | reverse complement strand
TCAATACCAATTTTAGGGAAAAAAGGCAGGAAGAATGGAGGAAAGAGATAGAAGGAAAAAAAGAACAAATTAATGAATGAACAAATGAATAGACGAATAAACAGAGGCAGGAGATTGGAGACATTGTGTCGGGCTTCAAGTGTGAAGCCACAAAATTTGTCGTTTATCCTAAAGGTATTGGATATTCCCTAAAGCAGAGCTTCTTAACCTGGGGTCCATGAACTGTTAAAAATATTTTATAACTACTTCAATATGATTTGCTTCTTTTGAATCCTATGCATTTTATTTTATGTATTTAAAAACATTATTCTCCAAATGGGTTCATAGATTTCATTAGACCACTGAAGGGGTCCATGATATACACACAAAAAGGACTAAGAATCCTTGCACTAAAGATTCCTTAATGTGATTGTGAAAGATTTGAGTTTTGTGCATTAAGAAGTTTTGGGGTTTTTTGTTTGATTGTTTTTGTAGCTAGATAGAAGGATAGATTAATAAGAGGAGATACTGGGAACCAAAAGATCAAATAAGAGGTTATTACTAAATCTGTGTCAAAGGTCATAAGAGCCTGTACTGTAGAGGCAATGGGGGTGGAGAGAGAGGAGGAGATACCTACTGATGGCTTTTACACATCTATTTCTATTCCATCTATTAATTAGTCCGTCTACTTCTCCACCAAAAGAAATGTTACTGATTTCATAATAGCTTTTTTTGTTATTATGCATTTTCTCAATCGTGGATATCAGTACAATATCATCAGGATTTGGTGTCAGAGGGCTTGGATTTAAGTCTTGACTCTCCTGCTTACTATCTGTATGAATTGGGATGAGTCCCAATTTCTCCTGACTTCTGTATCTTCTTCAGAAAAGCAAGAGGGTTGGATTAGATGACCTCTATGTTTCCTTCTGTCTCTAAATCTATGACATGATGGAGTCTGCAAAAATTGTTGATATTCATTAGAAACTCTCCTACCTTAAAAGGTTTGTGACTACTGGATTCAATTATCTCTAATGTCTTTTCCTGCACTAGACCCTAAAGCCCAGAACTATTCTCTATCTATGGGCAAAAACTAAAATGAAAATGACTTAGTCTAATTCCCTAATTATACAGACGAGAAAACTAGGACCTAGAGAGAAAGATATGTAGCTAGTGTCACACTTTGAGTTATACCAGAACCAAGACTAGAACTCAGGTCCTCTGACTTATTGGCCACCGCTTTATTGGCTACATCCCTCTCCTGCTACTTCCTAACCACCATCCTAGGGTTGTGAGGGTGCAGTACACCCAAAATAGGTAACAGAAAAATTGGCGTCAGGTGGTTCAGCTCTGTTAGCAGAAGCCTTTTTATTTTTTTGTCATTGATAGAGAGTGGGTTCCACCCAGTGTTCTCCTTATCTCGTCAGTCAGTCCTTAACAAGTATTTAATGTTGAACTAATGCTAAATGATGGGGTCATAAAAAGACAAAATTGTAACATTCAAATATCCTCAATCAGTTTCCCATTTATCTCACAATCCTTATGATTCCTAAGATTTATTAGATTTTTTTTACCTTTGTAAAGTGACTTGATATGAGAAATAATTTGAATTACTTTCATTTTTTTTTGTAAATTTGAAACAAAAATTTAATTTGGTTTTATTATGGAGTTAATGAGGCAGTGAGGTGGCTCCATAGTGCATACAGCGCTGGGCCTAGAGTCGAGAAGATTCATTTTCCTGAGTTCAAATCTGGCCTCCGACATTTACTAGCTGTCTGGCCTTTAATCTTGTTGGCCTCAGTTTCCTCATCTATAAAATAAGCTGGAGAAGGTAATGGTAAACCACTTCAGTTTCTTTGCCAAGAAAATCCCAAATGGGGCCACAAAGAGTCAGACACAACCGAAAATAACTGAACAACAAAAACGGAGTTAAGGATCTCACAGTCTAAGGAAGGAGACGAGAGACACATAGATATGTTATGAAAGATATATACAGTGTAAATGGAAGACAATTTCAGTGGGAAGGCGTTGAGAGGAGCAAACAAGGAAATAAGCATTTATTAAGCACTTACTATGTTCCAAGCACTGTGGTAGCCACTTTACAGATATTATTTCATTTAATCCTGACAATAATCCTGGGAGATAGGTGCCATCATTGTTCCTATTTTACAGTTGAAGATACTGAGGCAGACAAAGGTTAAGTTACTTGACTGAGTTACAAAGCTAGTATCTGAAGCTGGATTTGAACTCAGGTCTTCCTAAATCCAGGTACAGCTCTCTATCCACTGTGCCTCCTAGCTAGTTCTAGGGGTAAGATAGTGTGGACAGATACTGGGAAAGAACTCCTGCAGAAGGTGAGATTTTAGACGAGTCTTGGAAGAGATCAGGGAAGCCAGGAAACAGGAATGAGGAGGGAGAACCTTCCAGGTGCGGTGCAAATGGCACCGGAGTTGGGAGATGGGGTGTCATGTGTGAGGTACAGCCAGTTAGACAATGTGGCTTGATTATAGAGTATGTGAAGAGGAGTATAGGAAAACTGGAAGGTAGGAAGGGGTAAGGTTGTGAAGGGCTTTCAATGCAAAGAGAACATTTTATATTCGATCCTGGAGGCAATAGGGAGCCGCTGGGTTATATTGAGAAAGGGATGACATGGTCATACCACAGTAAGTCATTCCACTTTAGAAGAACCACCTTGGTAGCTGAGTAGAATAAATGGCCTGAAATGGGGAGAGGTTTGAGGCAGCAACACCAACTATAAGGCTCTTGCAATAGTAAAGGCATGGAGTGATAAGGGTCTGCACTAGGGTGGATTTGTGAAGAGAGAAGGGGACTCCATGAGAGAAATTGAGGTGGATGGGCCATCTTTCACTTGTCTATTGGACAACTTGAACTGGACATCTTATAGACACCCCAAACTCAACATATCCCTAATTGAACTCATTATCTTTTCCCCTATTCCTAACTTCCCTATTATTGTGAATGGCACCACCAACCTCCTAGTCCCTCAGTATCTCAACTTAGGTGTCATTCTCAAGTCCTCACTCTCAGCCCGCATAGCTAATCCTTTTCCAAGTCCTGTTGATTCTACCTTCTCAATATCTCTCCCTATACTCCCTCATCTGTCCTCTGACATTGTCATCACCCTCATTCAGGCCTTCATCGCCTTACACTTGGACTATTACACCAAGCTACTGGCTGGTCACCTTGCCTCAGGTCTCTCCCCATTCCAGTCTATCCTCCATTCAGTTGTCAAATTGATCTTCCCAAAACATAGGTCTGACCATGTCACACACACACACACCCCCGTCCCATTCAATAAACTCCAGTGGCTATCTACTACTGCCAGGATCAAATATAAAATCCTTTGGTGTTCAAAGTCCTTCATAACCTGGCCCCCCTTCTAATTTTCCAGTCTTCTTACCCATTACTCTTCTCCACATGTACTACAATCCAGTAACACTAGCCTCCTTACTGTTTCTCCCACAACATACTTCATGCGTTTTTTCATTGCCTATCTCCCACATTTGCAATGGTTTCCCTCATCAAAGGAGAAAGAAAAGTCAGGTAAAAAAAAAAAAGTCAGCTAGAAAGTCAGGGGAACCAGGAGAGAGTAGTGTCTTGAAAACCTAGTGAGAAGAGAATATAAAGGAGAAGCTAGTGTCAAAGACTGCAGAAAGGTCAAGAAAGATGAGGACAGAGAAAGAGACATTAAAATTGGCAATGAAGAGAATGTTGGCAACTTTGGAAAGAGCCATTCTTTGATTGATGAAGTTGGAAGCCATACTATACCGCATCAAAAAGAGAATAAGAGGAAGGGAAGTGGAGGCCCTTATTATATGTGGTCTTCTCAGGATTTTAGTCATAAAAGGGAAGAGAGATATGGGATGTTAACTAGCGGAGGTGGGCTTATCATGGAAGGGTTTTTTTGAGGATGAGGAGACATGGGCATGTTTGTAAGCCATAGGGAAGAAGCCAGTAGACAGGGAGAGAGTAAAGATAAATGAATGGGGATGATAGAGGAGACAATTTGCTTTTCAAAAGGTGGGATGGATTTGGATCACTTGTGCATTCAGAAGGGTTTGCTTTGGTAAGTAGAAGGGCTACCTCATTCTCTAAGGCAGAAGGGAAGAAGGAGATAGTAGCTGAAGGCATCTGGGTGATGTGAAATAAGGAAGAAGGGAGAAGGAGCTCTTAGTGAATGGTCTAATTGTTTTCAGTGAAATATGGGGCAAGGTTCTCAGCTGAAGGAACATGGTGAGAGGGAGCTGTGGTCAGTTTGATGAAAGATGAAGAGTTTTGGAAGCTCTACCATAGTGAGTGGGATGTTGAATCAATTAGGAAGGTATAGGTGCATTGCCTGGAAGCAGTGAGGGTCTAGTTGAGATTATGTGACAAATTTATAGTGGACCCAAGTCAATAGAGTGTCATCATTTTCTCTAGCTTTATTTAGTAGCATGTATGGGGTGTAGGGGTGTAGGCAGTGGATGGTGGGAGTGATCCAAGAATGAGGCTTTTCAGGGCAAGTTTGACAATAAAAGGGGCCAAGAGACTCAAGAGAAGAGGAGAATGTAGAGTTAAATTGGTTTACCAAGAGGTCAAGAAGAAGGGAGGAGATTGTAGTTAGTTCTGGGGTGATGTTCTGGGAAAGAAATGAGAGTTGAGGGATTGACGGCCATAATATGAATGAAAAATAGAATTTGTGGTCACAAGGCAGAGGGAGAGGAGGAATGACAATGGATTGTGATCAGATAAGAGAATTTTAGAGTTCATGAACATGGATGCGGACCATTTGTGTGTGACAGCTAGATCAAAGGCATCTCTGTATTGAACTACGGTGGAGTGCATGAGTATGTCATGGGAAATGAATTAGTTCAGGAATTAGAAAGTAAAAGTGTTTGAAGAAATATCAATATTTATGTTGAAGTCTCCTAATATGATGGCAGAATTTGAGGAGGAGAAAAAGACTTTGAGCTAAGCATTGAATTCACCGGGGAAAGAAGGGAAATGTCTTGGAGGTCAGGATAGCTACCAAGATTTTGATTGGATGGTAGATATAGATTCAGTAAATTTCAAAGGAGAGATTACTAAGTGAGGGTGTTAGAAGGAGAAACTGGAAGTAGAAATGGGGAGTAAGAAGTATTCCAGATCCCCCACCTTGACCAGTGAGTGGGGAGGAGTGAGTAAAAGTGCTGGAAAGGGAGACCAGGGGAGACTATGTCATCAGGAGGGAAGTAAAAAAAGGAAGCAGTGGGAAAGGAAAGGATTTAAGGCTGTTGCTTATGGAGCAGGCATGTCAGAGCACACAATGAATATAGTGGGACAATGCAGAGGTTGGATTGAGGGAAATGTGAATGAGGGATTGGACAGTGGAAGACAGAGAATAGGGACAACTGAGAGCTCAGAATCACTGGAATGGGGAGGGTATGATAGTAAGGGGTGGGGGCATTTTATTGATCATTGAAAAATGAGTTCAGGTAGGTTTTCACTGTCCCTAGGAGTTGGCCACAGGGTAGAGGTCTTTCAGGAGGTTATGAATTTCAGGCAAAGGGACAAGAGAATGTAGCTGAAGGAATAATGTTACTGTCCTTCCCCTAAGGCAGGAGACCAGGCTGGAGACTTCATGGAATGCTTTTTCTTCTCTGTCCTGGAAGGGAGGAGACTGGTGCTCAATGGACAAGGGGTTTCTCTCCTTCTCAAGAGAGGTGGGAGACCAGACAGAAAATTTGAAGCAAAGGAATGATATTTTCTCGTCAAAGGCAGGAGACGTGCTCTATGAAATGGTATTTTTTTCACTTCCCCAATGCATAGAATGAGGCACTTTTGTCTTTAAATCAATTAATCAATATTTATTAAGCAACTACTATGTGCCAGGTATTTGCTATGTGCTGGGAATACCCTCAGTTCCTAACATAGTAGATGTTTAACAAATACCCATTGGCCATTATAATCTCATTTTAATCTCACAACAACTCTGTGAGACAAATATTTAAGTTTATTTAAATACATATTTAATTATTATCATTTTTGTCTTGGAGAGCTAGTTAGTAAGTGAAGCCTAAATTTTTCAGACTTTAGTTTCAGCCCTCTGTCAACTATACTAGGCTGCCTCTGCAGGGAAGGAGGAAGTGGAATTGATGGAGACCAGAAGTGGTTCTCAATAGAAGAGGAAGGAGGATACCAAAGCCTGTCTCTAGCCCATCCCCTCTGCTGAAGCTCAGTGACAGAGTTCATGTTTTGCATCTGGGAAGCCCTGGGGTTCAATCTCTGACATTTTGTTTCATGGGATAAAGTTAGACAGTTATTGCTTATTCATGCAGTGCTGTCTCAAACGCCCTCTTCAATGGATTATAGGCCAAGGAGACCCTTTAAAACCTACTGATGCTGCCTATTTTTTTGAAATAAGAAGAGTAAATTCCTGACCCATAGAGGCAGCTAGTGGTGCAATGGATAAAACACTGGACCTGGAATCAGGGAGAATCTGGCCTCAGATACTTACTAGCTATGTGACTCTGGGCAATTCACTTTACTTCTATTTGCCTCAGTTTCCTCCACTGTAAAATGAGTATAACAGTAGCACCTAACTTGCCAGAGTTGTTACAAAGATCAAATGAGCTATTGTAAAAAAGAGTTTAGCACAGCACCTGGCACTATGCCCTGTAAGTGCTTCTTCTCCTTCCTTTCCCTTAGGATGTACTTTGAACAGTATGGTATAGTGGCTTGAGTTTGAAGCCCTACTCCCCTACTTATTACCTTTTTGGGTCTTAGTCTCCGCCTCTATAAAATTAGGTGTTGGATTAATAATCATTGATACTTTCATAGCTCCTTAAGGTTTACAAGGGAAGGTAGATGGTGCAGTGGATAGAGGATCAGCCCTGGAGTCAGGAGACCTGAGTTCAAATCCCACCTCAGATACTCCCTAGCTGTGTGCCCCTGGGCAAGCCATTTAACCCTATTTGCCTCAGTTTCCTCATCCATAAAATGAGCTGGGGAAATAAATGGCAAACCACTCCAGCATCTTTGCCAGGAAAACCCCAAATGGGTTACGGAGGTCAGACACAACTAAATAACAACAAAGGTTTACGTAGTCCTTTATGTAAGTTACCTCTCTCAATCATCCCATGTGATGGGTACCACAGGCATTATTTTTTCCATCTTATAGAAAATGTAGCTGGGACACAGAAAAATTAAGCAATTTACCTAGGATAAGATAGTATGTAAGGAAGAATTCAGACTCAAATCTCTTCCGATTGTTCATTCTACTTTTACCATGATGCCTCTAGCAATAACAGATGGACCTTGGGGACCACTAAGTTATCTTTCAATTCTAGGTCTTATATCCTTGTCCTTAAAGCTTTCCAGGGTAGGAGCCCCTCTCTGTCCCTGTAGCCTACCTGATGGCTTACCTAACCAGACTGGACTGGGCCTTCTGAGCACGACTGGTCACCATTCAGAGTGGGAAACACACTGATCCATCCATGAGAACAGCTCACAGAAACCCATGTCCAACTGTAATTGTTTTGTAAG
>NW_020954556.1:1241200-1416624 GCF_900497805.2 Vombatus ursinus | reverse complement strand
CATGGGTTGTATTTTGTTACTAAGATTCTTCCATTATTTTGTGATTTTGTAGAGGGGTTTTTTTGGCATGGTTTTCCCCCACCCTCCCCATCTCCCATTCTCTAGGGAGCTTGTAGTACTTAGAATTGTGTTGTATAATAGATAGTATAATCACAGTAAATTAAATGTGCTGCTACCAAGTGGTGTTTTATGTTAATTCCATTGTGTGGTGGCAGCTGCATGGGGAGGAGGCTATAGATTGGCAGGGAAGATAGGCTGTAAGCTTTGGAGAGTGCCCAGAATCCCATGCTATGGAGCATCTCAGAGGCCCACAGGAAGATTCAGCCAGTGCACATTCTGACCATAGTAATGCTGTTTCACCTTCCTAGGGATATTGGTTATTCTGATTGGTCCCAAAACCTCCTCTTCTATCCCAGTTAGGGCCCTTTTGGTGTCAAGACCCCCAAGCTGCATTTTGGAATGGACCTTCATGACCCACCACAAAGGAGAAAGAATGTTGGCATTGGAGGCAGGGGACTGGGATTTGAAACCTAGCTCTGCTACTTATCTCCTGTGTGACCTTGGCCAAGCAATCCATACCTCAGCCTAAAATTTCTCATCTGTAAAGTAGTCAGCGTAGACTCTATAACCTCTATACTCTGAATCCATTATGCCATGAATCCATGAATCATACAACCCTCAGAATTGGAAGGTCATCAAATATAACCCAGATCCAAACAAGAATCCCCATCACAACTTACTTGACAAGCCTTCTTCCAACTTTTTCTTGAAAACTTAATGAGGAGTAATTCCACCTTCTCAGGCAGCCTGTGCCATTATTAGGTAGTTCTAATTGTTAAGAAAAATTTTCCCTTGAAATCAAACCTAAATATGCTCCTTTTTATCTTCTACTCATTTCTTCTAGTTGTGCTTTCTGGGGGCTAAGCAAAAACTATCCACTGCCTCTTTTACATGAGGGCCCTTTAGATATTTGGAGAGAGCTAGCATGTCCATGATGTCTTGCTTTAACTCATCTTCATGTCACATTATGACTAGGTCCTTTACCATACTAGTTACCATTCTCTGTATGATTTCCAGCTTATCAATGTCCTTCCTGAAATATGGTCCCCAGAACTGAATACAAAAATAAAATTGCACTCTGACCAAAGGAGATACCATGAGAATTTTTGCTTCCCTGGACCTAGATACTGTAACACTTAATATTAAGTCTTAAGGTTGTGTTTTTGCTCACCATATTGTATTGAGCCTACAGCCCATTAAAACCCCTTGATCATTTTTAGAACAGTTGATATCTAGCCACATCTCCCTCTATACCTAACTCCTCCACACATGAGCATGCACACACACACATACACACACACACACACACACACACACACTATCTCAGTTTCTTAAACATTTCTCATAAGCTTCTTCACACAAGATCAATTTGGGTCATGTGTTAACACATGGAGAGAATAAAAAGATCTTTGCAGTTTCTAGAGACAGAATAGAGCTATATGAGGCATGAACCCTCAGTAAGTTGAATCATTTTCTTTTATCACTGTAAACCATCCCTTGGAAATACAAAGGCTTTCCTTCAAAGAGCTTGCATAATATAATATGTATATTAAGTGTAGTGGTAGGTACCAAAGGACAATGATCCTTGCCCTCAGGAAACTTATAGTCTACATACATATATACATACACACATGTACGTATATATCAGAGAAAATTTAAATATTAAGCTATAAAGAACTATACAAAAGTGTGAGCTATTAAATTTTCATTAATAATAATAATGACAACCCTCTTAGAGACAGATTCTGCCTTTCCTATGAAGAATCTAGCACTTGTAGTTTTGACTCATCCTTCTAGTCAAAAATATATAATATATTTTGGGACTGTCTGGGCTTGAGTAGGTGGGGTGGGAAGCTGACAAAAGCTTAGGTTGGAAAGAGGGCAAACGTAGAGAGAGTGATCATGAAAAGAGGTTTTGTAATGTTAGCTCTCTGTAAATAGGTTTTATTTCATTTCTTGTATCTCTAGCACCCAGTGCACTCCCTTGCACATAGAAAGAACTTAATAAATACTTGTTGGTTGACTGATTGATTGAGTAATGTGTAAGTAGATTGGAAGGGTAGAACAGAGATAGGCTGTGAAGAGCTTAGAGTGGCAAACAACAGGTTTTCCATTTTATCTTTGGATGTAATAGGAAGCCACAGAAATTCATTGAGCAGAGGAATGACGTGGTCATTCATTCCCTAGAAGTTGGGAGGTTGTGCAAACAGGTAAAAATGGGGACAATAATAGCACCTACCTCCCAGGACCAAATGAGATAGTATTTGTAAAGTGCTTAGCAATTGTGCCTGGCACATAGGTGTTGCTTAATGAACTCTTATCCCTTTCCTTTGCTTCCTCAAGAGACATTGCATTAGAGTGAAAAGAGAAGAGTGGGGAGTCAGGGGACCCAGGTTCCAAGCCTGGCTCTGTAGCTTACTATCCATATGATCTTGGGCAAACCATGGCACCTTTTAGCCTCAATTTCCTCTACTGTAAAATAGAGATAATCATACTTGTATTTCCTGCCTCACAGGGTCCTGGTAAAGCTCAAATAAATGTGTGTGTGTATCTGTATGTATATACACATACATACATATATGTGCATGTCCATATGTATATCTTTCTATGTGCCAGGTAGTGTACTAAATGCTAGAGATACATGCATGCATACATAACACATATACACACATACACATTCATATATGTGCACATGAAACGCATATTCATATGCATGTACAATTTGTATATACACAAATGTAGATACATGTGCAATTCAAGTACATATGTATATTCATATACATACACACAGGCACATTCATAGACATATACTTGTGCACATACACATAGACATTCATATATTTGTATGTGTGTATTTGTGTGCATATAGAGTATATGTGCATGTATATATGTATATATAATGTGTTATAACTGTTTATATATGTATATATGTATATATATGCTTATATATAATGTGTCTAATAACTTACTTGTTATTACATATATAATATATATTCTTATTTGTGTGTGTGTGTAAATAATATGTGTGTTACCTTATTTGACCCTCACTGCTACCATCCTGTGAGGCAGGTACTACTGGTATTACATAAGCACATACATACATGCAAATACATATATACATGCATATATATGTGTACATTTAAACAAACACATTCATATACACATGTTCATATTCTCATACACATGTGCACATACACAATTCATTTATGTGCACATATACCATCATGTACACACGAAGGTCCACTTAATATATATGTGTGTGTGTATATATATACAAAAATAGATATACACATTTTTATACATATGTATATTCGTATGCATGCACACATACATGCATATACACACAGTATGCATTGCAAGTTCATATATATATTTATATACATCCACATGCACATTCAATTCACATAGATGCATGCATATGGATGTATACATACACACAGACATACACAATCATATGCATGTATATGCACACATGTACACACATATTCATCACATGTATTCAATATCCATGAGTGCACATGTGTGCTTATGCACATGGATGTGTACATTCGTACACATACATGTATACATGTTACCTAGTATATCAAATGTTTTAAAGAACCATATAAATAAATGTCAGTTATTTTTCCCATCCCTTCTCTCCTGCCCTCCCACTGCCCCCAGGTCACCTCCAGCCACCCAGCAGCAGGCCAGGCTGGCCAGGCAAGGAATAAACAACAGGTTGCCAGCACTTGATATGCGCGAAAGAGCCAAAGCAGTCTTTATATCAGAGCCTCACAAAGGCAATTCTCTGCAGTTGATATAAAAAGGTGTCAGTTCTGGTTTAAGTACTGTATTACCAGCAAAGATTTATCTGCCTCAAAGATGGGCCTCACGCCACCAAGGGAATAAACAGCTCTCCTGCTTATCTATTTCACAGAGCACAATATTTTCTCCAGTCGTCTTTGGCTCCAAAAGGACTTTTTCTCTGCCTTCCCCATTTTGCCTCCTGTGATTTACAAATAAAATGAGCCTACCCTCAGACTGTTACAAATGCCCTCCTCTCAAGCAACCCGTAAGGAAGGTTCACTGTAAGATCCACATCGGGGTCAGTCCTAGGAAGCTCAGCTTTCTCCGGGGTTTTAATTGCAAAATGGAAGGGAGTGTGACCGGGGATTGGGGATATTGATTGATGTTGGATAGTGAGAATGGCTCAGTTCAATGAGGAGGAAGCTGTGGATGGGAGGAGAGAAGGGATTGGTAAGAAGAGAAGACAGTCCATTTAGCTAATGAATGGTCCATAATATCTAGGGATCTTGCAAACAGCTTGAAATCCAGAGGAAGGAATCTTGTGTTATTTGTGGAGGCCAACATTCATGAGATATTAGCTAGCATCTACACAGTCCTTCAAGATTTGCAAAGTTCTTTATGTATATTTATCTCATTTGATCCTCATCATAACCCTGAAAAGCAGGACCATTATCATCCCCACTTAATAGTTGAAGAAACTGAGGCTGACAGGTTAAGTGACTGGCCTGGGGTTCACAGAGTCTGATCCAAAATTTGAATTTAGGTCGTCCTGATTCCAAACCCAGCACTTTATCCTCTGCACAGCCAAACTCCAGGTCCAGTGCTCCTTTTATCACATCATGTTGCATGAATCAGGAAGACTGGAGTTCAGATCCGTCCTTTGCCATTAATCATTTAAGTATGGGCAAGTCATTTAATTGTTCTGGCCTGTTTCCTCATCTGTAGAACGGTGATAATAATTGCTTCATTATATATTTCATAAGAGAGTTGTGACAATCAAATGAAATAATCTCTACAAAGCACTTTTTGAATGTTAAAATGCCACATAAATATCAAATATTATGTTGATGGTTTTGCTTTATTGGGGTGCTAGGAAGCATGGGGTGAGGCTGCTTTGGGGGGAGTACCTGTACTGCATGGCTGAGAGGGGTGGGGGTACTATGCAGCAACGGGGATTTAATATTCAACACTTACTCAGACTTGAATGATAACAAATAAACCACTCTTCTCAACATAGCTAAACAAGGGGAAGCCCCATCCCCCTCCACACCCAGAGACATTTGGATGCTTCTGCTGAGCTGATAGGAAATAATTGCCCAGGAGCTGGAAACATCCATGCTGCCTGACGCCTAGCTGGGGCTCCCGTAGAATGAATGAGCTGGAAAACAGCAACCAGACAATACAATGAAGCCAGAGGAAGGGGACCAGGAATGAAGGGTGCTGTAGACCTGGGAGGAGCGTGGGGGAGGGAATGAGTGACTAGGGCACAGCCGCCGGGTCAGACAAGCAGAGAAAGAAGGCTCTCCATCCAGTTGGCCATGCTCCTAGCTGCTCTCCCAGGAAGGACAGGAGCTGAGAGTCTGGATGTGGTAAGAAATTGTTAGGTGGGTGGCATATGAGATAGTTTAGACCAGGATGCTGACATAGGCCATTGACTTGGGATACTGAAAAACTGACCTGATGCCTAGGAAAATCGCATTGACCTAGAGGGCTTGTAAAAGATTGGCCAGTTTAAGAGGAAAATGCCTTCAGAACTGGCTGACAAATGCAGCTTCCAGTATCCTCAGCAATTGGCCCCAAAGAGGCCTGCTCCTGGTATGCTGAGGATTAATCCCTTAAAGAGATACTGGGGTCTGGCAGCAAATACTGATGGGACATGTGACATTGAGGGTCCAGTAATTAAAATCTAAATACCTGAAGGTTTGCTACAAGAGTGTCAGGTGCTGGAAATGGTCTGGCGATCTCTCTTTTCTCTCCCATAGGGGCTCCTAGGCTCACACCCATCTTTAAATTTCTTTGGAACTTTGTTCAGATCTGTTCTTAACTTTGCCCCTATCACATTCCACCTTGTGGCAAAGGTATTTATATTTCTGATCCTCCCTACTAGATTGGAAACTCCCTGAGGCCAGGATTCGTGTCTTATTTTCATTTCTGAAATGTTGTTTGTCTTTCTTTCTCAAAGAGAACCAAGATATCAGGGAGGTGATGCCATGACATGCAGGTGAATTGGATTTAAGTGAGGGCAGGCTGTGCAAAGTCACCAGCATCACTTTTTCCTCCAAAGCCATCTGGGTCCAGTGGCAAGATATAGAGATGGCCCTAGATGCAGTAGGAGACCTTGGCTTTTTTAAGCTAAAGTCTTTCCCAGCTCTCAGTTTGACTGAGGCAACAACCCATTCAGTGATAAAGGCTAGGTAAGAAATGAGGCAGAGAATGTTCTCTTTACAAAAAATGGTCTCTTTTACAAAAAAAAAAAATCAATCTGGGAGGGGAAGACCCTCGGAATTTCTGACAGAAATTGATATTTACATTCACTCTGAGCCAATCAGGCCTCAACAATGACCAACTAGGGCTTGGCCTGGGATCTATTGTTGGCCAAAGAGTTAGCAAAGAGCCTCTATTGAGTAAGTATTTGGAATTGAACTGAATGTCAAAATGGAGAGAAGTATCTAATCAAGGACTGTAAGGCTCTTTCTTTGGTCCTGTTCTACTCAACATTCTTTTTTTCAATGGCTTGGAAAAACAAAGGTCACAAGCTTCTTTGGAAAGCATTCCGTGGAAGCAATTTCAGGACAATTGTTTCCTTTGCTGTCAGCTCAGCAAAAGCATACTAACATCTCTGGGTATAGTGGGGGATGAGACTTCATGTTGTGCAAATATTTGGGGGAGTTGTTTATTTTTTATTATCCAAGCTCAAGAAACTGTTAAATAGTGGATCCATTCTGCTTGCATCACAGCCCTCTCATTGTGCTGTCCTATTTATCAAATTTGTAGATGACATAAAATTGAGGGGTATAGCTGGAATTTTTGGGTGGCAGAATAAGGATCCAAAAAGATCTCAACCTGCTAGAACAATGGACCAAATCTATTTAGATTACTGGGGAGCTAGGTGGCACTCTAGGATAGAGTGCTGGGCTAGGAGTCAAGAAGATCTGAGTTCAAAACCAGCCTCAGACACTTAGTAGCTGTGTGACCCTGGGCAGGTCATTTAACCCTGTTTGCCTCAGTTCTTCATCTATAAAACAAACTGGAGAAGGAAATAGAAAACCACTCCAGTGTCTTTGCCAAGAAAAACAGAAATGGGATCACGAAGGGTCATTTCATACCAAACAACATTTAGATTCCATCTCCCATATGAGACCTTTCCTGATCCTCCCAGTTGTAAGTGTTCTCCCACATTCCTCCTCAAATTATTTTGTATTTACTTTTACATATTTTGCATATATATTACATATATATGCATACATAGGGTAACTCAAAACTCTTAGAGCAGTTTAAAATCTTAATAGTTTAAAATTGCATGGAGATTATCGTTACCTATACCCCAGAAAAATATAGCCTCCTTGAGGGCAGAGAGTGTTTCATTTTTCTTTTTCTGTTCTTGGCACTTCACAAAGTATCTTGCATATAATAAAAGCACATTGATAAATGCTTGTTGAATTAAATTGAATTTGGATGAAATGTGGGGGAAAAATTAAAATCTCCCATTTAGGTTTAAAAGAAGTCATCTGCCTAGGAAGCACAGCTAGACTACAGAGGCAGCTAGGTGGTACAGCGGATGGAGCTCTGGACCTGGATTCAGGATGGCCTGAGTTCAAATTTAGTCTCAGATACTTCAGCTATGTGACCTTGGGCAGGTGACTTAACCTCTGTCTGCTTCAGTTTCCTTAACTATAAAGTGAAGATAATAATAGCACCTATAGTTGTTGGAAGGATTAAATGAGATTAGATAGAAAGATAGACAGACAGATTAGATAGATAGACAGACAGACAGATAGATAGATAGATGGATCTTAGCATAGCACCTGTCACAAAGTAGGCATTTCATAAATACCTTCATGTTACAGAGAAAGATCTGAGGTTTCAGTGGACTCAAAGTTCCAAATAAGTCAAAAGTTTCAGGTGATAGCTCCCTAAGCCAATGCAATCAAAGGCTCCATTGATAAAAGCACGGTGTTCAGAATGAGTGGAGTTATCATCTTGCTGTGCTTCTTTTCCAGAGTCACGCATATGGACGCCATTCAGACCTCGTCTGGAATGCTGTATTCAGTTCTGCTTGAAATTCCTTTGACGGAGGAAAGGGCACATTCATTTCACAATGAGAAATAAGGCCTGAACTATACCCTGCTTTGGAAAGGGAGAAGTCAAATATTGGCTAAAATTTGCACTGAGTTAGTGCTCCAGACCAGATTATTTCTGGGGCATATGTTCTCTGTAGGAGACCAGTGAGGGTTGGTGAGCATTTAAAGGGGGGAAAGGACAGAGAAAGGTTTGATAGGAGGAGCAAGAAGGATTGAGGAAAATTGTTAGGTGTGCTGAAGATACGGTGTTTCCTTCAGAGTGTTGCTTTGGCCCAGTCCTGAGCAGCTCTAGGCAACCTTCCGTGAGATGATGATGATGGTGGTGGTGGCGATGGTGACCAAGACCACATAAGATCACAGCTATTTAAAGACCATAGGTCTGGAGCTGGAGGGGACCTCAGAGGCCATCTAGACCAGGCCTGCCCCCAATTTACAGCAAAGGAAACTGAGGCCCTAGTTGATTAAGTGACTTGCCCAACATCACGCAGATCACAAAGATCAGAGGTGGTATTTGAACTCGAGTCACTAAAGTTCTTTCCACCAAACCACACTGCTTATACATTATATGTATATGTATATATTCTTTTTTCTAATGCTTTTTATATCCAGCCCACGGACCACTTCAGTCAGGCGACAGACTCCATGAATCATCCACTTGGCCATTTCCATCTGCCACCATTACAAACATAGACTCCTCACTAGAGGGTACGGGGAAAAACAGGGCTGCCCTCAGTGAAATACTATATAATTTTCACCAAATATCTTGAGTGTATGATTAATTCAGGTCCAGAAGCAAAAACAGAGATATGGCTGTGTTATATACTTTCATAGCACAAGAGATAATACTAACTTACTTTTATATTATGCTTTATAGTTTACAAAGTACACTCATAGTCCAAGGGATGGCAATAACTTACTTTTATGTAGTACTTACAGTTTACAAAGCATTTTTGCATCAATTATCTTATTTGATCCTCACAAAAACCCAATGAGGCAGTCAGTTCAGGTATTATCATTCCCTTTTTACAGATGAAGAAACTGAGGCCCAGAGAAGTTAAAGTGATCTATCCAAGTCCACACACCATGTTAGTGACATAGTGTGATCTCATGATTCATAGGCCAATATTCTTTCAATTATAGTCCTAAAATCACTGGAAAAACCTCTAAAGTCTAATGATGGCCGTGGACTTTTTGTTTTCGGAACATTTCTGTTCTTCCTAGAGGTAGAATCATGAATTGGATAACTCGGGTCAGTCATGCTTCTCTTTAGGATTCTGAAACTCATCCCTTTCTTCACAGAACAACCCCCAAAGGTGGTTCCAAGCTGCCTTGATCCAATACAACTCAATTCAGTTCAGTTCAATCCAATTCAATTTGCTTCAGTTCAATTCAGCAGTTATTAAGTGTTTGTTATGAACAATGCTGATTGAATTTCATTTTGACTCCCATGCGGTTAACTACTTGTCTCAAGGCTCACATCGAAATCAGTCCTTATATCAGTGGAATGTATCTTCCACTTGATCATTGACTTGCCCCTTGCCTCCATTTCTCCAGGGTCTTCACACCTGAAAGACAGAGATAGAAAGGTGATGGAACTGCTTCTAAAATGGTTTTCAGAGACATTTTCAGGGAAGTTTTCAATTGTGAAGATAGTCTTGGTAAACTCAGAAACCTGCCTTGCCTTACTACCCTTTGACATCTTTCATTGGAGGAAATTATGTCCACCATGATGGAGAGTGGCAAGAAATGGTTTGATGAGATGCATGTCTATTGGCATGTGAGAACATATGGAAAAAATAACATCTCACTTATTCAAGAGTGGGTGACACTCCTTGCAACCTTAACCATCTAGGACTCAGTCATGAAATGAATGACCTCTGAGTAACTAAAACAATTAACTGTTACAAATCCCATATGTGTAAGTCTATGGGAGAAATGCCTTTGGACCCTTAGGTAACTATATGTTCCTTGGAGACATGGACCATGGCCATGTGTATGGATTGTTTTGTGGACTAGGGAATGGGATTACTACACTAATGGATAGCTAGACGAGGAAAGGTAGGCGGGAAATATCCCCATTGTATCTTGGTATGTCTAAGCTATGTCACAGTTAGGTCATAGACTAGAAAAGAAACTTCATGTAGTTTTGTAGTGCTCCACTCTGGTTTGTGCCAGGTGCTCAACACAGGGGCCAAGCAAAGACACCCTGGCTGACCCTGCCCCCTAAGAAGCCAACTCCTCTGCCATCCAGTCCTAGGCAACAAGGATCCTGGTAATTCATTCTTTTTTCACTTATTGTGGCTCAGGCCAGTCCCATATATTTTACATGCCTGCACAATGCATTTTATGAAGCACATAAAAGCCAGACGGGAATTATCTCTTTCCCTTGTACGGGCTGTCTCTTTTTTTGGGGGAGATAACAGAGACCTATTTCATTTTGCGGCTTGCTAGTAGATGCTCTGCCATAAATTGAGAAAGGAAGCTCTTTTTTGAAAAATGCCTTCTTTGACCCCATTGTCAGTGGGAAACCACAGTGAGAGAAATACCATTCTTTGTAGGATCGCGGTTCAGGGGAGAGAGATGGGGGTGGAAGGAAGGGAGGAGTTCTTTTCTCTCTCCTCTTTATTTCTTCCTGTCCTCTGCAGAATGGGTGGGGATGTTCCCACCCTAGGGAGGGTCTGCTGTGCAAAGACAAGGCCCTGGCTCTCTGTTCCTTCAGGGTATGCTGGTTTCCTGAATCATCCCAAGCAGATGGGGGTACTGGACCCCTCTGATGGAACTGCATTCATTAGGCCTGGAGCAGCTTGACAGGTCGTCTCTGCACATCATCAAATATGCACCACCAATATTTCATTATCAGCCTTCTTTGCAGCCCTGCTCTGTCCACGCCTGGGTGAGCTTAGAAATTAAACTGTACTTTCACCTCTAAAGAATGCTGTCCCCGCCAGTCACCGGAGTGGAGAGATTGCCATGCTGTTGGGTTATTGAGTGATGGGACCCGGGAGGGGTTGGAGAGATGGGGAGGAGAGGAGAGGGGAAGGCACCTCTGGTAGGGAATGGTTTTCTGCTGCTTCCTAAGCTGAAGTTACAGGTGGCCTTCTGAATAGGCAGAGAACAGCTCTGTCTAGTGCCTCATAGAGTCCCTTGTATATAGTGGGTACTTAATGTGTGTTTTCTAGCAAACTGAACTATACAAATGGATCATCAGATCATAGATTTAAAATCGGAAGGGACATCAGAAACTATCAAGTTCAACCTCCTCATTTTACAGTTTAGGAAACTGAGGCCCAGGGATGTTGAATGATTTGTCCAAGGACATAAAAGTAGATAGTGTTAGTGGTAGGATTTAAAACTGGATCCTCTGACTCTTCAGCCACTGTCCATAACTCCATGTTGCTTCTTCAAAGTACTCTGGAGTAGGGCAGCTAGGTGGCACAGTGGATAGAACACCGGCCCTGAAGTCAGGAGGACCTGAGTTCAAATCTGGCCTCAGACCAAACTCTTGACACTTACTAACTGTGTGACCTTGGGCAAGTCACTTAACCTCAATTGCCTTAAAAAAAAAAAAGTACTCTGGAGGCCCCCCTACACTAAAACACATTATCCTTCACAGATCCCTGGAATTCCACCATTACAGAGTCATTCTTTTAGGTTCATTATTGCCCTTTCCAGGTTTTTTCTATTCAAATACACATATTACTGGAAGGAATTATCATTCTTTCATTGTATTATCATTGATTATTAGACATCTTCGTTGGGATAGTTTATCACATGCTCCCCTAATCAGCCTGAAGGAACCAGGAGATGAGTAAGTGAAAAGCGGTCAGGAGTCACCAAAAAGACATTTCACTAGAGCCACAATTTTACATTCAGCTGATCCTCTAACGAAGATATCCTTTTTATAACTTTGTGAATTCACTAACATCTTTCTGTCCTTCAAGAAACTAGCCAGAAGCACCAGCCCTGGATTCAGGAGGACCTGAGTTCAAATCTGGCCTCAGACATGTAATACTTGCTAGCTGTGTGACCCTGGGCAAGTCACTTAACCCCATTGCCTAACCAAAAAGAAAGAAAGAAAGAAAGCTAGAAGGAAAGAAAGCTAGAAAGAAAGAAAGAAAGAAAGAAAGAAAGAAAGAAAGAAAGAAAGCTAGAAAGAAAGAAAGAAAGAAAGCTAGAAAGAAAGAAAGCTAGAAAGAAGGAAAGAAAGAAAGAAAGAAAGAAAGAAAGAAAGAAAGAAAGAAAGAAAGAAAGAAAGAAAGACAGAAAGACAGACAGAAAGAAAGAAACTAGCCAAAGTTAGTCAATGATTAAGCATTCCCACAGGTCCCGAGGAGGATGAGGGCCCTAGACCCACCTCGGTTATCCATGAGATCACAATTCTTGTACGATCTATCTGCAAGCTCAGAAGAAGTCAGTCGAGTGACGAAGTCAATGAGGTCTCAGAATGCCTTTAGAGAGGTGTAGCTTCTGGGAATGGGGAGGTGGCATGGTCCCCCTGTGCTCAGTCCTCCATCAGGTCTCATCAAGTGTTGTGTTCAGTTCTGGGCATCATAACTTAAGAACCTTGACAAGTTGTAGAGTCATAGATACGGGCAATCAGGAGAGTGAAGGGTCTTTTTTTTTTTTTGAGTCCATTATATGAAGCTAGAGTTGAAAGAATTTACATGGAAAAGAGAATATTCAGGAGGAAACATAACTCACGGGTTTGACAATCTATGATCAAGTGTCTGAATTATGGCTGTCACATGGAAAAGAGGATTTGGACTTAGTATGGTTAGCCCCAGAGAACAGGCCTAGGAGCAATTGGCAGACATTGTCCAAGTTCATGAAGGCAAATCCAGATTTGATATCAGGAAATACTTGATTCACTCCCAATCACTTGTTCTATAACACTTCTACATACACACACTCATGCACACACACACACACACACACACACATCCTTTACAACAGTATCCCAGAATATCCGTTGAAAGGGACTTCAGAAGTTCAACCCATCTGGGCAAAGATACCCCCACTATAACACTTATTAGATGTGTGATTCTGGGAAAGTCATTTAATCTATGTCTGCCTCAGTTTCTTTATCTTTAAAATGGGGATATTAAGAGCACCTACCTCCCAGGGTTGTTTAGAGGATCAAATCAGATAATACTTGCAATTGTCATTGTTCAGTCATATCTGACTTTTTGTCATATCTGACAGGGAGCTTCAGCATAGGTCAGAACCCATGGACCATAGCACACCAGGCCCTTCTATCCCCTGCTATCTCTCAAAATTTGTCCAAGTTCATGTTCATTGTTTTCATGACACTATCCATCTCATCCTCTGCCATCCCCATTTCCTTTTGCCTTCAGTCTTTCCCAACATCAGAGTGTTTTCCAATGATTTTTGTCTTCTCTTTAATGTGGCCAAAGTATTTAAACTTCAGCTTCAGTGTTTGACCTTCCAGTGAATAGTCTGAATTAATTTCTTTAAGCATTGACTAATTTGATTTCCTTGCTGTCCAAGGGACTCTCAAAAGTCCTCCAGCACCACAATTTGAAATCATCAATTCTGTGTCACTCAGCTTTCCTTATAGTCCAATGCTCACAGCCATATACTGATACTGGAAAAACCATAGCTTTGATTATATGGACCTAAGTGTCTGAGGCCATATTTGAACTCAGGAAGATAAATCTTTCTGACTCCAGGTTCAGTGTTCTATCTACCACACTACCTAACTGCCCTAATGCTTGCAAAGTTCTTTGCAAACCTTAAAGTACTACAAACATGGTATTATTAGTATTATTGCTATTTTTATTATTATTATAATTATTATTGCTTGAAGGATCAGGGATGGCTTATGGACCTACCTCTTCCTCTTCCCAAGAAAGTATATAACTTGCCAGTGACCTCCATAGGCACTCAGATGTCTTCACGGCAAATCAACTCCTCTCTTGCACACCCAGAGAAAGAGAAAAATTTCCCCATGAACGTGACTTTTATTGCTTCAGATAATGAGCCACATCATCTCTACTTGCCTTTTTATCTGCTTCCCTCCCTTTCCTCATACCCAACAGATCCCAGTTATTGAACCCAAGTCACTCCTTTTCACAGGAAATAAGCTTCTGTTCACTTCACTTTTTTTCCTTAGAAGTTTCCTCTCCAGGTTAAATAAAAAAGCCTTCCCAAAATGACTATAAAATATCTTACCTTGAAGCTAAAGCAGGTTTTCTAAATGCATAAAATAGAATACATCCGATTGCAAAGGTGGCCAATTATATTGAAACATAGATATTAAAATATTTTTTAAAAAAACCCTCATGGACCCAAGAACTTTTGATCTAGAGCTAATAGAGACCTTGGAGTAGAGACCAGTTAGTAGAAACTCCTCATTTTACATATAAGGAAACTGAGGCTCAGTGGCTTGCTCAAGATTGTAAATGTAGTTAGTGTAAGAGAGGGGACCCAGGTCCTCTGGTTCCAGAAGGAGGGCTCTTTCCACTGTACTACTCTGTCTTCACTCAGACCTATTAACTTTCCTTCCCCCTACTTTAGTTGTATGGAGTCAGAGTGGTCTAAGGAACATAAACATAAATTCAAATCTGGACTCTGACATTAGCTAGCCGTATGACCCATGGTAAGTCATTTAACCTCCATGTGCCTCAATTTTAGATTTTAAGTGGAAATGTCAATGCATGTATTACTTATACCACAAGGTAATTCTGAGGAAGGTGCTTTGTAAATCTTGAAGGGCAAAGTCAATGTGAGTAGCTCTTATTATCATCTGTATAATTCCACCAAGAAGAAATCACCTCCACCCAACCACCACCATCACCAAGTTTATCTTTCCCTGGCTAGGTTTGACAAAGAAAAGTTATTGGAGTGGAATAGGGACAGGGAGCTTCAGCATAGGTCGGAACCATGCTGATAGTAGAGTTGATAGTAGAGGGGGCATTGTATTCATGCAGCCGACCCCATTTAGGAAACTTCTCTCAGTAGAGGTGGGTTTACACAGCAAACTATGTATTCTGAGCACCTTCAATAGGCCCAACTCTATGTTGTTATATGTGCAATATTAAGAAGTCTGGAAGACCTAAGTTCAAGTCCCACCTCTGATACATATTGGTTGTGTGACCCTTGGCAAGTCACTTAACCCTCAACATCCCAGCCAAGTCTCTAAGACTGTAAGTGGAAGAGCAGATGTACATAAAGCATTGGTCAAGTGAGTTCTTCATCTGTAGGAATCATAGATCTCAGTTAAAAAAATATATGTAAGGCACTGTGGGAGGTGCCGAGTGATAGACCAAATAGAGATAAGATTCATTTACACAGAACATACAGAAAACAATATTAGATAATAATGTTTGACCAAGGACTATGTTCAGTATCATTCCGTATCCACATGTATGCCATAAGCAAGATGGATGGTCAAGAAGGGAAGAATTCAGTGCGGACTTGAGTTCTGACTTCATGGAGCAGGTGGGGCTTGAGTTAAAAATCTTTTAACACTGGGAAGGATCCAGAAAAACAGACATCTCTTTCCTCTAAGAAGACATTTTCACCAGGGCTGTGAGGTCAGCAACACTTACATGATAGAGAGAAGTAGGTGGATACCTCATAGAAAGCCATTGTTGTGACCTGTCATGGAGTGGGATGTGTCTTCTTTATAAAGGTTACCTGATCCTGTCCTGTTAAGCCAACAACCCACAATAACTCCATAGGCATTTGCTCTAAGCTGTGAAATGACACTGTTTTCAAGACCAGCCCTCTGCTGACTTCTGGGGCTACTAGAAGTAGTTGTACATAATGCCAGAGCTCTATAAATCATTCTCCCTAGTTTGGGTGACTCTCTATTTTATAGCTTGTATAGACCAACCAAAGTCTGTCCTTCTCTGGCATGGCCTTTCAGAACTCAGGGTCACCTCCCTGCCAGAAAGAGGCCATGTTGAGGGTATTTGCTCCTTCTTTCTCTTTTCCAGTCTCTGCCCCAGGGTGGAAAAAAAGAAACAGCAGAACAGCTATTCACAGAAATTAGTCTATAAGATCCTGGTATCATCCTCACTTCATCCCACACGTCAGGAAAAAAAGGATGAAATTGATAGAAGAAGGAGGACACCAGCTCCATTTCCATGGGTCCCAAAATTCCTTGCCATCCAGGCCAATTCTGTTTCTTATTTGTGGTTTTTAGTTGTATGTTGAGAACTTCAAAGGAAACATAGGGATGGGAAGGTTCCTGATGACACAACCAATCTTACTTCAAGGTGATGGAGGGGCTCTAAGACATATAAACTGCTAACAATTGCCTAACACGTGTTTGCTTTGGTCATTTACAACTCATAAAGGTGAAAACTGCTGTTTTAATTCATAGGTATACCTGCAAGTATATATATTTACTATATATACCTGTTTAGAACCGGAAACTATGCTACTGGTGATGAAACTTTGGCTTATTTAGATTTTGAAGAGTCAAAATGTGGTAGAGGACAAATTCATATGAAGGAGAGAATAGAGGATATATTAATCTGTGTACATACAGATTCAATAGTCTCATCAGAGTGGGTACTCCCTCCAGGCAGTTAGTCAACAAGCATTTACCCACCTTGAAAATGTAACTTTAAACCCTTTACAATTTGGTAGATAGTCCTTAACAGCTGCTATGACCAAAAAAATCCTCATCCTGTGGTCAAACTGATGATGGAACCTATTCAAATTTAGCTGTGACCAGTCCTTGGATAATAGCCCAAAAGGTCCTTCCTTGGGACCATTCTCTGAATCAGGCCTTGGCAAACTACGACCTGACAGTTGTATAGCCTGTGAGCAATGAATGGTTTGCATGTTCTTAAATATAACTTTATTTAAACATAATTTTATTTTAAAAAGTGATAAATATCCTTAGTTCCGGGATCATTCAAAAAGTGGTAGTGGGCAGCATTTGGCCTGTGGGCTGTATTTTGCCAACTCTGTTCTAAAGTATCCAAAGTAGTAGGAATGGTCAAAGCTTGTCCCTACCTGGCACAGCCTTTGGGAACCAAGGGTCATCTCCATGCCAGAATGAAGCATTGGTTTAGGATTTTTTGAGCATCTGGGCCCTGAGTCCAATGGAAGATATATTGACATATACTTTTTGTTCCTTCCTTCCTTCCTTGATGAAGTGATTTGCCCAAAGTTATATAATTGCTAAGTGGCCAAAGCAAGGGAATGAACTTAAGTCTTTATTCTAAGTTCATTGTGTATTTTCTTAGATTAAAATGTAAGCTCATTGAGGGCAGGAACTATCTTTCTTTTTGCTTGTATTTGTATTGCTCTCTTATAGCACAGTGCCTGGAACATAATAAGCACTTAATAAGTGATTATTTCTCTTCCACAAGGTGATGAATTTTTCAACTACAACTGATAAATACCCTCTTTTGTGTTTTTTTTTAATTATCAAGCATTTTTTTCTCCATCCCACCTTCTTATTCCCACCCTTACTAGGGAAAAAAAGCACTTGAAACAATTTTGTATAGTCAAGCAACAAAAAAAATTCCCATTTTGGTCATGTTCAAAAATATGTGTCTCATTATGCACCATTAGTCTACCAGCTCCTTGTCAGGAACAGGTAGCATGAGTCATCATTAGTCTCTGGAATCATAATTGGTCATTTCATTTACGGGTTCTTCAGTCTTTCAAAATTGTTCATTTTTACAATGTTGCTATAGCCTAATGTTCTCTTGGTTCTTTTCATTTCCCTCTGCATCAGTTCATACAGGTCCTGCCAAGTTTCTCTACACCTGTCCCTTTGATCATTTCTTATGGCATATTAGTATTCTATCACATTCAAATACCATAATCTCTTCAGTCATTCCTCATTTGATGGGCACCTCCTTAGTTTCCAGTTTTTTGCCACCATAAAGAGTTGCTATAAATATTTGTGTACATATAGGACCTTTTCCTCTTTCTCTGATTTCTTTGGAGTATAGGCCTATAGTATTAGAGGGTATGTAGAGCTTAATATCTTTTTAGGTATAGTTCCAAATTGCACAAAGACCATCTCTTAAGGCATAGAAGATATTGTAATGTTAGTGGAAGGAGTACCCACAAGGATTTCCCTGAAATATAGACTTCTATTTCTTTCTTTGTCTCTCTCTCTTTCTTTTCCCATACTGATACCCACACCTAAGCCTATAAACACTTAGCTATAGATATGCATTCAACCTTCAAAATCAATTTAGCATTAAGGCAGCCAGTGCTTTCTGAGCAATTACACATGAAGACGGAAACTAGTGGCCAAGATACTGTCAAGACAAGGCGTGTCTCACTCCTGAAAGTAGATTAGTTCTGAAATCCCAAGGAAAAAGGGAACCAGTAAACCGAGCTCAGTCTTGTCCTTTATGAAGCTGGACAGAGTTGACGTCTCATCAGGTGCATCCCTCTTCTGGGTACTCATTTGGGGGGAATGCCAGGGAGGATGCAATAATTTTTTTATGGCCAGGGTCTAATTAAGCAGCTCCTTCTCTGATGTCCTCATAGGCAGGCATCCATCCTCACCAACTCTGAGGTAGGCTGATATCCTGCTGGTTCAATGATAAAAGATAACCCCTCTAACAGCCCAAGCTTCCTTGGGTCCTACCTTCAGGGCACTGCTCATTTCCCAGGTGGAGAAGCCTGATGTTTTCTGTTCCAGCTGTGGGTTTTGTTGCTCTCTTTTATCCTATCTCTGTGAGCTATCAAAGATCAAGATGGGCCAGGGAGGGAAGGAAGCAGGAGGGATAGGAGGGAAGAGTGACTTCCTCTAGCCTGATCAAGAATTTGGCTTTTGGCTACCTGAGGGAAGAAAACTTGTGTGGGGGAGGGATTTATTCATGGACCCCTGTCACAGACTGTCATTCCCTAGGCTGAACTATAGCCTGAAGTATGTTGTATCATAAATCAGCTCCTCTTGAACTTCATAACTCTTCTTTATAGGTTTCTTCCTGCTCATAAATAAAACTCATTCCATATGTATATACTGCAAAGGATCAGGTTGAGTTACAGACCTGTTCCCTGGGACAGCCAGAGGTGTATCCTCTGCAAAAGAGGCCTGCCCCAGCCTTGGGGCAAATCAATGTCAAAGAGCATCTTTCTTCAAAAAGGCTACAGGAGGAATTTGGGGAAACCTAAGTCCAGCAGGAAGTTGACTGTGGCCCCAAAATTAAAGAATCATAGCCATAGAGCTGGAAGAAACTTTAGAGGATATCTGGCCCAACCTCCTCATTTTACAGATGGGGATACTGAGACCCATAGAGATGAAGTCATGTGCTTTAGGTTGCATAGGTAGTAGCTGTTAAGAGTCAAGATTCAAAGGAATGTCCTTTGATTCCAAATCCAGCCCTGGATTGGGATTTAGGCAAATTGGATTCTATATATGACTCCACCAATCACTATTTATATAGTGTGACCTTAGATAAGTAATTTCCCTACCTAGAACTTCAGTTTCTTCATCTGTAAAATAAGGTTGAACTAACCAATCTCTAAGTGCCTTGTTAACTCTAATATTACATGATTCTATGAGAAAGTCTGTAAGGATTTAATTTCCATTTCCTTTCCAAAGGGTCAGGGAGCTAGAAGGAAGACTTTCAGCATCTGTCAGAAGGAGGCTAAGCTGAGGTCCCAAATAATGGAAGGATTTGTGCCTTTTCTTGCTTGGGGAAAATGGCAGGAATGGTTGTCCTCTGTCTGGCTGATTCTTCTGACAGATTCATGAAGCACACATTTCAAGGAGAAAGTGAGACTGGCCAGGAACTGGAGCCAGAGATCAAGGGCTTTCTGGACAGTTCTACAGAGCTATAGTGTCTTGTCAGGAAAAATCATTTACCTACTTTCCCCCTCTATTTGTCTGAAGGCAGTGATTCACAGAATATGGCATTGCCACATTCTACTTTAGCTTGACCCAAGCTCCAGATGACCTCCTACACCAGTGTGTCGAGCTCAAATAGAAAGGGGGTCCATTAATCTGTACATAAGGATCCCTTTGGGTTGCATATTGACTTAGTTTTAAAATGTGATATTATCTAGGTTTTTACTGTATTTTTATTTGTTTTCTTAAATGTTTCCCAATTACATTTTAATCTGTTTCCGTTGCTCTCAGGAGTGATGCAGGCCACATTCTGCCAGGCTGTGTGTTTAACACCACTAACACTATCAAATTTCATTTTAACATGACTCATTATTTACTGTAGAGATGTAGCTACTCTACAGGGAAAATTGTGGCATAGTAGAAAGGTGGATTTGGAGAAGGTGTGGGTTCAGAATCTGATTTTCTCCTAGTGTGACCTGAAGCAAGACACCACTTATCTCTGTCCGGGCTTCAAATAGTTAGACTCTCTGACCTCTGAGGTCTCTTCCACCTTTGATTCTATAATCCTATTGTTGTATTGCACATACAAGAGGCAATCATTGTGCCAACATGCTCTATGAAAAGGGAGGGGTTTACTCAATGAGTCACAGAATCTCAGATATGGTTAATCATAGTTACCCTTCCTCCCTACCCACCCCCCCACACACAATTACTTTCTTCCCTATGGATTTTCATGAGACTGTTTTCTTTTGGTTCTCTCTTCTACCTGCCTGGTTTTACCTTCTCCATCTCTGTTGCTGATTTATAATCTTTGTCCCAACTCCTAAGTGTGCGGATGACTCTCTGCTGGGCCCTCCCCTCCCCACCTGTCCCTCCCCTCCCCACTCCTCCCTTCCCCTCTCCTCTCCCCCCTTTCCACACCCTCCTCACCTCTCCCCTCTTCTCCTCTCCTCTCTTCTTAAATTCACCTTCTCCATAATGTCATAAGCTCACATTGGTTCAATTATCATCTCTATGCAGATGATGCATATATATGTATTTGTGTATATATATATTCCCATAAGTATGTATATCATGTGATTGTATATATAAACACTTGTATACACATACATAGATATAAATACATGTATATGTGTACACATATATGTGAAAATATATGTATGTGTGCATATGTATGTACATTTGTATGTATATGTGTGTAGCCCCAGCCCTGACAACTCTATTGAGTTCCAGTCCCACATCACCAACTCTGTCTTGGATATTTGCAATTGAATGTCCCAACCCCGTCCAAAAGAGAACTCATTATCTTTCCCCAAAATCCCCTCGCCTTCCTGTTTCTGTCGAGGGCACTGCCATTGTCCCAGTTATCCAGGCTTACAACCTGAGTCCTCCTCAATTCTTCACTCGCCGTCCCTATTCAGCTAGTTTTTAAGTTCCAGCTCACTACCTATGACCTTTGTGACCTTGAACAAGTAACTTACCTTCTCTAACCTTAGTCCCTTATCTGTAAAGTGAGGAGGTTAGGACAGATGTTTTCTAATGTCTCTTCCAGCTCTCAATTTGTTTTTAAGACCTTGGCAATTCAATCTCTACACTGCTGACTTCATCCATTCCCTTCTTCACCTTTATATGACCATCGTTCTAGAGCAGACCTTGCTCACTTTCTGTGTGGACTACTGTAATGGATTCTTAGTTGTTTTCTCTTTCTCTATGGTCTCTTCTTTTCAATTGGCCCAGTAATTTTCTTATGTAGAAGTCTGACTGTGCCACCCCCTTCCCTTTTGCCTCAGCTATTCACAATCCATCTCTAGCCCACATCTCCAGATTTATTCCATAGTGATCCCCTTAACACAGTCTACAGTGCAGCCAAACTGACCTCCTTAATGCTTCTCACACCCAGAATTCTTATCCGTTCTCCATCTCTCTGCTTTTATGCAAGCGTTCCCTCATTCCATTCCTGGAAGCCTTCCCTTCCCACTTTCATCTTTTAGAATTCCTAGCTGGGCTTAAGCACCACCTTCTAGACATCCCTACCTACCAATGCTCCTCCTAGAAATTTCTTTGAATTTATTTTGTATTTTCTCGTATGTGTACATGCTGTTTACCCAGATATGATGTAAGTTCCTTGGGGACAAGGACTGTTTGATTTTTTATCATATCCACAATGTCCAATGCAATGTTTGACACGTAGTAGGCCCTATATAAATGCTTGTTTCTTTGATTCCACTCTAAGTCTAGAATTCTCCCTACCTAGCCTCTCTCCTCTGACTCTTATTTATAAAACGAGGGAGCAGGCTAGGTGACCTCTAAACTCCCTCTCAACTCTGACATTTTACAATGAATTAGATTTCTTTCTTTTTCAATGTATGAAGGACTCTGAGCTCCTTAGGGGCTGACAAACAGACAAATATCACAACCAGCCACTCTGACCCACTTTAGTAAGAGGCCTGATGGGTATTTGTGTGAAGCCCCACTCAACTCAGAGCTAATGGGAAGAACTGTACATTGAGTTCTAACATAACTGTGTTCTTTGCCTTCAGTTTGACATCATAAATTTGAGATAGCGGCTAGTTCAAATGCAAAAGCCAACCTAAGTATTATGCCCAGAAGGCCTCTTTAAGTGTGCTCCTAGACCAAAATGTTTATTGCCCATGGTCACTAGAAGTCTAAGGAACTAGATGGGGCCTTGGAAATTTGTTCCCACATTGGCATTATGAAAATACATAGTTCTCATTGTGGCTAACCCTTTTGCAAAGTCAACCTTAGGAGCAGGCCAAGTGGTAGGTCAATCAACCAATAAGCATATCTTAAATTCCTCATATGTCCCAGATGACAATACTTGGACCACTTACTTTATATAGTTGTTGGGAGGTAAGCACCTCTCAGCAGTGAGGTGGTAGACCATAGGTTCAAAAAAGGGCATACATTTTCAGACATGGCCAATATGTTGGTGGACCATTGGTGGAACTGGAGTGAAAATCATTGGGAAATAAGTGATTTTTTTTTAAAAAGTAGAATGCTGAAGTAAAAGACTCTAGGAAGACCTGAGAGGGGCAGGCAGTCTCCATGGTGTCCCTATTCCCAGCTTATTACACTAGATACTTCAGGGAATTTCCCCTTGAATGAGATCTAGGGTCCTCTTGCTTGATTGAGCTGAGTTATATCACTCCCACTGGTAAAACTCTTCCTTCACACAAAGTGATCTGGTAGTCTTCTATGCATGTCTTCTCTGATTTCTATTTTGCTATGATTTGGATAAGTGGGTTTCTATGCTATTTGCTATATGTATGTTCATTGTGGAATTGGTATTGGGGGGAAAGGGGTCCAGCCTTGGACATGGAGTTTGGGGTCTCTCTTTTTCCCAAATGACAAAGCAATCAAAGGTTAACTCAATCCTCATCATATCTCCAAGATTAAAAATATTTAAGGGAGCAGAGTAGCCTCTGCCCCCAAAATCCTGTTTTCCCTCTTGGCAAGAATGAAAGCCTCCTTGGAGAAGGATGGGAGAAGAGGCTAGAGATGTATGTTCTGCCTCCCTCTGAGCCACATAAACAAAGAATAACAGCCCTCACCCCACATGTGGAGGCCCACCACCATTCCATGTACTGCTATAGATAAAGACAATTTTCTACGTAAAATGATTTTTACATAATGTGAATTTACCTGAAGACAAGGGGAAGGAAGGGAGAGAGGGAGGCGGGAAGAGGGCTGCATGCCAGTGGAGGGAGGAACATGTCGGGGCAGGGCCAGCCACATGGGTTCTTGGCTACAACTAGAGAAAGGGGGGTGGGGAGGAGCAGACATGTGAGGACCAGACATAGACACAGAAAGGAGAGGATAGTGGACAGGCTGGGGCCAGGGACAGACACACAGTACCTGGACTGATGGAAGATAAATACATAGGCAGAGTGGGAAGAGTAGGGCAAAGGTCTCCTCTCTCTCAAGCCAATCCCCTAAGCTCTTGGCATTGGCAGTAGTGGTGGTCTCTGTCTGTTCTTCTGCTTTCACTTTGAGTGCCTTTTCATTTTTGGGGGGGGTGGGAAGCTGTTGAGAACTGAATTGGGGGGCAGGAAGAGAGAGAGGAGAGGAGAGAGCACACAGCTTTATATCTTAAAGTTAACATAGGTATTTTAGGGGGAATGAGGGTTTCTTTCAGAATTCTTTACCTAATGTTGAATTTACACAATGCAAATTTATGTAAAACAAAAACTGTCTGTATAGTTATAGATATATACACATGTATATGTGTATATATGTATGCATATACATATGCATACATACATACACACATATATACACATATATACACACATATCTATCTATATCTATATCTATCTATCTATGTGTATATATATATATATATATATATATATACACACACATACACACACACAATCCAGTTAAATAACACACATGGCTAGCAATGAGGGTCAGTCCATAGCCACCATAGCATAACTAACTGATGCCTGGAGTTATGCTATGAAGCTTGAATCAATTAATTATTGTAATTTTTAAAAGTAATTCAGACTGCACACATATGGATTTCTGATCAGGTGGCCCCCTATGGAAAAAAAAGGCAAGGATGCCCTTGCCTTAGCCTGCCGTAATTTATCACATTCACTAGCCAGTCATGTGACGAATGTCTGGGAGATAAAGTTGCATAGAGGAAGGGGCTATAGAGGATAGGTCCAGGTCATGAGGATGATGCCTGAGGAGGCAGGTCCAGTTAAGGTGCCCCAGTGGAGGACCACACACAATTAGAAGTGACCTAGAGGGTACTAGATGCCTGGGAGGTAGTCAGCAGGACTGAGAAGGATAAAGAGAATGATAGAAAGGAAGAGAAAGAGAACCTGGAAAGACGTGTTACTTCCTGCCCAGTCTTACCAAGTCTAGTCCTGTTTCTTATGAAATAATCCTTCCTCAATCACCTCCCCAGGTGGTGTTACTTTGGTATTAATAGCTGCAGCTCTCAGCTTAGGGGGTAAGGACTTCCCCACATTAAATGGTAACAAAGAGACTTGGCATGGAGTCCTGGACTCTAAGCAGTCCTGTCCCCCTCTTCTATAGCATGGGACAGCTCTGCTCTGGTCAGCTTTCAGCAGCTCATTAATGTTGCTACAGACCATGTCTCCAGCCTGCCTGTGAAGTTTGAAAGGGCCCAGCACCAAGACAGAAAGACTAATAATTTTCTCTATGTCCCCTTATCCCCACCAAAAACAACCCCAACCTACCTGTCTACTATGTCCATGGATGCTTAGTAAATGACTGTTCAGAATTTGTCTTGCTTGACTACGCATATTTGTCACAAGGGTTTTGTTTTTCTTTTAAATTGATGGTGAGGAGAGAAAATAAATTATTGTTAATTGAAAAGTTAAATAAAATGTTGATTGATGTACTGCTGGACCATGAACATTAGAGCATTATGGAAAATAAGGCAATGAGTATCTGAACTTCTTCTCACTGTTTCATTTGTAATTCTAACAATTAGCACAGTGCCTGACACATGCTAGGTCCTTAATAAATGCTTTCTGATTAGCTGATTGCCAAACCAAGCAAACCTGCAAGCATGCCTAATGCCCCTTCTCTTCCCTACCCCCCAGCCCAAGACATATGCACTCCATCCAGTTAAAAGGAAGCAGTGACCTGTCTACCAGAGCTTTGGTCATGCTTGACTCTTTCTCTGGTTCCTAAGAACTAGTTTCAGCTGTTGATCTGGTCTTCCCATTTACTTTGTATGCTTTTCTGCCTAATTTTTGCACCTACTCACCCAAGCAATTCAACAATGATTTATTAAGTGATTGCTTTATGCAGAGCATTGTGGTGGGAACTGAGGGAGGTGTAAAGCTTAACAAAGAAACAGCTCCTGCCCTCATAGAGCTTACAGTCTGGGAGGGAAATAGGACACAACCCCAGCTCACTATAGTGAAAAATTATACATAAATGGACCAAAGTGTTATGTGAGGTTTTGGGGTGGGACATTACTGACTGGCTGAGGATCCAAGGCTTCATGGATGAGGTAGTATTAGAGTTGGACTGCTCTGTTTTTATTCTCAGCAATCACATATTTAATAAGAATCTTGAAAGTCTTTTCAGGGCCAAATGAGCTCATTTCATAAACATTTGTTAATTTCCATCTACGTACAATGCACACTACAGTGTGCTGAGTATACAAAGATAAAACAAGACAGCAACCTTGCCCCTATGATGAGAAGGTCATGACAAATTGAAAAATAACTACAATACAATAGAACAGTAGCATGGAGTAGAAGGTCAAGAGTCCGTCTTGGAGCCAGAAAGATTTGGGTTCAAGTACCGCCTCTGAAACTTACTAGCTGTGTGACCCTACCTCAAATCTCTCCCCACCGCAATCCATCCTCCACCCAGCCACTACAATGATTTTCCTAAAACAGTAAGGAGATCATAATATCTCCTTACTATATAAATACCAGTGGCTTCCTATTGTCTCCAGGATCAAATGTATGGCATTCAAAGCTCTTCATAACCTAACTCCCTTGACCTTTCCAGTTTTCTTACACCTTACATACTCTGATTACAGACATGTACTCTTCAATGCAGTGACATTGGCCTCCTGGCTGTTCCACAAACAAGACATTTCATCTCATGGCTGTGGGCATTCTCTCTGGATATCCCTCATGCTTGGAACATTCTCCCTCCTCATCTCTGACTACTGACCTCCCTGGATTTTTTTGAGTCCCAACTAAAATCCCACTTTCTACAGGAAGCCTTCCCTAACCCCTCCTAATCCTAATGCCCTCCCTCTGCTAGTTATTTCTTATTTATCTTGCATATAACTTGCGTTGTATATATTTGTTTGCGTGTTATTTCTTCTATTAGATTGTAATCTCCTTGCAGACAAGGACTATCTCCCCCCCTCCCCCAGTGCTTAGTACAATGCTTGCCACATAATAGGTAATTAGTAAATATTTACTAATTGATTGATTAACCTCTGTTTGCCTCAGTTTCCTCATTTGGAAAGTCATAGTACTTATTCCCCTCCCAGGGTTTTGAAGATCAAATGAATTAACATGTGAAAATCTTTGCAAGTCTTATGGTGTTATGTAAGTGGTAGCTATTTTTTTCTATATAACATTAAAGTCACAGGAGTCCTTGTTCTCATTGTCATTATCACTTATGTCAATGAAGGGCACTTCTAGATGTAGATTTGGATCTATGTGTTCACTGATTCATTGCCAGGTCTTGTCCAAGCCACATGTGAGAAGTGTTCAATAGGCAAGGAGGTGGTAAGAGGCTGGATTGTCTAGCCTTTGGGATCACCATCAGCCAAGGAACGGAATTCAGAAAAGTGAGGTGTGGGGTAGAGAACTACATAGTTATGATGGAATGTAGAGGACGTAGAAGATAAGTAGTGATATCAGGCTGGAAAGGCAGGGTCAAAAAGGGACCTTGAAAACAAGGAAAAGGAAGCCGAAATTTACCTGGTAGGCAATATTGTTGTTTTGTTGTTGTTTGTCTGCGCTTCATTCTTGAAGAGGACCATGACATTGAGGAGGTGATATCATGACATGCAAGTGAATTGGATTTAAGTGAGGGAGGGCTGTGTCACTAGCCTCACTTTCTCCTCCAGAATCGTCTGGGTCCAGTTTCAAGATATAGATCAGGAAGACTGGAGATGGCACTGGCTGTTGTGGGAGACCTTGGCCTTGATCTTTAACAGGTCTCAGTCTGACTGAGACAACGCCCCTTCAGTGATCAAGGCAACAGGGAGCTACTGAAAGATCTTCACCTGGAGGGTCACATGATGACACCCTTGTGAGGGATGAGCAGGAGGCAGGGAGGAGGAGAGAGATGGCTGGAAGACCCGTTAGGATGAAAATGCGGTGCCCCAAACAAACAGCATCAGAGGGAATAGAGAGAAGAAGGCGGATGTGGAGGCAGAGAAGTAGATTGGACAGGACCCGGTAACTATTTGCATGTAAGAAGTGAGGGAAATGGACAAGTTAAGGCCAAACCCAAAGTTTCAGCCTTGGTCCAGTGAAAGGAGCGCTGGCTTTAGAGTCAAAAGATTGAGGTTCAAATCCTTTTGTTACCACTTCAACCTGTGTGACATTGGGCAGGTCATTTAACATTCGTGGGTCTTAATTCCCTCACCCGTGAAATGAATGGAGTCAGACTACATGAATGTCCCTTCCAGCTCTAAATCTATGATACTAAAAACAGTGGGACCACTGTCAGAAATTCAGAACTCCAAAAGAAAAGAAGGTTTCCTTCCTTGCTCAACGTTGGTCCCCATCTCTGTTCCTGCCTCTGCTCTCTTGAACAACTAACAAAATATACATTTTGAATCGAATTTGTCTGTAGGGAGTTGTAAGACCTAGATTTCAAACCCAGATCAAAAGAGAAAATACATGTAAAACACTTGGCAAAATTTAAAACACTAGATAAAATTCATTATTTTTATTACAAGCTATAAGGAATGAACCTGGAATTTCATGGACATGGGGGAAATCCTAGATGAAGAAACTCACTCTACTCATGCAGATTGTAACCTCTTTAACATACAGTCTTAGAGGATTTCCTACAGTAGAAGTGTCAGAACATACAGTGGTGATACTCCCAAGTACAGTCTGTACAAGATTAAAATGTAATTGGGAAACATTCAACAAAATAAGGAAAAATACAATAGGACATATATAATATTAATATATGGTTTTCTAAGTTAACATATAATTGGCAGGAATCCTTATGTACTGGGTTAGTGGCCCCATTTCCATTTGAGTTTGACTCCACTGGCTTAGAATGCTGAAAAGTTAAGTGACTTTCCCACACACGATTTGAACTCAGGTTTTCCTGGTTCCCAAACCAGTTGTCTATCTACTATGCCACACTGTTTGTTGTTGTCGTTGTTGTTATTTCATCTTTTATCCTTATTTTTGATAACAGACTGAAACAGTCCTTGGACTATGATTATTTTTAGGTAGGTGAGCATGATCAATTCAATAGCCATTCAAAGCCCATTACCTCATTTGCAACATAGGATAAGAATCCTTACTCTAGACTGGATAGATACTATGGTGTAGAGAGCTGACCTTGGAGTCTAGAATAATTGAGTTAAATCTATGTCTGACACATACAAGCTGTGTGACCCTGGGAAATTTACCTTCTCAGAGCCTTAGGCAACTCTACAAGACTAGGAGTTGAAGCTAAATTGCTGATCTGCATAGGAAGAGGGAGTTTTTTACACTGATATACATCCACCTGGATTAAATCACAGGTCTGGATTATCCACAGCATCATTATAAGGAAAAATCTTTAGAAATCTTAAAGTGCTACAAAATCTAAGTTGTCAGTGTAGATAACAGGTAAGCCTCACTGCCCTATCGTAGGATATGATGGTTAGCCCACAACAGAAGAGACAAAACAGAGATTGGCACCAGATTATGGAAACCCATGGAGGAGATGGTGAGGCTTCAGGAATGCAGAAAAGCCACAGGTTAGGGCTGAGCAAGGGGTCAGAGCCAAGCAGACCAGCAAGCAGGCAGGCAACAACAGATTCAATACAGGAGAGGCAGGAGACATTGGAACTGGTGAAAGCCTGGTGCTACTTGCAAGTTTTCCTGTTGTGACAGGATCTAAAGACTGACTGCCCAAAGGGTGGCCAGCCTGAATCCTCTCCCAATGCAGTAAGTCACTCCCCCTGGCATACCCTGACAAGCCTAACCGCTTCTAAGTTCCTCCCTTCTTTCTTAGTCTGCACTCCCAGAGGCCACCAACCTCAACACCTTCTCTTTTGTATAGAATCTATATACTGCCCATCCTGCATCCTAAAGGATGGTTTCCAACAGCCTTAGATTGAAAGCAGAGCCAGGATTCTAATTTCCATTCCCTCATCCTGTACCCCGAGAACATGGTTCAGACATCTAATTGTATGCTACCACTGTGCTTCATGTTTTAGAAACAAACCCTTAAAATATAGACTCAGTTCCCTAGCCTCCAGGGGACTCCAGCCCAAAATGGATGTATGGATGGATAGAGACAAACATAGGCAGGCCACAAAATAAAAGCAATGAACCAGCTCACAAATTCTCTGTACCTTTCTTTGCCCATGCTTGGAATATTGAAATAGCAAAAACCTTGAAAGTTGATGTAACTAGCTCAACATTCCATAGCTAATGAGTGGAAGAGCTAAACTCAATTCTGGTCTTCTGACTCCCAATCCAATACTCTTTCCACCCTATCATTCTTGTTGAGGGGGAGGGGAGAGGAATAAGCCTTTATTAATCGCCAACTATATGCCAGGCACTGTGCTAAGCATTTTATAAATATTAGTTCATTTGATCTTCACAACAACCCTGGGAGGTAGGTATTATTATGACCTTAATTTTACAGTTGAAGAAACTGAGGCAGACATAGGTGAAGCAACTTTCCCAGAGTCACTCATCTAGTAAGTGATTTAGGCTGGATTTAAATCCATATCTTCTAGACTCCAGGCCAAGTGCTGAATCCACTGCACCACCAATGATTGTTGTTAAAATTATGAGTGAAAACCATCCTGGCATCATAGATAGAACTAGCCTTGGATTCAGGAAGACACCTACTGACTGGTCACCTTGGACAAGTAACTTAACCTCTCAGTGGCCTCAAGCAACTATCTCAAACTTTAAGATGTAGAAAAGATGGCAATCTGAATCGGAAGAGGAAATTCGCTTTCCATGGTTTTCTACACCATGGAAGTCACAGGTATAGTTAAAAAAAAATGAGTGTACCAAAAGGTATTTACATTATAAACCCAAGAACTCTCAGCAGAGATAGAATGCTTAAAGAAAAGCAAACAAACAAAAACTGCTGCAACCCGTATTGGGATCTAAGCCTATAGTACTTAGCCAATGGCCCTTGAAATCCAATGCCTCCAGCAAGAATAATAACAGGTGACATTTATATAATGCTTTAAAGCTTGAAAAGCATTTTACATGCATCATATTCTCACAGCAGCCCTGTGAGGTAGGTGCTATTATCCTTATTTTACAGACAGAAACAAAGGAAACAGAGGCCCAGAGAGGTTACCATGGTTACATGGCAAGTAAATGTCAGGAGGCAGGATTCGAACCTGGGCTTGTCTTGACTCCAGGTTTGGGGCTTTAATGGAAAACACTAAATCCTGCTGTCTTGGTAGGCAATAGTTTTTGCTCAACCACACCTGCAACCTTTCTTTCCACCTTCTCTATTTCTGGTCTTTGCTCCTGTCACAGGGCCTGCCCTGGATGACCTAATTTTCTTTTGCTCTGACAGAGACCTCCTCCCTACAGCACTATTCACACCCAAGTCCTCTGCCTGGAGTCAAAGTCCCTCTTTAAATCTCTCCCTAGGGAGTCTTTCCTTCCTCCCAGTAACTGGTGATTGACTCTCCCCGTAAAGCCTTCCTGCTGATGTGTAGGAAGGACGCCCCAGAGAAATAAATTGTGCTGCCATATGAGGGCCCAGGGAGGAAGGGCTGGCTTAGGCAGAAGGCATTCGGGCCCACGAGGTTTCCCGCCTCCCCTCGGTAAGTGATAGGGCTGCTCAGGCTGAGTTACTGCAGCCAGCCAAATTATCATTTTGAATGGTTCGACATGGCCACCAGTGGAGCAGAAACAAGCTCATGGCAGCCATCTTAATCACCCAAAGCCTAACTTTGACACAAATTGGGTGGTGTCTCATATACACTAGAACTTCAACAATCTCTTTGGCCAAATGATCACCAGTCCGAACCCCTTTGCCTAGGAGGCAATACAGAGATGGCGGAAAGAACTGGGGACTTGGATTATGAGCCCTGGGCTCATATTACACTTCTGGCATTTAATAATGCCAGATTTTGGGCAAATGACTTCCCTTCTCTGAGGCTCAGTGTCCTCGTGGAGAAACCAGGGATGACATTTGCTGTGCCTACCTCCCAGGATTGTTATTAGGAAAGCTTTATTTATACCTTAAAGCAACAGTGTGCTGGAATGCAACACTCGATTTAGATTCAGAAAACCTAGGATCATATCCCAACTCAGGAGCTTACAACTTATCTTACCTTTGTCATTGTTTCTTTGGATTTCTTCCTCATTTATAAAATAAGGGAGTTGGATTTAAAAATCTAACCTCTCAGGTAGGTTCCTTCCCTGAACTGTTTCCCTATCCACAGACCCAAAAGGTAATTTCTTCCTTGTTTCTCTAATTTGTTTATGAAGTGACCTTTTTATATCTATATCTACCACTTCTACCTCTGTGATCTTTGAGAAGGGTCTGTTCCATTTTTCTATTTGTATCTCCAGTGCCTGGCATATTGACCATCACATCTTGTTGTTCCGTTGTCTTAGTCATGTCCGGCTCTTCGTGACCCTATTTGAGGTTTTCTTGGCAGAGATACTGGAGTGGTTTGCCATTTCCCCCTCCAGTTCATTTTACAGATGAGGAAACTGAGACAAACAAGGTTGAAGACTTGTTCAGGGTCACATAGCTAGTAAGTGTCTGAGGCCAGATTTGAACTCAGGAAGAGAAGTCTCCCTGACTCCAGGCCCAGATGGCTCTCGAGGAGAAAGTGAGGCTAGTGACTTTGCACAACCCTCTCTCCCTTAAATCCAGTTCATTTGCATGTCATGGCATCACCTCCATGATGTCATGGTCCTCTTAGAGCATGAAGGACAACAGCAAAAATAGCCCTGAGCTCTATCCACTGCACCACCTCGTTGCTCTAGTATGACCTTGGACAGGTGTTTAATTTCTCTTGGCCTCAGTTTCTTCATCTATAACATGAGGGGATGGGACTAACTGACTTCTAAGGCCCTTTCCTTCATCCTGCAATATTAGCAGAAACATACGGTATTCTTAATCTTTGTAGTTTATTTCTCCTTTCCCCAACAAACTATGCTTTTCTACATCCTCTACAATGTCCCTTATCCAAGAAATATTTCTTAAATTAATCCTTTCGTTTGATCTTCCCTACAGTTTGTATGTAGGGCATGATCCTATTGTCCCTATTTTACAGAACTAGTACTTGAGACATAGACAGAAGTGATTCCCCTAATGTCACAGTTCAATTAGAACTAATGCCGGGACTGGAACACAGGTCTCCTGACTTCCAATCTGGTATTCCTTCCAGTATAGTGTCTATTAGATGAAGCATGGAATGATGACCATCGGATCAGGAGCCAGAGGATCTGGGTTTAATGCTCAAATTTGGCTCAAATACTTGCTAACCAACTCTGGGCAAGTGATTTAACTTTTCTGGGCCTCAATTTCTACAGCTGGAAAATGAGCAAATAAATGATTGATGAGTACGGCCCCTTCCATTTCTAAATAGCGATAGGTGGTGTAGACCGTTGGACTTAGAGTTAGGAAGATCTGAGTTCAAATGTTGCCTGTGTGATCTGGGGTAAATAATTTAACATCTTTGAGCCTCACCTTCTTCATCTATAAAATGAAGATGTTGATGATAATAACATCTACCTCACGGGGTTATTGTGATGATCAAATGAAATAACATGTAAATCACTTTGTAAAACATAAAGCACTATATAAAAATAATCATCATTATCACTATTATTGTGATGATGATGATGATGATGATGATGATGATGATGATTATCATTATCATTATCCTAGGACAGTTTTCTGAGGGGTCATAACAGGACATAAATATGAAGAGAAACAGGACGCAAGGCATGAGGGAGGAAAGAAGAAGATAGTGTGAGAGTAAAGAGCAGAATGTCCCCAGTTCTTTTGTTTCCATTAAGTCTGCTTACCTACTTTCAAGTGGAAACAAGCAAGTCATTCTAATATTCCCCAGCTTTCCCATCCTTCCTTCTCCCTCAGCTCTTGGGTGGTGTCTGGGAAAACCACATCTTAGTGTGCAGATTTAGTGCATTATTTTCCTGTCAAGTGGGAGAAAACAGTATTTTTCAAAATTAATTATATTTTATGTTAACAAAAATATTTCCTTTCTCTCCACCTCCTCCTGCCTTTTTTTTTTTTTAAAGAAGAAAACCCCTTGTGACAAATACACATTGTCAAGTAAAACTAATTCCCTCATTGGCCATGTCCAAAGAATATATGTCTAAATCAGTACACTCAGTCCATCACCTCTCTGTCAAGAGGTAGGTAAAATGTTTCATCAGGAGTCCTCTGGAATCATGATTAGTCTTTGATCAAAGGTCTTAAGTCTTTCAAAATTGATCGTCTACCATATTTTTGTTATTGAGATTGTTCTCCTTGTTCTGCCCAATTCATTCTAAGTTTATTTATCTTCTCAGGTTTCTCTGAAACTGTCCCTTTCATATAGTATTCCATTTTATTTATATACCATAATTTATTCAGTCATTCTCCAGTTGATGGATACTCCCTTAATTCTAATTCTTTGCCACTACAAAAAGAGATCTTTTTGCACATATTGGTCTTTTTCTTCTTTTGTTTGTTTGTTTGTTTTTTGGTGAGAAAACCGGGGCTAAGTGACTTGCCCAGAGTCATACAGCTAGTAAGTTTTATGTGTCTGAGGCCAGATTTGAACTCAGGCCTGGTGCTCTATCCATTGTGCCATCTAGCTGCCCCGTCTTTTTTCTTTTATTTTGTGTGGAGATATAGATCTAGTAATGGTGTTGCTGAGTCAAAGGGTATATAGAATTTAGTAATTTGGCAGGGGGAGGGGGATCATTCCAAATTTATTTCCAGAATGGCTGAACCAACTTACAATTCCACTAACAAAGCATAAATGGTTTCCCATAGACTACCCAACATTTTTAATTTTTCCTTTTTGTCAACTTTGCCAATCTGATCAGTAGGAAGTAGAACTTCAGAGTTGCTTTAATTTACATTTCTCTAATTATTAGTGATAGGAAACATTTTTATATGGATAGTAATAATTTGGGTCTTTTCTTCAGAAAACTGTTCTTAATCTTCTGACCATTATCAATTGGAGAACAGCTCTTATTCTTATAAACTTAAGTTCCCTATATATCTTGGAAATGAGGCCTTTATCAGATAAAACTTACTGAAACTATTTTTTCCCAGTTACCTGTTTCCCTTCTAATTTTAGCTGCATTGGTTTTACTTATGTAAAAACTTGTCATATCGGTTGACCATTTATTAATTGGGGAATGACTCATATTCTTATAGATTTGACAATGTTCTTTAAATATTTGAGATATAAGAATTTTACCTCAGAACCTGTCTATAAAAAATTTTCCCAAATTTTTTGCTTTCCTTTTGATCTGGCTACATTTTTTTGGTACAAAAATATTTTCAATTTAATATAATAGAAATTACCTATTTTATACCTCATACTACTCTTTATCTCTTCATTATTCATAAATTGTCTATCCATAAGTCAGATAGTACATGTTCCTCAAGTTTTCTTGTAATATCTCTCTTTATATCTAGATCATGTATCCATTTTGATCTTATCTTGGTAAATGGTGTTTAATATTGGTCTGTGCCCAATTTCTACCACATTGCTTTCCAGTTTTCCCAACAATTTTTACCAAATAATGAATTCTTATCCCCAAAACTTAAGTTTTTACACATGTCAAATATGAATACAAATACAAATACAGGCAATTTTCTGATGAAGAAATCAAAACAGTTTATAGTCAAAGGAAAAATGCTCTAAATCATTATTGATTAGAGAAATGAAAATTAAAACAAACTTGAGATATCATTTTACATCTATCAGATTGGCTAAAATGATTGAAAGGGAAAGCAACAAATGTTGGAGGGGATGTGGAAACATTGGGACACTAATTCACTTTTGGTAGAACTGTAAGCTGATCCAACCATTTTGGAGAGCAAAGAGTTATTAAATTGCCTATACCCTTTGACTCAGATACCACTAGTAGGTGTGTTTTCCAAGATGATTAGGAAAAAAGGAAAAGAACCTATGTGTTCTTAAATATTTATAGCATCTCTCTTTGTGATGTCAAAGAACCAGAAATTGTGGGGGTGCCCATCAATTAGGGAATGACTGAACTAATTGTGGTATACGATTGTGATGGAATACTACTGCACTATAAGAAATGATGAGCTCGATGATCTTAGAAAAAGCATGGATAGACTTGCACAAAATAACGAAGAGCAAAATGAGCATACCCAAGAGAACATTGTATACCGTAACAACAATGTTGCTTTAAGAACAACTTTGAGTGACTAAGTCATTTTGATTCTTTTAAATACTCAAATTAACTACAAGGGACATATGAAGGAAGATGCTATGTGTATCCAGAGAAAGAATTAATAAATAGAAGTATAGAGTGGTTTTACATATATATATATATATATATATGTAAATGTACATATTTGTGTTTAATGGTAGTCATCTCTAGGGTGGGGGGAGGGAAGAAAAAAGAAAGTTACATGACAACTTATTTAAAAGGAATAGCAAGTTGTACACTGTAGATTTGCAGTTTCATGTACAATCATCTTTTTTTCTGTTCAATTATGTTACGGAAATGCTTTTTTATTTCTTAAATTTGGCATAAAATAATTAAAAAAAACTTATCAAACACTAGGTTTTCTGTGCTCATTTGATTTGAAAGTTGTGTATTCAATCTGTTCAATTGATCGATGTATTTCTTAACCAGGAATAAACTTTTTTTTAACTTTTCTTTTTAAAAAGTTATTATTTACATTCTTTTCCTTTTAAATTTTGAGTCCCAAATTCCCTCCTTCCCTCCCACACTGTCCCACACCTACTTAGAAGGCAAGCAACATATCAATTATACACGTGAAAGCATGCAAAACATATTTTCATATTAGCCACAATGTAAAAAAAGCAAAAAGAAATTATACTTCAGTTTGTGCTCAGAGTTCATCAGTTCTCTCTGGAGGAAAATAGTATTTTTTCATCTCAAGTCCTTTGGATTTGTCTTGGATTATTGTATTGATCAGATAGTCAAGTCTTTTATGTTACAGTATTGCTGTTACTGTGCACAATGATCTTCCTGTTCTTCACACTTCACTTTGCATGAGTTCATTATAGGTCTTGCCATATTTTTCTGAAACCAGCCCCCTCATCATTTCTTATAGCACAATAGTATTTCATCATAATCATATGCCACAGCTTTTCCAGTCATTCTCCAATTAATGAGCATTGCCTCAATTCCCAATTTTTGCCACCACAGAAAGAACTAATATAAATATTTTTGTACATATGGGTCCTTTTCTTTTGATCTCTTTGGGGTACAAACTTAATAATGGTATTTACTAGGTCAAAGGAGCTTTTACAGAGTTTTATAGCCCTCTGGACACAGTTTCAAATTGTTCTCCAGAATGGTTGGACCAGTTCACTACTTCATCAACAATTTGTTAGTATTCGTATTTTCCTTCATCCACTCCAGCATTTGTCATTTCTGAGAGGTGTGAAATGGTACTTCAGAGTTGTTTTAATGTGCATTTCTCTAAAAAAGATAGAGATTTAGAGCATTTTTTATTAAAATATGATCATGGATTGCTTTGATTTATTTTTCTGAAAACTGCTTCTTATATCCTTTGACCATTTACCAATTGGGGAATTGCTCTTATTTTTATAAATTTGACTCAATTCTTTATATATTTGAGAAATGAGGCCTTTATCAGAGAAACTTGCTGTAAATTTTTTTTGTTAATATACTTCATTATCTGTGGTACCTTTTATAAAATGCAGTTTCCCTGATTATCTCTTTTAATTAGGTCTATTTTTGCTCTTGCTTTGTCTGAGATCATGATTGCTACCCATGTCATTTTCACTTCAGCTAAAGCATAATAGACTCTGCTCCAGCCCTTCATTTCTGGCCTAAGTGTGTCTCTTGTACACAGTTTATTGTTGGATTCTGATTTCCAAACCATTCTGCTATTCACTTCTGTTTTGTGGATGAGCTCATCTCATTCACATTCACTGTTATAATTACTAACTGTATATTTCCCTCTGTCCCATTTTCTTCTATTTACTCTTCTCTCCTCTTTTTATCCTGTCCCTCCTCAAAAGCATTTGCTTCTAACCATTGCTTCTTTTAATCTGCCCTCCCTTTTATCCTCCCACCCTTTTCTTAAGTCCTTACCCGCCTATTCCCTTATTGGGTAAGATAGATTTCTATACACAGCTGAGTGTGTGTATATATACATATTTTTTCCTCTTTGAATCAATTCTGTTGAGAGTGAGGTTCAAACATTGTCCACCACCCATATTTTCCCCTCCACTCTTCCTAGCATGCTTCTTTTATGTGAGAAAGTTTTCCCCTTTAGACATTTCCCTTTCCCCTTTTCCCAGTCCATCCCTCTTTCTCACCTCTTCATTTTTTGGAGATCATCTTAACATAATCAACTCATAATTATGCCCTCTGTCTATGTAAACTGTTTCTAACTGCCCTAATGATGAAGTTCTTCAGGGGTTACATGAATCATCTTCTGCTATAGGAATATAAACAGTTTAACCTTATTGAGTCCCTAATGATTTCTCTTTCATATTTAACATTGTATGCTTCTCTTGAGTTTTATATTTAAAAGTCAGATTTCCTGTTCAGCTGTGGTCTTTTCATCAGGAATGTTTGAAAGTCCTCTATTTCATTAAATATCCATTTTTCCCTTCAAGGATTGTACCCAGTTTTGCTGGATAGTTATTATTCTTGGTTATAACACTAGTTCTTTTGCCTTCCAGAATATCATATTCCAAACCCTCCTCTGATTTAATGTGGAAGTCACTAAATTTCTTGTGGTTGACCATGTCTCCATGATTTTTGAATTGTTTCTTTCTGGCTGCTTGTGATATTTTCTTTTTGACTTGGGAGATCTGGGATTTGGCTATAACATTCCTCTGAGTTTTCATTTTGGGATCTCTTTCAGGTGGTGATGTTTTTTTTTTTTCAATTTCTGTTTTACCCTCTGGATCTAAGTTATTGTGGCAGTTTTTTTATGATTTCTTGAAATATGACATCTACCACTCCCTTCTTTTGATCATGGCTTTCTGGCAGTCCAATAACTCTTAAATTACCTCTCCTTAATCTATTTTCTAGGTGAGTTGTTTTTCTGATGTCATATTTCACATTTGCTTCTATTTTTTCATTCTTTTGCTTTTGTTATATTATTTCTTGATGTCCTATAGAGTCACTAGCTTCCTCTTGCCCAGTTCTATTTTTAAGTAGTATTTTATTTTTCCCCAATTACATGTCAAGACAATTTTTAGCATTCATTTTTACAAGATTTTTAGTTCAAAATTTTTCTCCCTCCCTCCCCTCTCCTCTTCCTAAAATGCTAGGCAATTTGATATGGGTTATATATGTTCTATCATGTAAAACATATTTCAATATTAGTCACAGTGGTGAAGGAAGAAACAGACCAATAGAAAAAAAAACATGAAAAAGAACAAAGTAAGTGAAAAAAGTATGTGTCAATCTCCATTCAGAGTCCATCAGTTCTTTATCTGGACGTGGATAGCATTTTTTCATCATGAGTCCTTTGTATTTGTGGATCATGTGTCGCTGAGAATAGGTGAGTCATTCATAGTTGATCATCACACAGTTGCTGATAGTGTATACAGTGTTTTCCTGGTTCTGCTCATTTCACTTTGTATCAGTTTGTACAAGTCTTTCCAGGTGCTTTTGAAATCTGCCTGTTCATCATTTCTTATTGCACAATAGTATTCCATTACATTCATATACCACAACTTGTTCAGCTATTCCCCAATTGATGGACATCCCCTCAATTTCCAATGGCTTATATTCTTGTACATTTGACTTCAGTTCTCTATATATTTGAGAAATAAGGCCTTTATCAGAGACACTTGCTGTAAAGATTGTTTCCCAGCTTTTTGTTTTCTCTCTAATCTTAGTTGCATTGGTTTTGCTTGTTCAAAAGCTTTCTAATCTAAAAAAAATGATCATTTTTACATTTGTAATGCTATCTCTTATTTGGTCATGAGTTCTTCCTTTCTCCATAGATCTGACAGGTAGACTATTTCTTGCTCTTCTAATTTGCTTATGGTGTTACCCTTTATGTCTAAATCATGTACCCATTTTGATCTTATCTTGGTATGTGGTGTGTTATGTTGATCTCTACCTAATTTGTGCCCTATTGTTTTCCAGTTTTCCCAGCAGTTTTTGTCAAATAATGAGTTATTATCCCAAAAGCTGGGGTCTTTGGATTTATCAGACACTAGGCTACTATGGTCATTTACTGCTGTGTCTTGTGTTGTCTATTTCTTCCTGTAACTCACTTAATTTGTCCTTTAAGGATTTGGATGCTATACCACTTGATGCATAAATGTTTAGTATTAATATTGTTTCATTGTCTATCTTTTAGCAAGATGTAGTTTCTTTCTTTATCTCTTTTAATTAAGTCTATTTTTGCTTTTGCTTCATCTGAGATTAGGATTGATACCCCTGATTTTTTAAATTTTAGCTAAAGCATAATAGATTCTGCTTCAGTCCGTTACTGTGGTGTCTCTGTTTCAAGTGTTTCTTGTAAACAATATACTGTAGAATTCTAGTTTTTGATCCACTCTGCTATCTACTTCTGTTTTGTGAGAGTTCATCCTATTCACAGTTATGATTACTGTGTATTTCCCTCCATCCTATTTTTCCTCTTGTTTGTCCTCTCTCTCCTTTCACCCTTTCCATCCTTGGTAGTGTTTTGTTTATGTCTACTACCTCCCTCAATATGCCCTCTTTTCTATCAGTCCACCCCTACCCTTCACTCCATCCCCCCCACCTTTAATTGGTTTTCTACTCTCCTATTTTCCTATCAGGTAAGACAGATTTCTATACTCTACTGATTGTGTATGTTATTCCCTCTTTGAGCCAATACTAATGAGAGTAAGGTTCAAGTGATGCCCATTGCCCACTCTCCCATCTTTTTCTTCAGTGTAACAGGTTTTTGTTGCCTCTTCATATGAAATAATTTACCCCATTCTATCTTTCCCTTCCTTCTGTACCCAGTGTACTCCTCTTTCTAATCCCTTATTTTATTTTGTCATTCCTTCAAGTTCACCTTATAACTGTACCCTCTCTCTATGCATATCCATTTTAGCTATACCTTTAGTGGTACAATTTTAAAGAATTACAAGTATCATCTTCCCATGTAAGCATGTAGGCATGTAAACAGGTCAGTTCCATTGAATCCTTTATGTTTTCTTTTCCCTCTTCACCTTTTTAGGCTTCTTTTAGGTCTTGATGTTGGAGATCAATTTTTTTGTTCAATTCTGGTCTTCTTATGAAAGCTTGAAATCTTTCTATTTCATTGAATTACCATTTTTCCTTGAAGTATTACGCTTAATTTCATTGGTAGGTGATTCTTCGTCATAGTCCTAGCTCCTTTGTCTTCTGGAGTATCATATTCCATGACTTCATATCCTTTAATGTTGCAGCTGCTAAGTCTTCTGCAATCCTGTGGCTCCCCAATATTTGAATTGCTTCTTTTAGGTCACTTATGGTATTTTTTCCTTGACCTGACAGTTCTGAAATTTGTCTACAATGTTCCTTAGAGTTTTTATTTTGGGATGTCTTTCCTGAGATGATTGGTAGATTCTTTCAATGCTTATTGATATCATGCCCATATCAGGACAATTTTCTTCAATCTTGAAAGATGCTATCCAGGTCCTCCTTTTAGTTATGGCTTTAAGGTAGTCCAATGATTCTGATATTATTTCTACTGGATCTATTTTCCAAGTCAGTTGTTTTTCCAATGAAGTATTTTACAGTTTCTTCTATTTTTTCATACTTTTGAATTTGTTTATTGATTCTGGATGTCTTATATAGTCATTAGCTTCCTCTTGCCCATTCAAACTTTTAAGGAGTTGTTTTCCTTAGTTAGCTTTTGTAATTCCTTTTCCATTTGACCAATTATACTTTTTAAGCAGTTGTTTTCTTTTTCCAACCTGTTGACTCTTTTTTCATAATTCTCTTGCATCACCCTCATTTCTTTTTCCAATTTTTCTTCTACCTCTCTTATATGATTTTTAAGCTCCTTTTTGAGCTCTTCCATGAGTTCTTTCTGGGTTTGAGATCACTTCTCATTTTTCTTTGGGGTTTTGCTCGTAGGTGTTTTGACATTGTTATCCTCTTCTGAGTTTGTATCTTGATCTTCCTTGTCACCATAATAACTTTCTATGGTCAGATTCTTTTTCTTTGTTTGTTTGTTTGTTTTTTGCTCATCTTTTTTTGGCCTTTTCCCTTTCTTTTAAGTTTGAGCTCTTTACCCAGGGTGGAAGGGGAACTGTCCCAGGCTTCTTGTGCCAGGGGCTGCAGGCCCTAGCTGTTCACCTGGTGCTTCACTGATGTTTCCCTGAGGCCTGGGGGGACCCTCATGTCTGGTGCTGTGCTGAGCAAGTGGAGTATGGGATGGCTGGTGCTACTGAAGTCATAGAGATTTGACAGCTTATCTGGTGCTGAGCCTGGGTCCTGGCACTGGTGTCTGGCATGTGCAGAGGCAATTGGGGTGTTTCTGTGTTTCCCTAGGGCTACACTGAAGCACATGGGAGTCTGGCTGCTGGAGACTGTCTGTTTGCCCAAGACTATACTGAAGCACATGGCTATTCTCTGAGCTGGAATCTGTCCATTCCTCTGGCTATGTTGAGGCACATGACGGGTCCTGGTGTTGGCATTTGCTGTTCTATTTCACTGGGACTCAGGATCTCCCACTGGTTTGTTGAGGTGGAGCTTGCTGCTTATTTGCTGGAATGCTTCCTGTCCTGGACTGTGCTACCCTTTTACCTGAGTGAGACAGACCCTTCCTGTCAATCTTCCAAGTTTTTTGGGCTAAAAGATTATTTTACCCTATGATTTTGCTAGTTCTGCTGTTCCAGGATTTGTTTTGGGGCATTATTTTATGGTTGTTTGAAAGTGGATATGGGAGAGTTATGTTAATTCATTGCTCACTCCACCATCTAGGCTCTTGGAAGTCACACAGTTCTGACTTTGAAGGAATTATTTTCTTCAGTGAGCTTTTGTACCTCTTTTTCCATTTAGCATATTCTTTCCAATGAATTTTTGTGCCTCTTTTTACCATTAGGTCAATTCTGTTTTTTAAGGTGTTATGTTCTTCAGTATCTTTATGCCTCTTTTACCAAGCTGTTAATTCTCTTTTCATAATTTTATTGTATCACTCTTTCTTTTCCAAATTTTTACTCTACCACACTTATCTCTTTCTTTAACTTTTCCAGGAACTTTTTTTGGGTTTGTGTCCAATTAGCATTATTTCTTTAGGCTTTGTTTGTAGTTGTTTTCATATTATTCTTCTGAGTTTGCGTCTTGGTCTTCCCTGCTAGTTTTTTTTTTTTTTTTTGGTGGCCAAGTTCTTTTTGTTGTTGTTTGTTCATTTTTCTAGCCTATTTCTTGACTTTGAACTTTATGTTAAAGTTGGGCTCTTCTCACCTGGGGGTGGGAAGTCACTGTCCCATGCTTTAGGCTTTTCCATGCTGCTGTTTTCAGAACTAACTTTGGTAGCCTGCAAGTTTTCAGTGCTTCCAAGGTGCTGTGATCAAGGGAGAGGTGTGGTCACTGCTATTCTGGTCTGTGCTCTGGTCTTTTACCCAAGAAGGGCCCCTGCTCTCTTTCAGCCACAAGCACTAGCACTCCTCTTTCTTTGGAACTGAAACCATGGCCACTATTCCCCTGTGACTGACCACCAGCACTCCTTTCTGCCTTGGAACTGAGATCTAGAGCTGCTTATGGGCAATAGAATTGTCAATCAGTGCCAGCTGTAGCCAGGGTCAGCAATGGGTCCCCCATAATCACTTACTGACCAATTGTTCAATCAATGATGGTTCCAGAAGAAGTTGCTGCAGCCACTGTTGCTATTTCTGTGTGCCCATGCTTCAGCTAAACCTCCCACCCTCTCTGCTCCCTACCCCTCAATACCGACCATTACAGACCTCTCCTCCAGACCACCTCAGTTTTCTTAGGCTGGAAAAATATCTTACCCTGACCTTTTGTTAGCTCTGACACTACAAAATTTTATTTGAGGTATTGTTTTAAGGTTGTTTGGAATGAAATATTGAGACAGTTCATCTGGCTTGCTGCCTCTAATCTGCCATCTTGGTTCTACCCCTGAGAACTAAATATTTCTGATGATTAGAGATAGCTAGATGGCAGAGTAGATTGAGCACTGGACTTGGGGTCAGAAAGACCTGAGTTTAAGTCTGACCTTAGACTTTTACATTGCTTAGTAAATGTTTGTTAATTATTTCCCACTAACCCACAAGTATTTTATGAATGCTTACTATGTACTCAAAGCTGTGCTAGTCACTATAATACATACAGAGGTAGATGACATGAACCCTGCATGGAGGACTCTAGCTGGCATAATAGAACACTGAGAAGGTAGTCAGGAAAATCTGAGTTTGAATCCTGCCTCACAAGCATGTTAGCCCTTTGATCCTGGGCAAGTCAGCTAACAGCTACCTGCCTCTGTTTCCTCAGATGTAAAATGAGGATAATAATAGCACCCACTTCCTAGAGTTGTGGTGAGTACCAAATGATATAATATTTGTAAAGTGCTTTGCAAATATTAAGGTGCTATTTAAATGCTAGCTATAGATATTGCTTTGTAGTATAATTTGATATTTGGTACTACTAGGCTCCCTTCTTTCAGGTAAGTAGTATTCTTTATAATTAGTCCACTGGAATAATCATTGGTCATTGCATTGATCAGGGTTCTTAAGTCTTTTAAGATTATTTGTTTCATGTTTACCACCTCAATATACTTGCACTAGCCAATACACTGCTGCAGAAGTGAGGAGGCTTCCCCCAGGGAGTAGAACTGCTTATATACTGCCTAACATTGCCTCAGTATTTCTTTTCTTCCCTCTTTCCCACCCATGGGCACAGATCCTATTCCAGCATCTCCCATCTTTTACAGCAATCAGTGTTCTGCCAAATGCAGCCTCCCATATCCTTGACTTTATCTTCATAAATAAACCAACATATTTAGCAGAAATCATTGCATCTTTGCTTAGGGATTAGGGCTAGGCATCTATTTAAACTGTGCTGAGCGCTGGTAATCCTGAAAGGGCTTCAGCTAGGCTGATACCACTGTGGGGCCACAGCAGTTAGCGTGCTGTTTCAATTGCAGATGTTATTAAGCCAACCGTGTGTGCTCTGCACAGATAAGTAGGGATGGGGCACATACACACCATGTAGGCATGCAAGCACACACCTACATATGCATTTGCAACTAACATCTGCATGCCACTATATTCTCATTTCCAGGCCCAAAGAGGAGTTCTGCTCAGAGGTTAAACTCAGCTCAAGCCACCAGCTCTTTCATGAAGCTTTTGCTGACCCCTAAATACACACAACTATACCTATTTGTACAAATGTACACATATCTGTGTATACATCAACATACAAAGGATATTCAGGCATGAATGTACACAGAGAGCACAAATCAGAATCATAGGATTCCAGCATTTAGAACTGGGAGGGACCATAGAGATCATCTTGTCCAATTGTCTCATTTTCCAGATGTATAAATGGGGATCCCAGAGAGGTTAAATATCTCCTCCAAAGGGATTGACTGAGTGAAACTGGGTCACAAACCCAGGCTTTCTGATTCTAAGTCCAGGATTTTTTCCCACTGCCTCATGCTCCATACATGTAGGACAGAAATATAGACACACATAGATAAACATATACACGTGTAACCCACTTTAATTTGGTTGTCTGGTATACACATACTCATAAACTGTGCTACCTTCTGTTAGAAGATATGGGGGGGGGAAATTATATGAATCATTAAGCTCTACATGAGGGATAAGAAGATCTGAGTTCATATCCTGGCTCTACTACTTACTTTCACCTTTGGAGGACTCAGTTTCCTCTTCTGTCCAACAAAGAGGATGGATTCAATCATCCGGAAGATTCTTTTCAGCTCTAAGTTCTGTGTTCTTGTGATTATATTCATCTGATATGGAGTTCAAGTCTTCAGAAGTTTGTCTTTGCCTCTTGGTTTTTTACAACTCACCCATCCTGTCAAGAATTACATGGGAATCTTAGTAAAGCTCAATCAATAGGGTTCTCTTTGCCCCTGGGCTAAGATGTTACTGGCAATATTTCAGCATCCCATCAGCCTCTGGAAAGCTCCTTCCCTCTGAGGTCAGAGTTCCAGGCTAGCCATGTGAGGCTTTTGATACTGATCACCGTTATTGCTTAATTCATTCCTTTGTTCAAAAATCCTTTATTGAGCTTACTCTGTGTAAGTCTTATATTAGATCTTATTGAGTGGGAGGCTGGGGAGGGGGAGGTCTGGTACGCAAGCGGTAAATCCCTGAAGATCCAAAGTTTACAGCAGCATTGGTGAGACAAGACTACCCCGTTGCACCAAAGTCCTGCTTTGATTTCTCATCATGATGAAGAGGTAACTTAGGGTTCTCAAAAATTATGACAGCAGAACAAGAACTCTGTAAAAGGTTTTTTACCAAACTAAGAACACTTAAGATACAGGCTCCCTGATATCTATTGTCTGAGGATCAACCTAGTCAAAGCTTAGAGAGCTCTGTCATAGGTTGGTTCCCAGGTAGGGAATTCTTTCCCCTCAGCAACTCCTGAAGACCATCTCTTAAGGCATAGAGGGGTTACAATCTGCATCAATAGAGAGAGGCCTGGGTCCAGAAAAATAATGGATCTTAGAAACACCTGAACTATCATCCTGGGGAATCTCTTCTAAGAGTCAAATAAGGGGATACAGAAAGCCAGTGTTCTAAAATTGCAGAAGGAAAAGTGATCAGGAAAGGAGGCCTGCATTAGGAAAGATTTGGATGGGAAAAGAAGGGTAGGGAGAGGAGAACATTCCAAGTGGGGGAACTGGTACAAAGAAAACATGTTATTTGAGAAGTAAGGAGATTTCTGTGCCTAGAATTGAACAGTTAGGCAAGAAGGAAGGAGGGCCATATACATTTATGATCCTATAAAGAGTCAATTAAGAGAGACATAGTTTCCAGGAATAGGGACGTGATAGTTCCCCTGTACTCTACCCTTGTCAGATCCTATCTAGGGCATTATGCTCAGTTCTGGGCACTACATTTTAGAAAAGGCATTGATAACTGGGCAGTGTCCAGATAGGAGATTAGTTGAAGGAACTATGCATATTTAACTCAGAAAAGAGAAGCCTTGGAGGGATGTGACAGCTGTCTTGCTGTCTTCAAGTATTTGAAGGTTTGTCTAATGGAAGAGGGATTAGATTTGTTTTGCTTAACCCAGAGGGTAGAACTAAGAGCAGTGGGCAAAAGTTGCAAAGAGGCAAATTTAATAATAATAGTAAATACTTACATAGCACTTTAAGGTTTGCAAAGTATTTTATCCCTATTATTTTGTCTTACTAGATATGACTTATTGTTGGATCCTGAACAATAATATGAATAACTAGCACTTATATCACACTTTAAGGTTTGCAAAGCACTTTATAAATACCTCATTTGGTCCTCACAATACCTGGAAAGTAGACACTATTATTATCCCCATTTTACAGATGAGACTGAGAACAGTTAAGGGACTTGCCTAAGGTCACACAACTAGTTAATGACTTAGGCTGAATTGGAACTCAGGTCTTCCTAACTCCAAATCCAGTGATCTATCCATTATGCTACCTAGCTGACTTCTAAATTTAGGCTAAATGTAAGCAAATATTTCTCATCATTTAGAGAAACTAAAAACTGTAGTGGGTTTTCTTGTGAAGTAGTGAGTTCCTTTTCATTTTCTTCAAAGAAAGTCTAGATGATCTCTTGTAAGATCATTGTAATCATTGTAAGATCTCTTGTAATCTCTTGAAGTAGGATTCTTTTTCAGGTTTGGCTTAGATTAGAGGTCACTGAGGCCATCAGGTCTCTTCCTACTCTGAAATTTCCCTCTGAATGTGTGAACTTAATTGAATCTATGAACTCAATACATCTTGGCTGAGGTTGAAGGTTAGCCTTGCATCTCTTCCTCATCCTCATCCTCAAAGTTTCCAAAAAAGTGTCCTGATGGGCACAAGATCAGGAACCTCCCTCAGTCCATACATACCTCATGCCACTGCTACCAGGGTATATACCTCAGATCACCATCTCACAGCATAGATGATATGTAGAATTAAAAAAAAAACAATGACTTCTCTACTCAACCTAATGCTGAGGATCAGAGCTACTAGCCCAAGGACAGACTAGCAGATGGTGTAGCTGGCAGCAGGTGAAGTGAGACAGTGAAGGATGAGCATTGCACCCCCTCTTGGCATAGGGTCCGAATGGGTGTGTTTACCCCCAGTTAACCAAGAAGGAGTGGCACTTTGTCTGCATGATTACAATTTCTTAGCAGATGGTGAATCAGACCTCGATGTTTCTGTGTGTGCCTTGTACATTTTACTTGTTGGTAATGAATTTACAAATCCTTTAAGTATGGAAAACAGAGCCTTCCCACTAACTGAACAGATGGGAGAGAAGGTTTTTTAAAGACTTTTCAGGGTGGCCTTTTTTCTCTTTTTTTCCCAGCTTAATATCTATATATGTGCATGTCTACAAATGCCTCATTAGCTGGCAAGGGACTCCCATTTGGTCTCTCCTAATTTCTGGCACAATGCTGGGCAGACAGCCCTTGGCCACAGAACTGCTAACAAGACAATAGTCCAGGCCAAGCTGTGGTACATACCTGGCTTTACACCTGAGAAGCCAGAGGCCAGAGATTAGATTGAAGGGCAGCCCCTCCTAGAGAAGATAAGCAGCTATTTGCAGTAACTGCTCCATCAGGAGAAGAGGTTCAGATTCTTCTTTCAGAACAATGTCAGCTGAATTCTTTGAGGTGCAGATGATGGCTCAGAATTCAACTGAGGAAGCCATTTTTGAAGTACAAAGCAGATGGATCAAAGTTATTGGGTCAGCTCAGGAACACAGGTCAATAGGAGAGGATGAAGCAGAGTTGGCAAAAAAGGAATCAAGAACAAGTGTCAAAGGTGTGGTTTCTGGAACAGAGAGGTGAAGGTCTGAGGAGAGGGAAGAAGAAAGTTGGATTAGGACAGAATTGCAAAATATTAGAATTGAAAGGAATCTTAGGGGTCATGGCTGGATTATTATCTTTCCCCTAAACTCATTTAACTTCCCTATTTCTATGGAGGGCACCACCATTCTTCTACTCACCAAGATTTACAATTTAATAGCAATTCTACTCTCTTTATTCTCACTCACTCCATCCCCACATCTGATCAGGTGCCAAAGTCTCATTGATTTCACCTCTTCAGTATCTCACAACTCATAACACTATTCAAACCATAAACACCCTAGTCCAGGTCCTCATCAGCTCTTACCTGGACCATTGCAAGTATTCCCTAATTGGTCTTCTGGAATTGAGACTCCCCTCTCAAGTTCATGTTCCATAATGCTACCAAATCAATATTCTTAAAGCACTGGTCTATGTCACTCCTCCACCCAAAAATCTTCAGTGGCTCCCCATTCCCTTTAGGATAAAATACAAAGTTCTCTGGTTGGATTTAAAACCCTTCACAATCTGGCTCCAGCCTACCTTTCCAGGATGATTACATATCTCCCCTCAGACACTGTAGACAGTAGATAGACCAGTTAGACAAGCCCACATATCTGTTGTTCCCAGGATATAATATTCCATCTGCCACCTCAGTGAATTTCTATAGGCTGTCCCCAGTGCCCAGAATAATCTCAATTCTCATCTCTGCCTCTTATAACTGCTTGTTGATCCAAGGATCAGCTCCAAGTGCCATTTCCTTCAAGAAGCCCTTCTTGATTCCTACCACTGTTAGCTACACCCTTCATATCACTGTGTATCATTTAGTTTACGCTCATTACCTTTACTTAGTTGCAAACATTTTATATCCTCCTAGTAGAATGTAAACAGCTTGAGATTGGGGACTTCCTCACTTTTTCATTTGCAACTCCAATGCCTAACAACATTCTTGATAGTAAATGCTTAGTAATTTTTTTAATTGATCAGCGAACCATCTCTACCTTCTCATCTTGGGCTAGTCTTGTCCATATCCTTCTATAAGTCCTCAAAAGAGGGTCCACCCTGGGTGCTTAATATCATCCTCTAGGTCTCTGGGTACTGGATGGGTGCCAGTGGCACACATGGACTATCCATCAGTTATGCCTTATTTTTTTAAATTTCTTTTTCAAATTTATTATTTATTTTTAACATTCTTTTCTTTTTAAATTTTGAGTTCCAAATTTTCTCCCACCCACTCCTCCCCCACCTACTGTGAAGGCAAGCAAAATGATATCAATTATACATGTGAAAGTATGCAAACCATATTTGCATACTAACGATGTCACAAAAAGCAAAAAAATTGTACTTCAATTTGCACTCAGAGTTCATCAATTCTCTCTCTGAAGGTGGATAGCATTTTTTCATCATGAGTCCTTTGAAGTCGGCTTGGATCATTGTATTGATCAGAGTAGCCAAGTCTGTCACAGTTGGTTCTCATTACAACACTGCTGTTACTGTCCACAATTATCTCCAAGTTATTCCCACTTCACTTTGCATCAGTTCATATAGGTCTTGCATTTTTTTTCTGAAACCACTCCCCTCATCATTTCTTACGGCACAGTAGTACTCCATCAAAATCATATGCCACAGCTTGTTCAACCATTTCCTAATTGAAGAGTATCCTTTCAATTTCAAAATCTTTGTCTACATGAAAGGAACCAATATAAATATTTTTGCATATATAGGTACTTTTCCTTTTATCTCTTTGGAGTACAGACAGGGTAATGGTACTGCTAGATCAAAGAGTATGCACAGTTTTTAACCTTTTGGGAATAGTTCCAAATTGTTCTTCAGAATGGTTGGTTCACAACTTCACCAACAGTTTATTAATGTACCTATATTCCCTCATCCCCACCAGCATTTGTCATTTCTGATAGGTGTGAGGTGGTATCTCAGAGTTGTTTTAATTTGCATTTCTTGGGGAAGGCAGAGCCAAGCTGTCAGAATAGAGAATCATTCAGCTGAACTCTCTCAACATTCTCCTCCAAACAACTTTAAAATAATGCCTCAAATAAAATTCTGAAGTGGCAGAGCCAATAAAAAGTCAGAGTGAGAGATTCTTCCAACTCAAGTCAACATAGGAGGTTGTAAAGAGAGATCTGTAACATAGGGGAGAAGGCTAGTCTATAGCCCATTTGGATGAAACACCAGGAATGTGACTAAGTAGTGGCAAGAAAAGCAGCATCAGTTTTGGGAGTTCTAAAGTCAGAGATAGTAAGGGGACCTGACAACTGGTCAGAAAGAGATTATAAAGTACCCCTGTACTAGCATTGGATTTAGGACCAGACAGTGTTTAGTAGCTCCATTGACTATATCCACTTAAAAGCCCTTCAGGTCAAGAAAGAGTGGAAGCCCTGAGGGTCAGTAATGCTTTGAACTGCAAGGAATCAGGGGACTCTGAGGGGTAGTATCACTTCTAATCACAAGGTAGGAGGGACCTGAGGAGCAGTATTGTTTGCAATCCCAAGGGATGAGGGGCCTTTCCTGGGTAAGGACTATAGTGCAGACAAAGAGAACAGTGACCACATCTTTCCACAAATCATACCACTGAGGAAGCACTGAAAACTTTCAAAACCCCAAAATTGGCTCTGACAATAGCAATGTGAAAAAACCTGAAGCTTGAGAAAGAGCCCTACATGCTCTGTTTCCCATGCCAGGAATAGTCCAACATCAACATAAAATTCCAAATCAAGAAATAAAGTGGAAAACTGAGCAAAAAACAAACAAGATCTGACCATAAAAGGCTATTACGGTGATAGGGAAGAACAAAGCACAAACTCAAAAGAAGACAATGAAGTCAAGATAGATACAAGCAAAGCCTCAAAGAAAAATGTTAATTGCACAGAAACCCAACAAGAACTCCTCAAAGAGCTAAAAATGATTTTCAAATCAAAAAAGAGTGGTAGAAGAAAAATTTGGTTGAGAAATGAAAGTAAAGGAAGAAAAGTATGAAAAGACAATTAATGCTTGGTAAAGGAGGCACAAAAATAGTGAAGAAAATAACACATTAAGAAACAAATTGACAAAATTGGAAAAGAGGTACAAAAATTCAGTGATGAAAATAACTTCTTAAAAAGCAAAACTGCCAAATGGAAAAGGAGGTACAAAGGTTTACTGAAGAAAACAATTCCTTAAAATATTGTTTTTCAGCTTTTTCAACCATGTCCAACTCTTTGTGATTCCATTTGGGATTTTCTTGGCAAAGATATTGGAGTGGTTCACAATTTCCTTTTCCAGCTCATTTGACAGATGAGGAAACTACTGGGGTAACCAGGGTTAAGTCACTTATCCAGGGTTAAATAGCTAGTAAGTGTCTGAGGCCAGATTTGAACTCAGGAAGATGAGTCTTCCCAACTTCAGGCCCAGCACTTTATCCACTGTGCCTACAACATAAAAATTAGAATTAGGCAAGTAGAAGCTAATGACTCCATGAGACATCAAGATATTATAAAACAAAGTCAAAAGAATGGAAAAAATAGAAGAAAAAATGTGAAATATTTCATTGGAAAAATAGCTGATGTGGAAAATTAACCAAGGAGGGATAATTTAAGAATCATGAACTACCAGGAAGCCATGAACAAAAAAATGAGTCTAAACATCATATTTCAAGAAATTATAAAGGAAAACTGCCCCAATATTCTAAAACCAGAGAGTAAAATAGAAATTGAAAGACTACTCCAATCACATTCTGAAAAAGATCCCAAAATGAAAAACTCCCAGAAATATTATAGCCAAATTCCAGAGCTCTCAGGTAAAAGAAAAATTACTTTGAGAAGCAAGAAAGAAACCATTCAAATACCATGAAACCATAATCAGAATCACAGAAGATATAGCAACTACCACATTAAAGGAGCAAAGGGCTTGGAATATGATACTCTAGCAGGCATAAGAGCTGTGATTACAACCAAAAATATTCTACCCAGTAAAACTGAGTATAATCCTTTAAGGGAAAAAAATAGGTATTTAATTAAATAGAGGGTGTTCAAGAATTCTTGATGAAAAAAATATCAGAGTTGAATAGAAAATATGATTTTCAAATACAAGACTCAAAAGAAGCATAAAAAGGTAAATATGAAAGAGGACTCATAAGGGACTCAAATTTAAACTGTATTTTTCTATATATGAAAATGGTACATGTATCTTCTAAGAATTTTATTATTATTAGGGCAGTTAGAAGGATTCTACATTTAAAGACTGCAAGAGTGAATCAATTATTTGGGATGATGTAAAAAATGGATAGAAAAAAACAGAAATGCACTGGGAGAAGGGAGAGGAAGAATGGAAGAAAATTATCTCACATAAAAGAAGTATCTCAAAGAAGAGTTTTTACAGTGGAGGGGAAATTGGTGAGAGAGGGAGTGGGTAATACTTGAACCTAACTTACATCTAAATAGGTTCAAAGACACATACTCAATTTTGCTTATTTAGATAGAAATCTATCTTATCCAACAGGGGAGTAGGATGGAAAGGGGACCAAAGGAAAGGAGTAAAGTGATAAAAGGAAGGGCAGATAAAAGAAGACAGTGGTCAGAACCAAAACAGATACTAGAGAAGGGACAGGAAATAGAGAGAGAGAGAGAGAGAGAAAGAGAGAGAGAGGGAGAGGGAGAAAGAGAGAGAGAATGATAAACAGAAGAAAATAGGGCAGAGGGAAATGTAGTTAGCAATCATAACTTTAAATGTGAATGGGATGAACTCACCCCATAAAAAAGAAATACTTAGCAGAATGGATTAGAAACCACAATCCAACAATATGTTGTTTACAAGAAACACAATTGAAACAGAGAGACACACAGTTAAAATAAGAGACTAGAGCAGAATCCATTATGCTTCATCTGAAGTAAAAAAAAGCAGGGGTAGCAATCTTGATCTCAGACAAAGAAAAAGCAAGAATAGACCTAATTAAAAGTGATAAGCAGGAAAACAATATCTTTTTTTTTTTTTAGATGGAAGGAGGGACAGTTTTACTCTTGGCAATATACAAGGCTTCACAATTATATACACAGAGAGGACAAAGACACAGGCTACCCCTTAGTCTTTTCATCCAGACTCTTGGTGGTGAACTTATCCTGAAGTTTTTTGTTTCCATAAGCCTTCATTCAGTTTCTTAAACTCTTCCAAGGTATCTATAATTGGTACAATCCTGCATTCTTCCACTGTCAGTCCACTGAAGTGATTATTTGTGTTTGTAATAGTTTGAGTGAAGTCATGCTAAGCTCTAGTACATGTAGTCACAGGTCTCAGACTCAGCGATCTGGGTGTTCTCTCCCTCCCAAAAGGCCTGTGCCACCCACTGCCGCAGGTAAGTGCCCAAGTCTCGGCCCTGTTTGGTCTAATCCAAAGGCTATTCCTCACAGAGCTTGAGGAAACACCAGTAATGTCTGGCCGCCATCTTGGGCCCCTAGGAAAACAATATCTTGATAAAAGGAACCTTAGACAATGAACACTAATATATGCACTAAATTGGATAGCACCTGAATTCTTAAAAGAAAAGTTAAAATGAATTACAGGAAGAATTAAAGAGTAAAACCACACTCATGGCGACCCCAACTCTCCCCTCTCAGAGCTGGGTTATGACTATAAAATAAATAAGAAAAAAGTCAAGGAAATGAATAGAATTTTAGAAAAGTTAGGTATGATAGACCTCTGGAGAAAACTGAATGAAAATTGAAGGGAGTGTACCCTTTTTTCAAGTATACATTGCAACTTTACAAAAATTGACCATATATAAGGGCATGAAAATTTCACAACCAAATGCAGAAAAGTAAAAATATTAAATGCATGCTTTTTAGACCGAAATACAATAAAACTACATTTAATAAAGAGCTTTAGAAGCATAGCTTAAAATTTAATTGGAAACTAAATAATCTAATACTAAAGTATAAGTGGGTCAAAGAATAAATCATGGAAATAATTACTTCATTAAAGAGAATGACAATGAGACATTCCAAAATTTATGGAATACAGCTAAAGCAGTAATTACAGGAAAATGTATATTACTAAATGCATACATCAGTAAAAGAGAAAAAGAGCAGATCAGTGAATGGGGCATACAACTAAAAAAACTAGAAAAAGAATGAATTAAAAATCCTCAATTAAATAACAAATGGAAATTCTGAAAAATCAAAGGATAGATTAATAGAATTAAAATAAAAATACCATTGAACCAATAAATAAAAGTAAAAGTTGGTTTTATGGGGGCAATATGATAGATAAACCATTCCTTAATTTGATTTAAAAAAAAGAAAACCAAGTTACTAATATCAAAAATGAGAAGGATGACTATACCACCAATTAAAATGAAATTAAAGCAATTATAAGTAGTTATTTTCCCCAATTATATGCCCAGTAAAACTGACAATCTAAGTGAAATGCATGAATATTTACAAAAATATAAATTACCCAGATTAACAGAAGGAGCAATGGAAAACTTAAATAGCTTTATCTCAGAAAAAGAAATTGAACAAGCCATCAATGAACTCTTTAAGAAAAATCCAGGACCAGATGGATTCACAAGTGAATTCTACCAAACATTTAAGGGACAATTAAACCCAAAACTATATAAACTATTTGGAAAAATAGGCAAAGAAGGGGTCCTATTAAAAAAATTATGACACAAGTATGGTTTCTATACCTAAATTAGGGAAAACAAAAATAGAGAAAGAAAACTATAAACTACTTTCCTTAATGAATATCTATGCAAAAAAAATTAATAAAACACTAGCAAGAAGATTATAGCAAAACATCACACAGATCATACACTATGATCAGGTGGGATTTATACCAGGACTATAGGGCTAGTTCACTATTAGTAAAACTATCAGCATAATTGATCATATCAATAACAATAACAACAGTCATATAGTTATATCAATAGATGCAGAAAAAGGCTTTAATAAAATACAAAATCCATTTCTATTAAAAAAACACTACAAAGAAGAGAAATCAGTGGAACCTTTCTTTTTTCTCTTTTAAAAATATTATTTACTTATTTTTAACATTCTTTTCTTTTTAAATTTGAGTTCCAGCTTCTCTCCCTCCTTCTCAAACTTCCCTCACCCACTGAGAAGGCAAACAATATGAGATCACTGACACATGTGAAATCATGCAAAACATATTTCAAAGGAACCTTTCTTAAAATGATAAGTAGTATCTATCTAAAACTAAAAGCAATCATTGTTTGTAATGGGGATAAACTTGAAACTTTCCCAACAAAATCAGGGGTGAAGTAGGGATGTCCATTATCAACATTATTATTCAATATTGTACTAGAAATGCCTGCTATAATGAAAAGACAAGAAAAAATTGAAGGAATAAAAATATGCAATGAGGAAACAAAATTATCACTCTTTGCAGATCATATGATGGAATACTTAAAGAACCCTAGAGAATCAACTAAAAAAAAAACTAGTTGAAACAATTAGCAAGATTAATGGAAGTTACAAAGCTACAGCAAAGTTACAGGATATGAAACAAACTCACATAAATCAATAGTATTTCTATATGATATCAACAAAAAAGAACAAGAGATAGCAAAAGAAATTTCATTTAAAATAATTGCAGACAATATAAAATACTTGGGAGTCTAACTGCCAAGACAAACTAAGGGACTATAGGAGCCCAATTACAAAACACTTTTTACACAAATAAAGATAGATCTAAACAATTGGAGAAATATTAATTGTTCATGGGTAGGCTGAGTCAATACAATAAAAATGACAATTCTTCCTAAGATAACTTACTTATTCATTGATGTACCAACCAAACTACTAAAAATATTTTATAGGGCTAGAAAAAAAATAATTTAAAAAATCCATCTGGAAGAACAAAAGGTCAAAAATATCAAAGCAATCAATGAGAAAAAAATGTTATGGAAGGCAGCCTAGCAGTTCCAGATTTCAAACTATATTACAAAGTGGTAATCATCAAAACAATTTGGTACTGGCTAAGAAATAGAATGGTGGATCATTGGAATGGATGAGCTACACAATACACAGTAGGAAATTATCATAGTACTCTGGTGTTTGATAAACTCAGCCAAGCTTTGGAGGTAAGAACTCAACATTTCACAAAAATTGCTGGAAAAAAAACAGAAAACAGTTTGACAGAAAATAGGCATAGATCAACATTTCACACTGTCTATCAAGATAGGGTCAAAATGGGTACATGATTTAGATTTAAAGGGTGATATCATAAGTAAATTAAAGGAGAATGAAAACAATGTACCTGTCAGATTTATGGATAAGAGGAGAGTTTAAGAGATAGAGGAAATTATGGGAAACAAAACAGTTTGATTACATGAAAATAAAAAGTTTTCCACAAACAAAATTAATGCAGCCAAACTTAGAAGGAAAACAGTAACTAGGAATTTTTTTTTTTGCAAAAAGTTTCTTGGATAAGGGCCTCATTTCTCAAACATATAGGGAACTGAGTCAAACTGATAAAAAAAAAAAAGAACAATTCACCTGTTAATAAATGGCCAAAGGATTTGAGCATGCAGTTTTCAGAAGAAGAAATCAAAGCTATCAATTGTCACATGAAAAAATGCTCTAACTCACTACTGATTAAAGAAATGCGAATTTAAAAGATATCGCTTCACATTTATCAGACTGGCTAACATGACAGAAAAGGAAAATGACAAATACTGGAGGGGATGTGAAAAAGAATTGGAAATCAAGGGATGGCCACTACTTGTGGAATGGCTGAACAAATTGTGATGTATAATTGTGATGGAATACTACTGTGCTTTAAGAAATGACAAGCAGGATGATTTCATAAAAACTTAGGAAGACTTATATGAACTCATGCAAAATGAAGTTAGCAGAACCAAGAGAACATTGTACACATTAACAGCATTATTACAAGGATAATCAACTACGAAAGACTTAGCTACTTGGATCAAGACAATTTGTTGTTTTTCAGTTATTTTTCAGTCATGTCTGACTCTCTATGACCCCAATTGGGGTTTTGTTGGCATGATTTCTAGAGTGGATTGTCATTTCCTTCTCTAGCTCATTTTACAGATGAGAAAACTGAGACAAACAAGGTTAAGTGACTTGCCCAGGATTATATAGCTATTAAGTGTCTGAGGCCTGATTTTAACTCAGGTCTTCCTGACTGCAGTCCCAACACTGTATCTACTATGCCACCTAGCTACCCAGCTCCTACTTTGCCATTCTTCTTATACCTTACACCATCCACCCTGGAAGTTTCATTTTGGGATCTCTTTCAGGTAGTGATTGGTGGATACTTTCAATTTCTATTTCATCCTCTGAATCTAAGTTATTGGAGCAGTTTTCCTTTATAATTTCTTGAAATATGCTGTTTAGGTTTATTTTTTTTATCCTGACTTTCTGGTAGTCCAATAATTCTTAAATTGTCTCCCTTTGATCTATTTGCCGGGTCAGTTGTTTTTCTGATGACATATTTCACATTTTCTTCTACTTTTTTTCATTCTTTTGACTTTGTTTTATTGTTTCTTGATGTCTCATGAAGTCATTGTCATTAACTTGCCCAATTATAATTTTTGAGGCATTGTTATCTTTAACAAACTTTTGTAACTCCATTTTCTTTTTGGACAATTCTGCTTTTTAAGGAATTCTTTTCTTTAGTAAATGTTTGTACCTCCTTTCCCATTTGGCTTTATTCTGTTGTGTTTTTTTTTAAAGGAGATCCTTTCTTCAGTGAATTTTAGTACCTCTTTTATCATTTACCCAATTCAGTTTTTTAATGTGTTATTTTCTTCAGTATTTTTGTCTCTTTTACTAAGCTGTCAATTCTTTTCATAATTTTGTTGTATCACTATGATTTATTTTCCCAGTTTTTCCTTTACCACTCTAATCTCCTTCTTTAACTTTTCCAGGGATTCTTGTTGGGCTTGTGTCCAATTAGCATTTTCCTTTGGTTGTGACTGTTTTCATATTGTTTTTTCTTCTGAACTTATATCTTGGTCCTCCCTGCAACCATAGTAGCTTTTTATAGTCAAATTCTTTTGTTGTTTATGTTGTTGTTGTTTGCTCATTTTTCTAGCCTATTTCTTCACTTTGGACTTTATGTTAATGTTGGGATATACTTACCTTGTGGTGGGAAGGCACTGTTCCAAGCTTCAGGCTTTTTCCTACTTCTGTTTTCGGAGCTAACTTTGGTGGCCTGCAAGTTTTCAGTGCTTTCAAGGTGGTGTGATCTGGGGAGAGGTGTGGTCTCTGTTCTCCTGGTCTGTGCTCTGTTCTTTACCAAGGAAGGGCCCCTACTCCTCTGTAGCCACCAGTGCTAGTATTCTTCTTTGCTTTAAAACTCAGGCCAGAGCCCCTACTCTCTTGTGACTGACTACCGTGTCCTTTCTTCCCTGAAACTGAGACCCAGAACTGCTTACAAGCAATAAAGCTGCCAGTCAACATCAGCTGCACCCAATGCCAGCAAAGCATCCCCTGTAATCTCACTCTGACCGGTTATTCGACCCCCTTGTTATTATATCTGGTCTAAGAGTACTTGAAGCTACTGCTGGTGCTGCCTGCCACTGCATGCTCTCCAGGCTGGCCCCCAACACAGTGTCACAGATCTCTCAGTTTTCTTAGGCTGTGGAAAATGTCTCATTTTGACTTTTTGTTGGCTCTGCCATTACAAAATTTGATTTGAGGAGTTGTTTTAAAGTTTGGTTAGAGGGGAATGTTTAAAGAGTTCAGTGGGATTGCTGCCTGTACTTTGCCATCTTGGCTCCCTATCCTTCAATCTTAACATAACTGGTACATCTTCTTTTCTATCCATACATCTCTCTAATGACATACTTTATGATGCTTCTTTTAAGAATTGTTTATTGAAAATGTGGTACAGACTATTCAAGTCAACCATAACTCTGCTCTGCTATGGGATCAATCTCTTTTCATTGGTCAGCTCCATACTTAGAAAACTTCAACCCAGATGACTAAAGCATTAAGTCCAAATATCTTAGTCTCAAATTCAAGGTCCTCCACCATCTGACACCAGCAAAGTTTTGGAGCCTCAGTCTTATACTTCTCCTCTCCACACACTCCTCTCTACGGGCATCTTATCCTCCTCACTGCTCTAGAAACAGAAAACATAGTTTCCTGCCTCTATACTTTTGCTTCCACTTTTTCAATGCCTGTGCTGTCCTTCCCAGACCCCCAGCATGAGTATTATCATCATCACCATCTCTTCTTGTTGAAATCCTACCCATTCTCCAAGACCTTGCTCCAAAGCTGCCTCCTCCTCCATGCAACCTTTCCAGATCCCACAAGTCAGAAATAATCTTTCTTTCCTAGGAATTCTCAATACCTGACTTATAGAGGCATTTAGCACATTCCATTTTATATTTTATCTGTCTGTGTCTTATCTATCACTCTTTGGCCTTCAATAGGTCAATGGTTTCATGGTTGCGAAGCTTATAGTAGATAGATACTGCACTTAAAGGCAGGAAGATTTGAGTTTGAGTCCTGCCCCATGCACTTATTAGCTGGGTGACCTTGAGGAGGTCAAGCCCTTTCAGTTTCAATTCACCTGTGAAATGAGAGTAATTATAGCATTTACCTCCCAGAGTTATTGTGAAGATCAAAAGAGATAAACCTTTGTACAGTTCTTTGCATACCTTAAGTGCTAAATAAATGCTAGCTACTATTACTACCATTGATATGAGTATTCTTTATCCAGCTGGTTTGTAAGTACCTCAAAGCTGCCTAGAGACAGAGTGTTGCCTGTCTTTATAACCCAGGTAGCATCCTGTACAGTTTTTTACATGAAGTAGCTACTTGTGATGAATTCTTGAATGAACAGGCTATTTGTGGAATGGATGACTCAGGTGAAGTCACCCCTCTGGTCTTCCCTCTTCTATAAGATGAGAGAGTCAAATCAGATGATCTCTAAAATCCTTTTCATCTTTGAAATTCCGATTCTTTATCTATTCCTCAAATCTATAGAGCACTGCTCCAAGGTCACCGGCTGAGCACTAAGGGGAAATGCCCTTGTCTGTGGCCAGATGACCTGTGCCCTCTCTCTTCATTTCCTCACCAAACCACTACAACCTTTCTGGGATTCCTTTTGAAGCTGTAGCTTAATAAATGCCTATGCAACTAGAAATTGATTTTCTAAAAATATAATATGCCCACAAAACCAACATGTAGAGCCCTACAACAATTGAATTCCTCCTTGCCCAAAATCAATTGTAAAAGTGTATGTAAAAGTACAATAGCACTAAAGCCCACATAATTAGGTGATTGTGCTAAGTGAGCATCTGATTGAAGAAGTGGCTCAGTAGAGTAGGCCTGGAAGACACAATCTAATCAGCATGAAACAGGAAATATGTGCATTTCCAGGTGAGCAAGCAGACAGGCAGGCATCACTGGAGGGGAAGAAAGATAAAATGATAAGTTAGAGGTGCTAATGGAAAACATGGAATCCACAGAGAGGAAGGATCTTTCTTAACAGGTCTGTCTCTTCTTGCTTCTGAGAGAGAGAGAGAGAGAGAGAGAGAGAGAGAGACAGAGAGAGAGAGAGAGACAGAGAGACAGAGACAGAGACAGAGACAGAGAGAGACAGAGACAGAGAGACAGAGAGAGAGAGACAGAGAGAGAGAGAGAGACAGAGAGACAGAGACAGAGACAACAGAGATGGGGGAGAGAGAGACAGACAGACAGAGAGAGAGAGAGGGAGAGAGAGAGAGAGAGAGAGAGAGAGAGAGAGCAGGGCTAGAAAAGTAGATTCTAGAAGGAAAATGGGTTATGCAACCATGAGAAGGAAGGAGCTTCCAAAGAGAATGAAAGTAGCAGGAATAGAAGACCGAAGAGCAGAAGCTGAGGGCAGACTAACCTTAGAGATAGGTGTAATGGGTAGCCACCTAAATGGTATGATTTTAAGGAGCACCAGGACCCTCTATACACATACATGTGCACATATGCACACAAACCCACACAGATATTTCTGTATCTACCTTCCATAAACATAAGATTCTACCATGAAAATTGTATTTCTGAGTTAAGCATTGCCCTTTCTTTGTAGTTCCTTCTATAAATGGTCTTAATTTACCCACAAACAGTTGCCACTGGGTTTTATCTAGCTAGAAAATAAGATTTTGACTCCTACCTAGTCCCCAGTGAGAGTGTGAAGCTGAGAAGATGAGTTGGCTGGAGAAATAGCTAAATGAGGATATAGAGAATCAGAACCATAGATTTGGAGTCAAAAGACCTGGATTTGAACCCCAGCTCCACTACTTATTTGTTTGGTGACTTTGAGTAAATTGTTTTACTCTTTTGAAATTCAGTTTCCTTACCTGTAAAATGAAAATGTTAACACTTGTACTCCCTACCTTATAGGTCAGTTGAGATGATGGATATAAAAGTGCTTTTGTAAGTCTAAGGTACTATAGAGAATCATGGAACTTCCCTAAAGGGATCTAACTTAGACAACATCTAGTCCAATTCATTCCTGAGAAGAAATGGCCTTTATGATATCCCTGGCAAGTAGCAAGCCAGAACTCACTATGCCTAGAAGAAACAAATTCATTCTGCTTTTTCTTTTCAACTCTAATTGTTAGGAAAGGTTTCCTTACGTATAACCAAGTTGTATCTATTCCTCTAAGAGTTCCCCTCTAACTGACAAATAGACAAGTTTAATCATCAAAGTCTCTGTATGATACAGTCTTCAACTGTGCAGAGCAATTGTCTTCTCTTCTGTAGATAAACTGTATCATACTGTTGCCTCATATTGAGTTTATAGCTCACTGAAGCCCCAGGTGTTATTCATATTTAGTTTTGGTTAGTTATGTTTTCCTCATCCTTAACTTATGCTACTGATTTTTTTTTAACTGAAGAGCCTAACTTTACATTTATCCCTATTATTTTATCTTGTTAGATTTGACCTATTATTTGATCCTGATTACTATGACAGTGATGACAACAATGATGATGACCATAACTATGATTACTACTATGACTATGACTATTACTACTAAATAACAACAATAATAGTATCTGAAGTTAGATTTTAACTCAGTTCTTCCTAACTTTATTAATATTTTTCTTAAACTTCCCAGAAAAAAAAATACACAAGATCTAGTTATTAAAGGATATTTTTGAAGCTTCTTCTCTGGAAAATGGCAAGAGGGGAACAGGGATACAACTTCTTAAAATGGGTTAGAATAGTTGAAACAGATGCCCTGAACTGTATATAATTATCTTGAAGACCTGTTTTTGAGTCTAGTTAGAGTCTCTTGGTAACTATGCTGGTCCTGGTGTTCTTCGGTGTTCGTAACCCTGTGTACTATGCTTTACTCTCTGACATTTAAACTTGAGTCGAACCTGGCTGCACTCCTGACTCATTTTTTCAGATCTTTCTCTAAAATGCCATAGAAATCTCTTGGGAGTCACATGAGTAGCAACATACTACACTAGACATTTTCTCTGATCCCCACAACCTCTAAAACCTCTCCAAAACAGAAATTATGTGCCAAAAATAAAACAACTTCAGCTGTCTCCATGGACACCTAGCATCCAAAGAAGGTAAAAAACAAAAACAATCCCCCCCGCATCCTCAGAAATTGATGCTTACTAACCCTGAGTTCACTCAGTATCCTTCTCTACTTTCCAAGTTAATGGCAGTGAAGCTGCTCTAGCAGACCCAAAGACATGGCAAAGGCTTACATCAAACCCACCCCTGCACTCTATTCCCCCCTCTCTTTTTCCAGTGCTGTAGGGATTCTGGCTCCAGGCTGCAGAAGTTAGCTCAGGATGTGACAGCCAGTTTGGCCATAACTCTTCAGGATCAAAAGCCTGCCAGGGGCTGTGACCCTGAAGCAGTAATGCTGGGGAAAGCAGGCTCTGCCAGTTATGGGGAAAGCAAGCTCTGAACTACTGATGTCAGGCCAGAGAACTGAGGAACACTAGTAGGACAGATCACCAGAAAACACACGGGGGAGCTTTATAGCGCTCTACTAAGCCTGAGAGAAGAGCCCAGTATTCAGCTGGGGCTAGTTCTGATCGCCCAAAAGTCATTTGGGGCAAAGATTTAGGCTGGTGACCTGTGAATTGCCCAGTATGGAAGAAGGCTGAGACACTTTGAGATCCAGCCTCCAAGGAAATCACAAACAGAGGGAAGAGATTCAGGAAGTGAGTGACAAAGAAAATAAGTGAAAGGAAAAGACTAAAAGTAGCAAAGATTTTAGGAAGAAGAAAACTCAAAATACCTTGAACATAAACAGATAAATCAAGAGGAAAAACAATAAGAACTGAAGTGGCCTCCAGATCTAGTAAATGAGTTTAGGCATCTATTAATAAATACTGAAGAAGAAGAAGAAAAAGGAAAATGATCCAACACTTGATGAGACAGGGGATTCTGTGGAATTTGAGGAGAACATGAAACCAAAGCACACTGTCTCTGAGTCATTTAAAAGAGAAGTAAGAATTATAAGTGCAGAATTAATGTTCTGCACAAAAAAAATAATGAACACAATAGAAAAAAACTTGAATCTGCAATGACAAGCCTCATCAAAGATAAAAGAGAAAATGATAGATTGAGAATGTAAGTTGACAGAACAGAAGGACAACCTAGAAGAAGAGAAGCAAAAAACAAAACATTAAAAAAAAATATGCTCACTGTGCAAACAAAACATACTGAACTCAAAAACAGGGATGTGCAGACAAGCTAATGATCTTAGGTCTCCCAAGAGCACAAGAGAACCAAAAACCATAATGAAGGAAATAATAGAAGAAAATTGCCCAGAACTCCTAAATACAGAAAATGAAATTCCAATAGAAAGAATTTGTAGAAAAAAGCCCAAGGCTGCAAATTCCAAGGTCCATAATGGTTAAATTCAACAATTCAGTTCAGGAATAACAAGTTTTGTAAGCCATCGGGAGAAAGATTTTCAAATACAAAGGAAAGGACACTCAAATAACACAAGATTATTCCGCACCCATTAGAAAAAGGAAGAGGGAATGGAATAGTGTTTTCTGAAGAGCAAAGGAGCTCAGTATGCAGCCCAACGTGACCTATCTTGCAAATGTGAGCTCAGCCATACTGGACAAATATGGATTTCAATAATAAATAAATGTTTGAAACATTTTTAGAAAGAAAACCAGAACTGAAGGGATTATTTGTCTCTCAAATACCCTAAATGGAAATGCAAAATGTAGCAGGCAAAGACAGTAACAGCAACAGAGTGACAATAGAAAGACCAGTAAAAATTTCTTTCTAAATGTACATAAAGAAACAGGAACAGTAAACAGGTGGAAAGGAGCTATTATGGACAGGACTTGGCAACAGCTTGTCTACAGGTGAATTCTTTCTTTGTGAGATTACATTACAACATAGGAAAGTAAAGGTGAGGAAGAAGAGAATAAGGAGATAGAGAAAAGTGAGTGATGCCCTGGGCTTAAATCAAGGACTAGCAATGAGGTGGTCTCAGAAAGAAAAGAGTCTGCAGAGGGATAGGTGAGCAAGAGAAGGGAAATATTGAAAAGGAGAGGAAAAGGAAGGAGGCCTTACTTTTGAGGGGAAGAGGGTTCTACTGGGGAATATTCCTTTTTTTTTTTTTTAGGCAATTGGGGTTAAGTGACTTGCCCAGAGTCACACAGCTAGTAAGTGTCAAGTGTTTGGTCTTAGGCTGGATTTGAACTCAGGTCCCCCTGACTTCAAGGCTGGTGCTTTATCCACTGTGCCACCTAGCTGCCCCAGCATATTCCTATAAATAGAGGTGGGCAGTAAAGGGAAATGGGAACTTAGCACTTGAAAACTCTACTTGTATTGGAACACAGTAAAGGAAGAGAAGGTATAGATCAGTGGTGGGATAATCAGGGATATAGTAGTGGGGAATCCTTACCATGGGGCAGTGCTAGGTGGCTGTGCTCATACAGTAGTCAAGAAGACTTGAGTTCAAATCTGACCTCAGACATTTACTAGCTGTGTGACCCTGCAAGTCACTTAACCTCTGTTTACCTCAGTTTCTTCATCTGCAAAATGGAAATAATAATGCCACCTACTTCCCAATGTGGTTGTGAGGATCAAATGAGATAATGATGGTAAAATACTTAGTATAGTGCCTGGCATATATTAATCACTAATACATATACATATATATATATATATATACACACACATACACACACACATACATATATTCAGATACATATATACATATGCACACATATACATTCATATATACATATACACACATTTATGCACTTATTTACACATATAGTAAGTACTATATATGTAGTACTATTATCATTGTTTTATAATTATTGTTATAATAATAATTATTGTTATTGTATTGGCGTTGTTCTGGAAAAGAGGCACAATGGAAAAGGGGAAACCATGGGGCAAGCCCTACAAGGCAATGACAGGAAGAGAGTCTTCCCTAGAGGGAAGACCCTAGAATAGATACTTTGAAAGCTTTAATAGCATAAAGAATACAGAGAAAAGAAAGAGACCAGATGATTATAGGAGTCATGAATCAGAATGAGGATCTAGAGTAAATAGAAGGAGAAGATGGATAATGAAGAGAGTAAGAGAAATGCTTTTTGGAAAGGGGCACAAAATATGAAATTTAAAAACTAAGCAACAGGGATAGCTGAAGGAGAGAAAAGGAAATGTAAAATGAGAAGAGGGAATCAGGGATGAGAGGAGGAAAGTAAATGGGAACAGAGTCACCTTAAAAAAGATTAAAGTAACGTAACTGAAAAAACATAATACTATGTTTAGAGCAGAAGAGGAAACTTGAAATTGAAAAGCTTCTACACAGGCAACATTAATGGATCTAAAATACGAAGGGGAGTGGTCAAATAGGGAAAAAACCCTTTGTATCAAATTTCTCTGATAAGGGCTTGATATTCAGGATATATAAATAAATATATATATATATAAACAAATATATATGTATATATGTATGTATGTATGTATATGGTAGAGACAAGATGGGGGATTACAGGCAGCAATCCAGATGAAATCTCTCAATATTCCCTTCCAAATTACTTCAAAATAACATCTTAAATAAATTTTGGAGTGGCAGAGCCAACAAAAGCTCAGGGTGAGACAGTTTTCTGTCCTCAGAAAATTTAGGAGGATTGTAGGAGAGGTCTTTGACACCTGTTCAGAGTGCACAAATGTGGCAGCAGCAAGGGCATTCACAACAGCAACTTCAGGAGCTCTTATCCCAGAGATGGTGAGGGGGTTGGACAAATGGTCAGAAAGATTTTACAGGGGATTCTTTTTTGGCAATAGGCACTGATTGGTAACTTTGTTTTTTTATGTGCAGTCCTGGCTCCAGTGCAGAGAGAAACACTTCTGGTCAGTCACAAAGGGGCAGGGACCCTGATCACAGTTCCTGGGCCAAAAAGAATACTAGCACTAGGGGCTGAAGGGGAGCTGGAACTCTTCCTGGGTAAAGACCAGAGCACAGACCAGGAGGGTAGTGACCATATCTCTCCTTGGATCACAGCACCTTGGAAGCACTGAAAACTTGCAGATCCCTAGAACTAGCTCTGAAAACAGCAGCATAGAAAAACTTGAAGCTTGGAACAGTTCTTTCCCATCCCTAAGTGAGAGAAGCCCAACTTTAAGTTCAAGTTTAAGTTTAAGTTCAAAGTTAAGAAATAGGCTGGAAAAATTAGCAAGCAACAAAACAGAATTTGACCATTAAAAGCTACTCTAGCAACCGGGAAGACCAAGACACAAACTCAGAAGAAGACAATAACATTAAAACAACTACAACCAAAACCTCAAAGAAAAAAATGCTAATTGGACACAAGCCCAACAACAATTCCTGGAAGAGTTAAAGAAAGTGATAAGAGTGATAGTGGAAAAACTGGAAAAAGAAATGAGAGTGAGGTAATTATGAAAAATTGTTGGTAAAATGCTTGATAAAAGAGACATAAAAATACTGAAGAAAATAATGTCTTAAAAGCTAGAGTTGGCCTAATGGTAAAAAGAGACACAAAAATTTGCTCAGAGTTGGAAGGGTTGTGAAAAGAGAGACATACTAATATATTTATGGTGGAGCTATGAAGTGGTACAACCATTTTGGAAAGCAATTTGAAATTATGCAAATTAAATGATTAAACCATCTATGTCCCTTAACAAGAGACTCCATTACTGAGCTTATACCCCAAGGAACCTATTGATAAGAAAAAAAGTCTCCATTTACTCCAACATATTTGTAGCAGCACTTTTTTCTTATAGCTAAAATTGGAAACAAAGTAGATGTCCATCAACTGGGGAATGGCTAAACAAATTGTGGTACATGAATGTAATGGAACTTTGCTATGCTGTCAGAAATGATGTGTGTGATGAATACATAAAAACATGGAACATGAACTAATTTGGAATGAAGTAAGCAGAGCCAAGAAAACAATATATACAATAACTAGAACAACTAAAGTGGGAACAATACACCGAAAAATAAAAAATAAATGTAATAAAATTATAAAGCTCAAGTAGAACTCGAGTTCCACATATGAGAACATATCTCCAATATACTACTTCTGGAGGTGGGAAGTCTTTAGGTATTGCACATTGGTCACATTTTCAGACCTTTTCATTGTATTGATCAGGTGTCCTTACTTTTTTTTTCTCTTTTTCTACTCCAAGAAATGCTATTTGTCATATGAGATAGCTCTCTGGGAGGGGTGGGGGAGATATTCCTGGCACAGTATGATGATATAAAAAACAGAAAATATCAATACAAATTTACTTTAAAAAAAAGAAACCTCTTTATTCTAGAAGTTCACTCCACCTATGGACTACTTCTCACATTGGAAATACTCTCCATCCATGTGGTCCCTCTCTCTGACTGTCTGTGTCCTCTCAGAATCTCCATTTAAAAGAAGAAGTTCAGGCCTCTTCGTCCCTCTCCAGACTATATTCTTGACTTATTTCCATAGGACTTTGTCTACCTTTTTCCCATACTGGATACCTTCTATTCACCCCTTTTTCAGGTCCCTTTTATGTATCTTCCTTCATTTGAATGTAAGCTCCTTGAGGGCAGGATCTATCTTTCTGATTGTATTTATATTCCCAGTGCATAGCATAATTCCTGGTACTTAGTAAGTGCATAATGTTTGTTGACATGACTAGAACATATCCTATCAGAATACAGCAAAACTAATATCTGTCAAGTCTGGATTAGGTTAACTTTAGACAGGATATTGAAGGATAGATTTGATGATCTCTGAGAGACTTTGGACTTCTGTGAAAATCTCATGCTTCATTTGTGGGTGGGGAAGTCATTGATGTGGAAGCCATTACTGTTTCTGGTCTAAGGTTAGTATCAGTTCCTCAGATTGACCCTTTATGAAAGTTCTGACTATTAGAGAAAAATTCATTCACAGAACAATACCACTCTGCTCCCTGTCTTCTCCCTTTTGTGAAGCACTTACTCATGCAAACAAGATCCCCTGCCTACCAACCCATCTGCCTTTCTCCTCTCAACAATGAAGAAGCCTCTGGGGAGAACACTACTATCACAGAGGAGTCTGGCTCCAGGTGAGAAACAATCAGGAAGAGGAGATGGGCTCTCAAGAATAGACAGCCCTGTTTCTATATAAATGCCCTCTTCAGTCCTTGTAGTACTAATGGGACAGAAATATGAAGGCATGATACACACAGGCTGCCAAGGAGTAGGTAAGGAGTGGGATAGCTTCTGATCAGAAAGAGTTGTATTTCCCCCTGCCAAACCCAAAGTAAACCTTCCCTTTCCTCAAAGCCCAGTTAAACTCTCTTCCTCCCTGAATTGTTCCTTGGACCACCCCACCCAGCAACAATCTGTCCTTACTCACTCCCCTGGACTTCTATAATAACATGTATACTACTGCCCATGGAACAATTAATCTCTAATTTTCCTCCCCATGCTGGCATTCTATTATTCTTTTCTTAATTGTATAGCAAAACATTGTTTTTAACTATGTGATCAAACAAATGAATGCATGTAAAGCACTTTGCAGTTCTGTATAAATGTGAGGTCCTATTACTACTAATGAAAACAATAAAAACAAAAAAAATAATATTGCATCTCCACACATAAATTTCAAGTTAATGGCCTCTGAGGGTCATATATCATTGTGCAATAGATGGCACACTAGAATTGGAGAAAAGTAATTCAGGTTCAGATGCTGCTCTGGATACTTGCTGCTTTTATGTCTATGGGCAAGCTAATTAACCTTTCTGACTAAGACAACCAGATGATAGGCCTAGAGTCAGGAAGATCAGAGTTCATATCTGACCCTAAACATTTACTAGTTGTATAGCCCTAGGCAGGTCACTTAAGCTTTGTCTCAATTTCCTCAATTGTAAAATGGACATAACGATAACATCTACCTCATGAAGATGTTGTGAGGATCAAATGATGTAATATTTGTAAAGTATTTAGGAATGCTTGGCACATAGTAGGCTTTATATAAATACTTATTCCTCCACCCTTTCTGAGCCTCAATTTCCTCATCTGTAAAATCATGGTAATATCTCTAGTGCCTATCACACAGGACTATTGTAAGGATCAGATGAGATAAGATGAAAACAACTATGTGAACTTTGGGTTAATAGATGAAAGATCAGCTATGATTATTTTATTCTGTCTCCTTTTCTAGTTTCTAGATCACCCAGTCTTCATTAAGTACTTACTATAGTAGAGGCACTATGCTAAGCTGGAGGGATACAATGACAAAAGCTAAGTATTTCTGGCCCTCAAGGAGATGGCATTCTAATAGGGGAGATAGTATATGTGTATATAGGTATATACAAGATACATAAAACTTAGGTTCAAGGTAAACTTTGATTTAGAGGAGAGTGCTAATAGTTATGAGAACCAGGAAAACCTTCTGCATTGGGTGGCTCTTTTTGGGAAGCCAGGGATTTCAGGATATGTATGTATGTAGGTGAAGAGGGGGAACATTGCAGGCATGAGGGACAGCCCAATGCAAAGGCATGGAGGCAGAAGCTGGGGTAGCATATGCCAGGGACAAAAAGTAAGCTGGGTAATCAAGTGCATGGAGAGGGCTAATGTGTAAGAAGACTGGAAAAGTAGGAAAGGTTGAGGTTTTGAAGAGCTTTAAATAGAACTCTGATTTTGGAATCAATTCAAATCCTACTTCAGACACTTATTAGCTGTGTGACTCTGGTCAAGTCCTTCACCTAACTAAGCCTCAGTTCCTCATATGTGAAATGAGGGAGTTTGTCTCAATGGCCTGTAAATTCCCTTCTCACTAAAAATCTATGAGAATGATCTTTTTAAATGCCAAAGAAAGAAGTTTAAATGTGATCATGGAGGTCATATGGCATCACTAGAGTCTACTAAGAAGAACATGCCATAGACTTTAGGAAAATCACTTCAGTGGCTATGAGGAAGACTATAGTGAGAAACTCAGGGCAGAGAGACCAACTAGGCTAGTGGAATAATCCAGGTGACCAAGTTAGAAGGGGCCTTAAGAGTCATCTAGTCTATTTAAACTCCAAAGCACATGGAAGTGAATGTTGATCAATCAAAATAAATATTTTTTTAAAAAGAGTCATCTAGTCTAGCCTCTTTATTTTATGTATGAGAAGACTGAGGCCCAGAGAGATCAAGGGAGTAAATAACAGAGATAGGATTCAAGCCAGGGCCTCTGAATTCAAATCTGGCCCTCTTTCAATTGTGTAACATTGCCTCATTGAGTTCAGTACTGGGCACACAGTAAGTGTTGTATAATTCATAGAATCATAGACCCTTAGAATTGATTCAATAAACTTGGTGAACCAGGAGTCAGGAGGAGTACAAATGGAGCCTCAGACACTTACTAGCTGTATGATCCTGGGCAAGTCACTTACCCTCTCTCTGCTTTAGTTTCCTCATCTGTAAAATGTGGCTAATAATATGCTAATATTAGCATATATCTCCCAAGCAAATACCTTGTAAAGATAAAAGGAGATAATATTTGTAAAGCACTTTGCAAACCTTAAAGCTCTATATCAAAATTGGTTATTATTATTGACATAATTATTATGGACCTCAGAAATTATCTAGTATAAACCAAATCTGAAGCATGAATGCCCTCTACAACATCTCCAACAAGTAGCAATCCAACCATTTGTTGGAGGTATTAAGTGATGGAGAACTTATTACCTCTTAAGGCAGCTCATCATATTTTGTGGCAACTCCAATTATTAGTAAATATTTCCTTATACTGAAATCTGCTGTCCTACTATCCATTCATTAGTCATGGTCCTAACCTTTGAAGCCCCATAGAATAATTCTAATTACTCTTTTACATAATAGTCTTTCAAATATTCATGTTAACTCACTACTCAATAAGCTTTAGGGGCTCCAGATCACCTCCAGGATCAAATATAAAATTCTCTGTTTGGCTTTCAAAGCCCTTCACAACTTAACCCCCTCCTCCAACCTTATCGGCCTTCTTATGCCTTACTCCCTACCACATATTCCACCATCTAGTGATATTGTTTTCCTAGATGTTCCACAAATAAAACACTTTATTTCTAGACTCTAGGCAATTTTCCTCGTTGTACCCTATACCCAGAATGCTCTCCTCTTCAACTTCACCTACTGATTTCTGTGATTTTCTTTAAGTCCCAACTAAAGTCTCATCTTCTACAGGGAGCCTTTCCCAAGCCCTCTTAATTCTAATGCCTTCTCTGTTAATTATTTCCTATTTATCCTGTATATAGCTTGCTTTGCATATATTTGTTTGCATGTTGTCTTCTTTATTAGATTGTAAGGTTCTTGAGGTCAGGGACTGTCTTTCCCCTCCCCCCACTTTTTTGTATCTCTAGTACTTAGCACAGTGTGTGGCACAGAATAGATAATTAATAAACATTGATTAATTGAAAGTAAAAAAAAAAACTAATTACAGTATTATGTCCCCTCTAAGTCTTCTCTTTCTTAGGCTAAACATTCTTAAGTACTTTAACTAATCTTATGTCATGGTTAACAATCCTTAGAGTGTCTTGGAAAGAGCAATAGTATTAAGAGTCAGAGAATCTAGGTTCAAATCCTACCTCTACTTATATCCTGGGTTACCTTGGTGAAATTTCTTCACCAACTCAGTTTATAAAGAACACTGAACACAGACACTCTTTAAAGTTCCTTCTATATCTAAATCCTATTATTCAATGACCTTCCTCTCTCATCTTGAATCACTCTCCACTGAATATACTTCAATTTGTCTAATTTCTTTACAAGAGATAGTACCTCAAACTGAACACAATCCTCCATTTGTAGTTTATCCAGGGCAGAGTATAGTGGGGCTATCACTTTCTCTACTCTAGACACTTAGTAAGAAGTATTTATTAAGTGCCTATTCTATGCTAGGCACTGTGCTAAGGACTGGGGAAGTAAATATAAGCAAAAAGAAAGTCAGTCCCTATCCCAAAGAAGCTCATGTTCTAGTGGAAGTGGGAATCAACACATAAAAAGGAGTTGAAAGTGATAGGATGCAAAGGTATTTGGGGCAAGTGGCATAATTGAGAAGTTCCAAATGCAATCTGGAGAAAAATGAAGAGATAGCTATCTTGAGTGCTATCCTTAAATGGAGGATCTGGGAGGAACCATCCAATGAAATGGAGGGACCTCAGGGTGGAGAGTACATACAAGTTGTGCATTCAGCCTAAGATAACATTTTTTGCTGCCATTTTACCTTGTTGATTAATACTGAGCCTGCCATCTGATAAAACCCCTAGTTCTTCTTGACTTGAACTTTTCTTTATCTACATCTGTACCAGTATACTATTGCAAAACAATTTTAAGCCATATTAAATTGTACATTTACATTTACAATTAAATTAAATAAATAAATAACTTTTAATTTGTAAAATTTACATTTACATTTAGATTTGGCCTGAGAGGCAATATGGTGTAATGGATAGAGATCCAATAAATATACTTGGGTTGAAGTCTCCCTCCTTCCCCACAAGATAGAATGATGGGGTGACCTTCAGCAAGTCACTTAAACTTTTAGTACTGTAGGCAACCCTAAGTTGCAGGGAAGGCACCAAGACGCTTTGGCAGAAGGTGCTTCCTTACAATGGAGTTCCCCATACTAGGAAAAACATGATTATATCTTTAGACCTATCCTCTAGATTTGGTCCATTGCCCTAGACTGTCAAGGTGTTTCATCCACTTGTTATTGTTCTTTCATCCAATGTATTAACTATCTCTTTTAGCTTCTGATAATCTGCAAATCATATAGGCATAGCATCTCGAATCTTCATCCAAGTCACTGATAAAAATGTTGAACAAGACTGGGCTAGGGACAAAGCCCTGTAGCATCTTCCTCCAGGTTGACATTGATTCATTAATCACTGAATTTTGATGATTTCCAAATCTACCTAAATGAGACATCATTCGTTCCATATTTCTCCATCTTGCCAGATTGATACTCAATCATCCATCTTACCCACAAAGCTTCTGAATCATTCATTCAATATTTGTTAAATGAAAAAAAATGTTAACCTAGAGGTTCTGGAGTGGCTTCCCATTACCAAGGCTGGTTCCCTTCAGATAGTGATTGGCTACTTCACAGTGTTTCAGAATTTTAGGGGTGGAAGGCAACTCAGTTTCCATCTAGTAGTCCAAAGAGAATTTCCACTGCAAGATAACTGGTATATAGTTAGACTTAGACCAACTTGCACCTTTTTATATTCAAGTCTCAAAATGGAGATCTCCAATGAGGTGGGATCCACTACTTTATGAAGCAGTGTTCCACATATTAATAGTTCTAATTCTTAGTAAATTAGAGCTTTCTGGGGTCAAAAAAGAGTAAGTCTGCTGCCTCTTCCATGTGCTGGCCCTTCAAATACATGAAGACAGCTATTACATGACCGTTGAGTTTTTTCCCCCTTTATTTGGCATTTAAAACCCTTCATAACTCCCCTTTCCAGTTTTCCTACACCTTATCCCCTTCTATGTAATCTGATCCAGTGACATTCCTCTCCTGGCCACATAATGCTCCATCTCTGGACTCTAGGCATTTTCACTGTCTATCCTCCACACCTGGAATGCTCTCTCTCACCATTTCCACTCTACAATTCTTTGACTTGCTTAAAATTCCACCTTCTACAGGAAGCCTTTTTGATCCTCCTTAATTCTAGTGCTTTCCCTCTGTTAACTATTTCCAACTTATCCTGTGTATATGTCTTGTTAGTAGAGTTGTTTGCATGTTGTCTTCTCCATTAGACAGTGAGGTGCTTGAGAGCAAGAACTCTTTTACATTTGTTTGTATTCCCAGTGGTTACCACTGTGCCTGGCACTCAATAGGTGCTTAATAAATGCTTATTGACTTAAATTCAACTGATCCTTTAGATGGCAGGAACTCATTGTGGTTCACCATTTTAGTTGTCCTCCTATAGATATCCTCGAGATTTCCAGTGTCCTTCCTGAAGCTAGGCACCCAGAATTGACTGAATTCCATATGTAGTCTGATTGGGGCAGAGTATGATAGGACTATCACCTTTTCATTCCTGGAAGCTAAACTTCTCTTCTTGAATTCCAAAATTGCATTAGTTTTTTTTTTTTTACTGTCATGTCATGAAGTCTACCAACTGCTCTCTCCAGCTCTTTTTCACAAAAACAATTGCCTAATAATTTCTCATCTCATGCTTTCAAAGTTAACTTTTTTAATTCTAAGTGTAGGACTTCCACTTATTTGTATTAAATGACATTTTTGTTTTAGATTCAGCCCAATATTCTAGCCTGTCAAGATCTTTTTGGATACTATCTGTCTCCCTCAGGGTGTTTGATATCCATCCACCTTTTCATCATGCACATATTTCATAAATATGTTATCTATAATCAATGCCATTCTTGATGAGAATACTAAGCAACAAAGGTCCAGGAAAAAGATTCCTGGAGCACTCTACTGGAGACCTACTATCAAGTTGACTTGGAACCATTAACAACTGTTCTTAGTGTACCCTTTCAAATAACTCCTAATATGCCTAATTATACTACCATCTAGTCCTTATGTCTCTACTTTTTACTACAAGAATAAGACTTGACCAAACACTTTGCTAAGAACTTATGTAAATGCTAGCTACAGTCTTTCTCTGATCTACCAGTTTAGTAATCCTATCAAAAAAAAGGAAATACGGTTAGTCTATAAGTATTTTTATTAATTAAGTCATGCTGACTCTTTGAAATCATTACTTCTTTTTCTAAATGTTCACTATCTCTTTAATAATCTACCTCTTCTAGAATGTTGCCAGTAATTGAAGTCTAGCTTACTGGCCTAGAGTTTACAGCATCCATTATCTTCTTTAAAAAATGCAAACATTCGCTCTTCTCCAGACTTTTAATTCTCTTTTTATTCACACTCTTTCAATATTACTAACCGTGACTCAGCAATCATAGCTACCAGTTCATTCAGTACCTGCTCTGGGATAGATAACTTGAATTCAACAAGGGTAGCTTTTGTTTTCTATTACTATCTCCTGATTTATGTAGGGTATCAGCTCTTTTAATGACCTTTATTCTGTCTTTTCCCATCCAAAAAATCATTGTTATTGCCAGAGAAAAAAGAAACAAAGAATTGAGCAGTTCTGCCTTCTCTGATGTCAGTAATCATTGCTCCATCCACTTCAAGCAGTGGTCTGATCCCTTCTGGAAGCCTCTTTTTTCCTCCAGTATAGTTTTTTTTAAGTCTTTGTTATCCTTAACTTTCATTGCCAGCTTTAGCTCAATGTAAACTTGAGCATTCCTAAAAAGTACTTTTTTTGTATTCTGAACTTAAACAACAAAAAAAGATAGTATTTCCATATACACAACAGAATACAAACAAAAAAGGATTCTACATGAAACTGTAAATCTTTACTTCTTGATGCTATTCTTATTGTATCATGCCACATTCTAGCATCCATTTTCTATTGCCTGCCCTTGTCTCCACCATCTATATATATGTTTTAAAATCTAGGCTGGTTGATGAGTTCTTTGTACATCCACACTGGTTTCTTCTGATAATTCTCTTTTTATTTCTTCATCAGAAATGGAACTATTTGTGTCTTCAAAATGTCATCCTTTAGAGTTTTTCACTCTTCCTGGACAAACCTACTCTAAAGAACTTATTCCATGGGATCCCAGTCTTCCTCTTAACCCTTGGAAACCTGTTTTTCCAGTTTGGAATGCATGTCTAATTATGGCTGACTTTGCTTTTCTTGCATAACATAACCTCTAAAAGGGAAAACTCCAGGGTTCCCATCATTCCCACTTCATCCCAATTACCAATTCCTTATTCTTATTGACAATCAAATCCAGAAGAGAATCACCTAGTCCCATCCCTGCTTGACTACTTCATCATTTGAGGAATGAAATTTTATTAAGGCAAACCAGGAAGTCACTAGTTACTCTGCTCTTTGCAAAAAGAGACAGATAGATAGACAGAAAGAGTTCCTGCAGAAGTCTGGGTAACTGAATTTCTGTATCATTACTATATCATTTCATATATTTCCTCCTTCTGTCCAGGTGCTCTGTAGTGTATTCCAATGAAATGATTGCTTGGGTTTCTCCTTCCATTGGCCTTTGCTCCAATGTTCTCCATCATGTTTATCCATCTGATACAAGAATTTCCTTACATGAGTATACTTCTCCACTCCACTCCCATTCCTTTTACTTATCTCATTTATTTTGACAAAGGTATACCCACCCAGAGCCACATTCCAATCATGGAATGTGGGAGAATTTCATTCTTCCAAGTCTTAGTACCCCCTATGAAACAAAATTTGCCTACTTGTATTAATAGCTCTATTCCTTTTCTTTGTTGCCTAAATGTTAGGTATCTGTGCATATATATTTGAGGCTATGGATGTTATTAGTTGGCTCTTTTTGTTGAGGTTGTTTGGTGCATTTTTGTATGGTATCCCATGCTATAACCTGTATTTTTCTAGGTTAGGGATAGGGAACAACTATGGCCTGTCAGCTCTAGAATTTTTTTTTCTGAACTGACAGAATGGCAGATGAGCAGTGTGACAAAAAGAGAAATATGGGCTTTGTTTCAATTCAACAAAAACATTTAATAAGCATCTACTATGTGCAAGACACTGTGATAGTAAGACCAGTAGTGCTAATGAATCAGTATGGTCAAGAATTGAAAAATTGAAGCTTTGCTTCTCTTCTTCAGTTTGATTCAAAGAAAAACAAGTTTTTCTATGTTTCTCTTTTGTTAGTCTTTATTGGTCTCGGCTGAATTAAGTATTTACCTCAGTAGGTATGCAGGAGACTGGACCAGAGGACTTATTGAAGGTCTGAAATTCTAGAATTTATTTCCAATGGAACATTTGTCCACTGGGCCAACAATGTGTCTCCACATAGTTCCAAGCTTCCATTTATAATAAAGACTGACTCTGCTTAGGATTTTCCATCTTGAAATCTTCCTATATGCATAAACTCACTAATTAGGAACTATTTACAGACACACACACACACACACACACACACACATACACTCCTAAACATATGCATATATGCTTCTCAGCACATTGTTTTTTCCTAAGCAGTCCTGGCATATCACTGCTCTTTAAAAATTTCCATCACTCTGGTGCTCTGCAATGCTTTCAACAGACTCCAGCCTCTCAAATCCCCAGCCCTGAGCAGCTCCCATAATCAGTGTCAGAGCCCTATGTAAGCTAACTCCATCCTTCTTCTCCAATGGGTCATTCGTCACCAGCTGGTGTTGTGCTAGGGAAATCATGATTGAATTGCTGTCATCAATTCCTCTGGTGTTGGGAGAACAAGGTCAGAAGGGTGGGAGTCCAGAGATTTCCCTCTACCTTTGCAGGGGTTCTCATGGAGCTGGTAGGTCCCATCAATGGCCCCCTGCCCTGGTGAAATTCATTCACCTGTTCATTTAATGTATATTTATTGAATGCCCACTCTGGGATCTCAGGGAGCTGGCAAAGGAGAGCCCTGCTTCTGCCCCTTCTAATCATTCACAATGGCACAGAATGTTAGAGCTGGAACTCTAACTTAGAGTTCATCTAAGACCTTTGTTTGTTTTGTTTTTGCTGCAGCCCCTTTGTCAGGCTCGGAAGCTCATGGACCCCTTCTCAGAATAATGTTTTTAAATGCACAAAACAAAATACATAGAATTGCAAAGGGAAAAAAAATTATATTGAGAAATAGTTTCAAGAAAAAGTTCACTGACTCCAAGTTAAGAACCTTTGATGTACTCTAACTCCCTTATCTTACAGGTATGAAGACTGAAGTCAAAAGAAGGGGATATGTCACATAACAAGCTAGTAACAAAAGCTGGGATCAAAGCCACACCTTCTGACTTTTTCCACTATGCCATATGGTTTAATCCTTCTGCCCGTCTCCCTATATAGCTTCTCCTTACCTAAAAGTATTGCCCTTCTCATGTGTAAAATGGTATTTAAGAGAAGCACTCAAAAGAGGGAATTCTAAGTCCAAACATTGGAACAATTAAGTCCACTGTTGCTGCTTTTATCCCCCAAATGGAATTACCTGTCAGGGTCTGCCTGTAACTGTCTTCATCTTCTTTCCAACCTGTGGCCTAAGTGAGTGTTCCATGGCTGCAATAGCATAGAATTCTGAATGTGGGAAGTGGTAGTCCCCTAGGCCAGACCACATCAACCTGGAGGGCATGGGACAAGCTGGAGTCATCCAGAAGAGGGATATTAGGATGACGAGGGATGGAGTAACATACTGTATGATGTTCTGCTGAAGGAAATGGAGATATTTAGAATTGTAGGATTCTAGACTTAAAATAAGAAGAAACAAAAAAAGGCATTTAATCCAATCCCCTCATTTTAGATGAGCTTGGAGAAGGGAAGACTTAGAGGGATAATAAGTATCTTAAAGTATTTGAAAGTTTGCCATATTGAAAGATTAAACTCGTTCTACTTGGCTCCTGAGAGCATATCCAGGAGCAAGGGATAAAAAGGCAGAGTTCAGCTCAACAAAGTAAAACTTCTTAATAATTTGAGAAGCCTCAAGGTGGAATGGGTTGCCTAGGAAGGAAGGGAGTCTTCCATCACTGGAGGTCTTTAAATAGACATTGGATGTTCACTTTTCAGGGATTTTGCTAAAAACACTCCATGATTTCTGCTGTCCCTTCCAACTCAGACACTCTATGATTCTGGCTGAGTATTCTAGAGCAGAGGTCAGCAAACTATGGTCTTAGGGTCAAATACAACCTGGTGCCTATTTTTAATGGCCCATGAGCTAAGAATGATTTTTTTAAATATATTTTAAATACAATGAAGCTTTGTTTAAAATTTAGAAAAAAAAAACTAATCTCACGAGCTATTCAACAACAGATGGTGGGTGGGATTTAACCTGGTGGCTATGGTTTGCTACCTCTGTCTAGAGTATGCATAAATCTAGTATAATATGCAATTGTAGCATCTCCTTGGCAATACATAATGTAAGAGTCCTTCCCCACCTCCACTTTAGAGAAGATGCAAATATCTTATGACTGTTTCCTGTTAGGGATGAGAATTTTTAAAATTAGATGCTGAGCCAGAACACTAAAAGGGCAACCTCCACCCCCTCAGGCCTCTTTTTGCTGACTTTCTTAGTTCTGGGGGGGGGGGTAGAGATACTTTTTCCCCCACCAGGCTACAAGCTTATAACCTCTTGTGCAAGTCTGTGTCTAGGATGGGGCAACCTAATATTTCTTTCTTCCTTCTTTTGGTACAGGGGCTTGTAAGCTCTCAAATGGCAACTGGTCCCTTTCCAGAAACCTGAGCAACAGAGTGTCACCTAGTCAAACATTTGCAGCAACAATGACAGGAGCAGAGGCAACAGCGACCTAGACAAGAGGGGAAGAGTTACCCATAGAAAGAGCCCACTTGGTATTGATCAGGCTGTACTCAGTGGAGGTAAAATGTAAGAGAACTAATAAGTAGTTATTACCCCTCCTCCCCCAAAACTAAAACTAAAACTAAGTTCTCCTCAATGTTCCAAGGAGGCTTGCATACTAGCCTCTTGATCAATTGTAATCATTTCTTGATTCTTTATTGATTAACATTCCTTTTCTGTGTGAGAATGTAACTGTTCTATGGACTTGATTCATGGTTGTCTGCCAGGTATTGTTTTTTACCTTCTCTACCATTGCTGTGGAGATCCCCTTAGATTAAAGTCAGAAATAGAATTGTTCCTTAGGAGTCTGAGAGGGAGGTGAACTTGGAGCACTGGGTACCTATTTCTCCTATTGAGAAGACAGGCAATCCAAGGGTAATGAACCCAAGGCAAGCCTCAATTATAAATAAAGGACAGGATTGACAAGTTTTACAGCCCCTGTGGCCCATCTAATGGTACCTGACCAGTCTCTGGGCTAGACTAGTAAAAGTGCAGAAGTCCAGGTCCAATAATTTGATCTCTGACCCCCCACACATCCCTGTGAAGGAGAAGGTGCAGAGAGGACTATTTGCCAATGCAGTTTTCATGTAGTTCTAGACAGTCAGTTAAATTCAATTCAACAAATACCTACTAAGTGCCTATTATGTGATGTGTTCCATGTTAGATACTAGGGATACAAAAATTGAAACCCAGAAAGTCTTTGCCCTTGGGAACCTTACAACCTCATGGCTTATATTCTGTTGGTTTAGTCCTTAAAAATGAGCCCAATGAGAAGAATGTGGAGATTATCGTGCATAGTAATTGCAATATTGTCATGACAATCAGCTGTGAAAGACTTGGCTACTCTGATCAATATAATGATCCAAGACAATTTCAAAGGACTCGAGATGAAAAAAAATTTGCTATTTACCACCAGAGAGAGAAATGATGAACTCTGAGTGCAAATTGAAGTATAATTTTATTGCTTTTATATTTTTTGACTTTATTTATTGATATGGCTAATATGGAAATATGCTTTGCATAAACAGAAATAAAATTAACCCCACTTCCTGGAAGACTGAAAAATTGGTTACTAAACTCATATGTCAAATCCATTTATTGTTTAATTTTTCTCTATCCCAAATGAAATTTGAAAGTGGACAGTCAACTTAGAATTGGGTCAACATATTATATAACTATTAAGAGCATATACTATAAACTACAATCTATTTTGTAATAGAGCTAATTTTGTACCTGGCTTCTCTCCCCTGTTATATCATGACATTCTTTAGGAATCCTGTGATCTATTTCCAGACAGTATGTAACAGTTCCCCATCTCCAATAGTACTAAGCCTAGTACCTTGGACAGAGCCCACATTTAATAACTTTGGTGAATGAATGAAACATATGCAGTTTGTGCCCCTTAATGCTACATTTCAAGTTACTGTCTTAAGGGTTTGGGGTACCTCACTACCACTTAAAGCCTTAAGAGCAAAATTCCCTGAGAATTCCTGTATTCTACTCTCTGTCACCAAGGAAATACCAAATATAAAGACTTATCTTTCAAAGTCCCTTCAAACACCATCAGTACAGTGAAGAAAAACTCCATTGCATAGCCCAACCTTGGAGCAGCATAGTACAGTAGAAAAGTTGTTGGCACTAGAGTCAAAGGGCTAGGTCCTGATCCCTCCTCTGTTGGTTACTCCCTGTGACACCTTGAATAAGCATTCCTGTGTCTCCATTTCTTCCTCTCCAAAATGAAGGGGTTGGACTACATAGCTTCAGAGGTCCTTCCAGTTCTAGATCATAAGCCATGAACTCTGAAGCTTTAACTCATCCAGCCCAATACTTCCTTAACCTAGGGGTTTTTTCCAGCTCTCCAGGTAGGTTTCTTTCCTAAGTCTAATTTTCTTATCCTTCTAGATCTGCTTTTGTGTCATAAACCCTTTCAGCAATTTGGTGAAGCCTATGGGCCTCTGCATGTTATTGTCTACATTAATAATTGAAGAAGAGGCTAAGTTTCTATTAGACCATAAGTGAGACTAAACATACACTTTTTTTCTCTTCTAAATTCACAGACCTCCTTAAATCTACCTATGGTACCCCTCTATGGTTCCCAGGTGAAGAACCCCTATCCTAAACTAAAGTTCTACCTTTTTCAACCAATTTCTTGGCATGTTCTTGGACACCTGGTGCAATATCTCCAACAAGCACTAAGTGAAATTAGGTGAGGGATTAAGGTTGGGGTTGAGGCTATATTTCTCATGGATCTGTTACCTTCTGGTTCTTTCAATCCTTCCCATTCTTGATCAACATGTTCATCAACAAGGCTTGTAGCTCACACAAATATAGATAATAAAGTTGAGCATTCTTAAAGCCAGACAGTCAGCTGAAACTTATTCTTGGCTTCTAGAAACTTACAAACCAAATGATTCATTTAAATTAAGTATTTTTTCCCAAAATAATTCAGAATACAAATGATTTTACTTTCACTGGTGCCTCTTGGAAATTAGGCAATTGATAACCCAGGAGACACTGTGAGTTCTCCACTCTGAACAGATTTGGCAAAGAGATGCAATGGGCATTCTGAGAAGTCCCCTGGTCTATTCCAAAAAAAAAAAAAAAAGCATTATCTGATATTTGGTAGGTCTGTTATCAAAAAATAAAGAAGGATGGCTTCCTAGGTTTGAATATGGATAGGGAGAGACAGATATGTGTGTGTACATGCATATACATGTGTATGTATGCATTGTGTGTATGTTATTACACATGTATATATGCATATACATATATAATCATTTATACATTACAAGCCTAGGGAGTCATCCATATATGTGTATGTATATACATGCACACACATAATAAGTTCATTAAATGCATGTATGCATGTATATATATATAATCCATATTCTGATTTTTATACAGAAGATCATGGGATTTAGAGTTGGCTAGGAATTGAACAACATCCAGTCCAACTTCTTCATTTTGCAGATGAAAAAACTGAGGCAGAGTAGGTCATGCTTTCTATAGTATCTCTTTAGCAGCCATAAAGAATGTTCTGGACTCATTCTTAGTCAAAGCTTACTAAGAAGAGGACGAGGGAATGTGTCCAGGGGAAACAAGCCCATCCTCTGCTCCTGAGAGGGTTTCTGGGGTTTGAGCAGGGAGCATTTGTCAGAGAACTGTTTTGTAGGGAAAGGAATAGTTTCCAAGGTCAAAGGACAGAGCTCAAATGGAGTCCCAGGAATCTGCTCCTTTGCACTATACACTAGAAAAGTAAAAGGGAAACCAGTAAGTGTATGGCGATGACATGGGCATTTCCCCATCCTAAAGTAGTACATAAGGAAGGACTTTCCCTATCAATTATAGTATCCTTCTTGCCAATTCTTAAGATGACTAGACCTGTCCTCAGCATTTTCCTAGGACCTTGTTATCCCCAATCTTTCTTCCGTTCCATAATCTTTCCATCAACTTCCTGTACTAAAGTTTTCTTCCAATGCCCCAGAGCCAATGGAGGTGACCTGGGTTCTTGAAAGCTGTGTTGGTGGAGCGCAAACTCAGACTGGTCCTTCCAAGCCAGAAAGGCTTTGAGTGCAGCTCCTCCCATGATAGATAGTATTTCTCTCATCAGAGGATCAGCATAGGTAAATTTGGAAAGGCTTATCAGCAGAAGATTGGCCATGGAGATATGATTTTTTTTCTTTCCTTTTCTTTTCCTTTTTTCCACCACAATTCATAAAAACTATGTACTAAGGCAAAGAAAGGTTGCAATCAGTATTGATAGAAGGAGTACTCTCACTGATAAAATCATGGATCTTTTGAAGTATTAAAATCTAAATGTTATCAGGCTTTCTTAAATAAACTATCTTCTAGACACCCAAACCATTCTGCTTACCATTACATGATTAGTTTTCCTGAAATACTTCACAGATTTGGAGCTGGAAGGAACCTTAGAGGCCAGAGGTTAAGTATAACCCTCTTCTTTTTATAGATAAGGAAATTGAGACTAAGGGAAGTAAAGGGACTTTCCCTGGGTCACACAGCTACGAAGTATCTGAGGTAGGCTCTGTACTCAGGTCCCCCTGATTCCAAGACTGGTGCTCTGTCTACCATCATATATAATGTTGTTTCTTGGCTCAAAAATTTTCTACATCTCTCTAGTATCTATAGAATAAAGTACTAACTTTCTCCACAGTCTAGCCCTAAACTCTCTTTCCTGCCCTTAACTCCAGCCAGGCTGAGCAACAGTATTCTTTCCTTCTCTGCAATCCTATAGCACATATGGTCTGTATCACTCATGTCTTGTGCAGATCCCATCTCTCTGTTTCTCTGGACCCCAGTTTCCTCATCTGTAAAATCAGAAGATTGTGTTAGGTGATGTTTTGGATCTTCAGTTCTGTTTCCTACTTTCTATGCTGCCTTGGAATGTTAGTTTTCCATGACTGTATATTGTGCTTCTCAACTAGATCATAAATTTCCTTCAAATAGTGTTTAACACGGGGACTTGCCTCAAGCTCAATCAATTTTAAGTAATTGATTGGATTTTCCATTCCTTTCCATGCTTCTTTTACCTGTGACACACTGAGGGCCATCATGAGCCTGAGATGTATCCTGAGCAACATCTCAGACAGCCAAAGAGCAGCCCTTCAAAAGAGCACCCATTACATGGAGTGGCAAGGACTGTCTGAGCTGGGAAGAAATTGATTTCCAGTAGGTCACTGCCAAGTCCATTTCACCTGAGAACCTGGGAAGAATTCCATGGAAAGAGGAGGGCAGGGTCCATGTGTAGGAAGACCAGTTAGTCCTCTATTCCTATAAGGATGCTTCTCTGTTTTACTTGCTGCAGACCCCCCTTAAGCTTGGTCTTGGTTTCTGGCAGTCCCTGGTCGGGGAGGTAGGCAGAAGAAAGCAAGCTCTCACTGTCAGTTTTCTTTGTCAGCTCTGCAGAGCTGTAACTCCCAGCTGTGAGGCCCAGAGGGGAGGCCAGATGAAAGGATACATGACTGGGAGCATAATACAACCTGACAGGTTAGTTTAAAAAATGAAATGTGATTCTTATTGGATCAGAGAATGTGAAAATGTTGAGGTCCAGAGACCAGGGACCTGAGCACAGGACCACCAAGCTCAGCGTGGGCAGCATCTTTCTTTGAATCTCCCCAAGCCATCCCCCACCCCCCATCAAAAATAAAACGTTAACAGAGAACCAGGCATGGACAAAGAAATACCCCAGTGGAAAACACCAATAAAATCACGATGAGATGAAGGTGGAATTCAGGATGGTGAAAGGTTCCCAACTTGCTCACCCACACCATTACAGCTCTAATAATGTAAAATGCTGATTCTCCTTCTGTTGTAGTCCCATTTCCTAGTGTTATTTCTTGACAATGGTCAGGAGGTAGTGATGGGGTGGGGGAGAATTGTTCATTAGGGCGTGGGTGATTTTTTTTCACTTGCCCCTCTTTTGATCTCTCTTGGAGCAGTGCAGCTGTTAACAAAAAATACAACATGTTTGAGACAAAGTGTGTGCAATTCTTCTTCCAGAAAGGAATCCTTTGAAGAAAAAAGAGAGTGATCAGAATAAAGAGAGGGAGACAGAGTCAGAGAGACCAACAAGATGGAGAGAGGGAGGGAGTATGGGCAAGGAGGCCAGGCTTTGATCTTGGCGTACACGGTTTCGCCTTTTGTAGTTTCGTTATTTCAGGGGAATTATCAGGGAAGCAATGGGAGGTGTGGCTGAGTGGGGGCTACAGGATTTCTGAGTCATGCTACCTAAGCTACCCTGTAGCTTGTTCAGGGATATTGCCAGACAGAGTGAGTAGCAGACTTCTCTCCTCCCACCCACTTTATGCCCCCATGCACTCTGGGTTAGTCAGTCTGATGAAAAATATCATTTTAGTCAGAGAATCTTTTCCATGGCCCTTCAAATTGCACTGTGTAGGCAACTGCATATTCTGTCTAGGCATAGGGCCAGTCTGACATATGCTTTGTTCAGTGAAGAAGTGTGGTGGTAGCTCCCTCTAGAGCCCATCTTCAGGGTTTTCGCTACACGGAAAAAGTTATCCCAGGGCACAGGGGACATTGAATGTCACTCATGCTAGGGCAATGAAAAAATAGTACCTGACAGAAGGTAGAAGTGGGAAAGAGAGAGGATTATGCAAGAGGGGTCTAGAAGGAAGTGTACCACATGGATGTGATGATGGGAGTTGGAGAGGAGAGGGAAGGAATTGGCATCTTCTACTTCCAGAGAAAAGCATAGAAAAATATCCAGGCTTCAGCCATCCACCAATGCCTGCCCCTAAATCCAGCTCTCTTAATAATGAGATTGTCTTTTATAGTCCTTTTAATCCCCTATAGGAGCCCAACAGAAGAATGTCATTTGCTTAGTTTGACACTCAATAAATGGTTATTATTGAATTGAATTAAAATGACCATTACAACCCATCCATCTATTCCTTTAACCGTCAGCCTTTGGGCCAGTCCAGTACTGAAATGGAGGCAGCTAGGTGGTACAACACATAGAGCATTTGGCCTGGAGTCAGGAAATTCAAATTCAGCTTCAGACACTTAACTAGTTGTATAACCCTGGACAAGTCACTTAACCTTTATTTGCCTTAATCCCTTGGAGAAGGAAATGGCAAACTACTCCAGTATCCTTGCCAAGAAAACCCATGGACAGTATGATCAATCCACAGAGTCACAAAGAGTCGGATAAGATTAAATGACTGAGCAATAATAAGTACTGAAATGAGAGCGTTCAGAATTTGGGCTTAGTTCTCTTGTTTGCATTTTTAAAACAAATCAACACATTATTTATATATTTTTGTGTTTACAAGCACAGCCATTTCCAGGTGTACTCTCACCATGCTTCTAATCAGGAACTCTGAGTAACCACTTACAACAAAGAAAAACAATGAAGCCTACACCAACCATCACAAGGACCTTATCTGACAACACATGTACCTTTCTGTACCCATAGCCCACCTCCTCCTCTGAGGATGTTCATTTCCTCTTTTTTGAGGTTGTTACACAACATTAATTCTTTTTCATACCCTCTTCATTTATTTAATTATGATCATTAAATGCATTAAATGAAGAGGGTATGAACAAGAATTAATGTTGTGCTTACTTCACTCTTCATCAATTCATGCAAGCTGATAACATAGATTTAGAGCTGAAAGGGATGGCAGAGACTATCTAATACATTCCCCTCATTTTATAGGTTAGGAAAGTGAGGTCCAGAGAGCTTGAGGGATTTGTCCATAGCCACATAGTACTTGTCAAAGATGAGACTTGAACCTGGGTCTTTCTGACTCCAAAATTACTGTGACTCTCTGTACCTTCTAGATATGACTTTTTATGATGCTACTTCTTTCTAAAAAATGAAGGCAAGGATGGAAAATGAGCCAGGCCAACACAATCATTTGACCTAAGGGATTACCTTTCTTGAAGGGATATAACAGGGAAGTTAGGTGGCATGGTAGAGAGAGCACTGGACCTAGAGGTAGGAAGACTCATCTTCCTAAGTTCAAATCTGGCCTCAGACATTTATTAGCTGTGTGACCTTGGGTGAGTCACTTAGCCCTATTTGTCTCAGTTTCCTAATCTGTAAAATGAGCTGGGGAAGGAAATGGCAAATCACTCTAGTATGTTTGCCAAGAAAACCCCAAATGGGGTCACCAAGTGTCAGACACAACCGAAAACAACAACAATAACAAAAGGAACATAATATTCCTTGCACTTGGCTGATACACTGAGCCGTACTCTCAGATCCCAATGCTTTCCTGGGGTGAATATAGGTGGCCCTATTTGGACCTGAACTTCCCAAAGTGGTTTTGTTTAATAATCCCCTTTCCCTTGTCCCCTATACATTGGACATCAAACTCCAAAAAAGCACCCAGACACTAAGAATAGGAATATTGGACCATTGTATTTTCTTCTGTGTCTTCTTTTTTCCTCCTTTCTCCTTTAGAGGGGATTATGGGTTGTACTTATTAATTCTTGCCTCAAAGCATCAAAGTGAATCTTTCCTTTTCTGTAGTGTGTTTTCTAAACTGCTTTCTCTCTTTTCTCCAAATCCCCTCCTCCACAAATGCAGGGAAGTGTGTGTCCTTTTCAGTCCAAGGTGATGCTGTGGACAAAGGCTGCTTGGAGTAAACACAGGAGGTCAGCCAGCAGAGGATTGTAGCTCAGAGACATCCTAGGCTTCTTTTACCAGAAACTAGAGTACCCGTGGGGACTTAGGCTGGGATGTGGAAAGGAGGTAACATTAGACTGTGTGGTTGGAGAGCAAAGGCTGTTACAACTTACAATTAGAATTTTAGAGCTGGAAACAAGAGCACTGTCTCGGGTTTTGTTTATCATTCATTCATTTTAGTTACTAAGAAACTCAGGCCCAGGGAGGAGACTGGCCCAAGATAACATAGGACATTAAAGGTAGAATCATGACTCCACCCCCTGGTCTCTTACTTCCCAATCCAGTGGGTTGCATCATTTTTTTTTGAAAAAATGTTTGCCTGATGAGGAAGATGAGAAAACTGAGACTCATAGATGTTTTGTTTTATCTTGCATAGAAATTAGGCCTGTAGGCTACTACCTGGCCTTCACTTCCCTCCCACCCTGACACTCATCCTCATCTCGTCTCTCACCACCCCCAACCTTGGACCCCTCCCCTGGGTTTATTTATTATTCATTGGCAGGTGAGACTTGTTACTTTATCCAGCCCAGAAACAGGCCTCCCTATCACTTCCCAGTACTCTCTCCATACCCTTCTTCCCTCTCTAACTCCCTTTAGCTTAGGATCTGTCTAGTTTACTCATGTTTGTATCCCCAGCCTGGCTCAGCAAAGTACCTAGCACATATCATAAGCCCTTAAAAGGCTTCATCTTTATCTAAATAACTTGCCTGAGGTCATAGAGACAATAAGTATAGAGCAATCATTTAAACCCAGGTCCTCTGAGGCCTAGAACAGTGTACTTTCCATTTATGCTTAATAAAACTAAAGGTTCAATTAGTCAAGGCCAGCCATAATGTTCATTTTACCCACTAATTACTGGTATAAAAAACAAACAAACAAACAACTAGGTGGTTAGCTTCTTGCTGGATTATCCTAAGCTCAAAAATAGATCTGAAGAGAGCAGTTCAGGGAAGAAGAAGGATGTCCTCTTTTCCCCTCTCCAAATGATAGGAACAAGTGAGCATGCCCAATGCAGCCAGGAATACCAACACGAATGGAGAGATAACTGGGATGGGACAACCAGGGACACTGACTTTTTCCAAGGGTGCTGTCACCAAAGGCAGCATGCTTTCTTGGCTACATTCCCTTGATGGTCCTGAAACTGCTGCCTCTCCATTCTCCACTGGTACGAGAACCCCCTTCTCCTTCTTCCCTATTCTTTAAATGTGCAGTACAACATTCTTCAGTACAACAACCATCCACTTTCCCAAGCATCCTCCCCACTGCCTAACACTTATATGCACATACACACAGAGACTCTTTTCCATTTCAGGCAGGTCTCTCTATTTATTCTTCCCATTTCCAACTCTCTGCACATCTATTTAGCTCTTTTCTCTTCTCAGTATCTCCTTTTTATCTCTGTACGCTCAAGCCCCCTCTCCCCAGCACTCTGCTGCTTCCTCCCACTCCTCTCCTTTGGGTCATTTCTTCTCTTCCTAGTCAACTAGGCTGACTTCTTCTCCCATTTATTTGCTACCCCGTGGAGTTCCTTGACAAATCTTAGCCTTTGGATTTACCCTAGCTCCCTCACCTAAGCTCTCTTCAACCATCTCTCGCTTGAGCCAGGGAGCCCTACTCTCTATTGCCCACCCCTGGGGATTGCCTCCTGTAGCTTTACTCAGGCTTCATTGATTTTTACACAGTGAACAGTGAAAAGGATGACTGATAAGAGGCAGTGCAGTAGAGAGGTGAGATAGTTACAGAGCTGAACGGAGAGATTGCCTGGCCAGGCAAGACCTCAGTGGGCAAGAGTGCAATTACAGTGCTGCCTAAGCTGGAAAGTGGGCCCAGGCAGGGAAGAGAAGTCTGGGCTCAGATCACAGAGAGAATCCAGGGAGGCCAGGGTGAAATAAAGAGGGAGTGAAGGATAATGGGACAGATACAAATGCAGTGGGTGGACAGATAGAGTGAATGGTCCTATAGACTGCAGATAAATGAGCTGACCTTATCATCAGTTGGAGGTAGTCAAAGGCATATGATGAGATGATGGGAGGTGGGAAAGATGGAGGGGGAAGAGAGGAAGACAGAAAGAAAGAGGAAGAGGGAGAGAGAGGGAGAGAGAGAGAGAGAAAGAAAGAGGGAGAGAGAGAGAGGGAGAGAGAGGACAGAGAGACAGAGACAGAAGAGAGGCAGAGAGACAGAGAACCATAGGTACATGAAATAATAAGCTCATGTTATATATAGTTTTGGTTGAATTTTTAGCCCACGCTGATTCTGTTCTCCTTTATGGGTTTCAAAATCTTCTACAATCCAGCACAATATTGGTGAGAGCCTTTCTCAGAAAAATTGTGTCTTTCTAGGATTCTTCAAGAGAGAAATCCTTTTGCACAAGCAATTAATCTAATGACTGAATTCCTGGTGCTATGAAAGGCTTAGGAAGGCTTTTTGGGGGGGTAGGGGTGGGGTGGAAGGCCCAACACCCTTCAAATGACACTATGTTGAAAGTTGTCACAGTTTCATCTAACTGTAAGGCCATCCTGCCAAACACTCATCTTCAATTAATAAGCTGTTTCTGAAAATCTAATGTATACCATGTTTTCTCCTGGCCATGGAAGTGGGGGTAGGGGGATGTTGAACTTCTTAAGAATAGGGAAGGTATCTTCTTTTTTGTAAAGAAGGAGAAGATGTCATCCCTGTCCTTAAAAAGCTCATTGAATATTTTGAGTGGACACATAGAATTTGGGTAATAATACAAGCCAATAGGTGATTTAAAGTGTCCCCTGGGGACACTGCAAACCACTGGGATCCCCAGAAGTCACCAATTCAGGGAACCAATATAAATCTAACTCTACTAGGAAAGGTGGGTTGGGGAGAGATAAAACCACTACTAAGTCTGGTATTACCTAATATGGGTAATAACCTTCTGGAAGGAAGGTTCTCATCCTAGAAAGAAGTGAGAAATTCCCAGGCTGTGAGGAAGGGGTGGAAGGGAGACTGATATCACTAAAAATGTTTATTTAGGCATAGGCTCCATAGGGAAAGTGAATCTGCTCAGTTGTGCAAGTGGATGCAATGACTGCTTTTTGAAATAGAATAAAAATATTGAGATGTAAGCACATCTTCTGTAGACCCAATGAAAGTATCTCCAGGATAACTCCAACACATCTGACCTAATAACATGAAGAAGAGAAAAGTGAAAGCTTTGAATTGAGAGTAAAAATCTGAATTATTGTGCTGGCTTTGCCACTTGCTGAATTATCTTTCCTGAAGGCAATCCTTTCCCCTTTCTAGGACTCAGTTTCCTTCTGTATTCAATGAGTTGATTAGATGATATCTAGGGTTCTACAATTCTATGATTCACAGTAGAAGACAGACAGACAGAGGCATCCAGGATGGAAGAAGAAAGGAGCAGAAGAAGCAGAGAAGGAACAGAAGCCAGAGAAAAGAGGGAATAAAGAAAAACAATGTTCAAGAATTTGAAGTGCTGCCTTCAATCTGAGGTGGTGCCTCCTTCTTTCATCAAATGACTTTGTTTCTGCCTCTCCTGAGGGGGAAGGACAGAGGAGAGGAAAGAAGATCTAGTTAGTAAAGGGGGTTCATCATAGAAGGGCTTGGTCAAGGAAGCATTAACCCTCACCACCCTGTAGAGAAGGCTTGGGCTCTCTTGGGGATCTAGAGCCTTGCTACAAGGCATACTCTATCTCTCTCACTGAGGAAAAATCGAGTAAAGGAGTAGCCTGGGAAGTTAGCTATCATTATTATCATTATTCATAGAATTAAAGGAAAATTTCAATGAAAGACTAGAGAAACAGAACTCACAATAGCCCTGAGCAAATAAAGAAAGCCTCTAATAAGTTCCTTTCTCCTAGGGAACCAAAAGGAGTCTCAGTTACCCATCATCATAAATCAACAAAATTCAAACGAGACTATTTGTGTGAAGTGATTCGCCAACTTTAAAACATGATATAAACATGTGTTGTTATTGTTATAACATCCCAAAGCCTCTCTATCTGCAGTCAGAGCTTCAAAGGCTGCTGGGGTAGCAGATGCTAATTGTACACGGTCCAGTCCAGCTCACAATCTGAGGCTTCAGGGACTGCACTGAGGCTATAGTGCCTCCTACCATTTCATGTGGCTTACAAAGCATCCAGTTCTACCAGAATTATTTCACTTAAATCTCAGATAAGTTTGCTGAAGCATCCGAGTGGTACTAGTCAAGTCAAACTTAGGAGGTCCCTTTGGTATATTCAAGAATATTGTTATTGTTCATCCTTCATTTTCAAAGACCAATGACATCATGAATGAGTGAAGTCTTGACAAAACATCAGCCTCCCTCTCTCTTCCAGAATCTTAGAAGTCCAGTGGCAAGACAAAAGTCAAGACAACTGGCAATGGCCGAGCTTGCCGTGGATGTTTGGCTTCTTCGATGCCTGATCAAGCTCTAAGCACTCCACAACACCTGTTTTGGCTGCCTTCGTGGTTGTTGGAACAAATTATTCTCGTGCCAGAAGAAGTTTTCACATGTTTGGAGTAAGTAACCCTCTCACTTTCCAATTGGCTTAAAACCTGTTGGCTACCCTCAACCTGGTTTAGTCTGTCTGCCAAGACAGTTTTACCAGGGTGTGGCCGCTGTGCATGCTACAGCCTCTTGGAGCCACAAATGAGAATTGGGTGACAGGTGGACACCAAAAGTGGGTGAGCAGTCTTGAAAAGGATACACCTAAAGTGAAGGGTTAGGTGAGGGAGGTTATCTATGTGTTCCTTTGGAGATGGGAAAAGTGGGAAGGGGGACATTTCCTCTACTGGCTTTTCCAAAGATAAATATAGTAATTTCCTTCACATATCTATAGATATAGATAGCTATTGATATCTATATCTATACATACATGTATATATGTGAATATATATATATATACATTACATATATTAAGCATTTACTATATGTAGTAAGGTGCTGTGCAGGTCATGGGGTAATAAAAGCAAAACAAAACAAAACAGAGAGTAGCTAACCTCAGGAGAATTACATTCTACTGGTGATGGTAAAGATGGGGCGCAGTGTGCAATGTAATGGATAAATAAGTATAAAGTAATTTGAAGAAAGGAAGGACATTGACAACTGCAGTGATCAGGAAATACTTCTGGTAGGAAGTGGGATTGGAGCTAAGCCTTTATTGGAGGAAGTTAAGCATTATGAGAGGCAGAAGGAAGAAGGGAGCACATTCAAGGTAAGATGGACAGCTTAAGCAAAGATGAGAATGGATCACTTGGTCCATTGAACATCAAATAAACCATTTTGGCTGGAACACAGAATGGGCTGCAGTGAAAGAGGAAGACTTCACAGAAGAGATAGAATTAATATGGGCCTTGAAATATAAGTAGGGCTTCTATCCAGGAGGAAACCATGATGGTGGAGTAGCTAGAAGTAGTCAGATTCTCAGTTGCCACCTTCCCCCTCCAATAAAAAAAAAAGAAAGAAAACCTCTCCAATCTGGGTTTCTGATCTGGAAAATGCATCAGACATCATCCTGATTGTGAAATCCTGGAAAAGTCACACTGAGTCCTTTCTCCAGCCCAGGTCAACATAGGAAAACAGACAGAGGGGTCTGAGGATGCTGGGGAAGGGGTCTACTCAAGGGCATGTGCTGTGGAGCACTTGGGAACTTGGAAAGGCTGTGCACTATGGAAGAAAAGGGTCTCAGAGTCCAACACAGAGGAGCTTAAACTTGGGCACAGTGAAAGAGCAGGTACCAACTGGCAATTCTGCTACTCATTTTCCAGTTCCAGGTCATAAATTCAGAGTGCACTAAAAAAGGGATCTGTGCCTAGAGGTTACTTTCTGGGGTAAGGAACAGTTGGGCCTTAGGCTGCATACTGAGAAAGAAGCAAGTTCAGAGGCAAACAGTATCTATGTGGCTCAGACCCAAGGAACAGGGCATCCGACTATAGAGAACTGGCAGAAAATAATTTACAAAGTTCTCTGATGAAGGTTTTATTTCTCAAATAAATAGGTATTTGAGCCAAATTTATAAAAATATGAGTCTTCCCCAACTGATGTGGTCAAAGGATATGAAGTTTTCAGAAGGCAGTTTTCAGAAGAAGAAATCAAAGTTATCTATAGTCATATAAAATTCTCTAAATCACTATTGATTAGAGAAATGCAAATTAAAAAGACTCTGAGGCACCACCTCACACCAATCAGATTGATTAACATGACAGAATAACATAATGACAAATGTTGGGGGGACATGGAGAATTTGCAACACTAAAGCACTGTTGGCGGAGTTGTGAACTGATCTAATCATTCTGGAGAACAATTTGGAACTGTGCCCACAGTGCTATAAAACTCTGCATATCCTTTGATCCCGCAATACCATTACTAGGTCTGTATCCCAAAGAGGTCAAAGAAAAAGGAAAAGGACCTATATGTACAAAAATATTTATAGCAGCTCTTTTTGTGGTGCCAAAGAATTAGAGATTGAGAGGGTACCCGTCAATTGAAGAATGGCTAAACAAGTTGTGGCATATGGTTGTGATGGAATACTATTGTCCTATAAGAAATGATGAGAAAGATGGTTTCAGAAAAACCTGGCAAGACTTACGTAAATTAATGCAAAGTGAAGTGAGCAGGCTCGGGAGAACATTGTACACAGTATCAGCAATACTGTAACAATGATCAACTGTGAAAGACAACTACTCTGATCAATACAATGATCTGTGACAATTCTGAAAGACTCACGATGAAGAGAATTGATGTAGTCTGAATGCAGATCGAAGGATAATTTTTTTTTCACTTTCTTTATTCTTCTTGCTTTGTTGCAACACTGCTAATATGAAAATGTTCTACATTATTTCACATATGTAATTATTACATTTCTTGCCTTCTCAATGGGTGGGGGAGGGAGGAAAAAATTCAGAACTCATTTTTTAAAATAAATGTTAAAAAATGATAAATTTATTCAAAAATAAATAATCATTTGACTACCTCAAAGCTCTAACAAAAAAAAGAACCTAGACCATACCTCAAAAATCTTAAAAATAAAAGTGTCCAGATCTCTTAAGAGCAAATGAAAAAGTGGGGGGGAGGGAATCCACTGGTTACCTCCTGAAATAAATCCCCAAATAAAAACTTCTAGGGTCATTATAACCAAAATCCAGAGCTTCCTGGTCAAAGAAAAAATACTATAAAAAGAAAGAAAGAATTCAAGTACCAAGAACCTTAGTCAGGAAAACACATGATTTAGAAGCCACCACTTTATAGTAAGAGGAGAGGAGGAGAGAACTTGAAATAAGGTATTCCAGAAGAGAAAGGATATAGAATTGCAACTAAGAATAATTTACGTGGTAAAACTAAGTGTAATCCTATGTGGGGAGGGGGAAGATGGAGAAAGAACTTTTATTGAGAGGACTTCCAAACATTCCCAATGAAAAGACTAAGGGGTGCAGCTAGGTGGTACAGTGGATAGAGCACTGGCCCTGAAGTCAGGAGTACCTGAGTTCAAATCCGGCCTCAGACCAAACACTTCACACTTACTAGCTGTGTGACTCTGGGCACGTCATTTAACCCCAATTGCCTAAAAATTAAAAAAAAAAAAAGACTAAGGGAGGGGAAACAGAAAAGGTTGATTTCTGATGACTGAAAAAAAATATTAAAAAAAAGACTAGTACAATTTAGATCAAGGTCAGGAAGAAAATGAGAAATATGCATAAGGCCAGAGAATCACATCTGCTAAGGGCCAAGAGAAATATGAGTAAGGTTTTTCAGGATTCAGCACGGGGACTAGCCTGCCATGAAGCACAGGTGTTATACTGAAATCTATAGACATAACTGGCCTAAGGCAACTGGGGCTTTGCTCTAGGGCCTACACAGTGTGTTTCCTGGCCTGTGCCTTGTCATCATCTTCTACACCTTATTTCTTGCCTTGACCACTACTGTTACATATAGACTGTCACCTTTCAAGGGTCTCATTTTCTGGGGGAGGAGGGGATGACCTCTACCCAATTCCAGGCTACATGGGATATTGGGGAGCAACTTTGATGACTGCCTTGCTAGCAGTGGTTTGGGTCTAGTCCTTCCCTGCACAACTTCCAACACTCCCCCCATCCCAGTACAGGGTGAGACTTGCAAAGCAGGATGGGGAGGTACAAAGCTCTAATCAGAGCCCTAGGTCACAGAAAGTGAAAGTCTTAAAGGACTACATCTTCACCAACACAATACATCTACACATATGCATAGACATAGATAGCTAGCTAGCTAGGTAGGTAGGTAGGTCGATAGATAGATAGATAGATAGACAGACAGACAGATAGCACTCTGGCACATACATATATGTGCATTCGTGCCCTGAAAAAAAGCTGAAAGGTTGATAATCCAGCCCTGAAGCCTCCAGTAAGATACCTCTTGGTCCCCTAGTTTCCCCTACAGCTCAGCCTCTGCTGCCTAAACTGAGCAAGTCTATTCATCTTACCTTCTTACATCTCTCCCTTCATCAGTTTCTTTGCTACGCTTGGATGGACAAAGCTTGGGAACAGGACTCCACTGTGAGCTTTCTCAAGGGAAGTTAACAGAAAAGAAAGCCAGTAAGTACTGTATCTCTGACTGGCTTGAAAGTACTGATAACCAGTTTAAGGACAGAAAATGTACAGCTTGGAATCTTCAAAAGTGAGTTTCTAGTTCATTTCCATCCACAAGGGAGGGACAGGTTCAGAATGCCAGAGGGCAGTAGATATTGTTCTTCAAAAAATAATAAATAAATAAAGTCTAACTCCCTTTGGCTTCTTTAAAAACAAAAGCACTAAGTTTCCAATACAGTACGATGGAGTGTATGGGGATAGCAAGACATTAGTACCATAATATAACTAAGAGACAGATGAAAGTAAGATGTAGAAAGGTCCCTTTCATCTTCCCCACCACTTCCTCCCTGTCTCATTTTGAATCAGTATTCAAATGGTCAAAACTGGGGCCACTCATTTATCATACAGTATAATGATGGGAAATCCTGAAGTGGTATCCATTCGGGGATACAGGATGCTAGAGGAGAGATGGACTCAGAAGGGTCCTCAACAAGCAAGGATGTCCCAGAAAGCATCCACAGAAAGGAAATCTTGAGACCGGTTTTTAAAAAAAGAAACTTGCAACCTACTATACTGTCTTTATGTTTGCTGCCTGGCGTTGTTTCCAAACACCAGAAGAGCCTTGGTGAGCAGCTGCACTTTCAGAGTTAGAGGGAATTTGTCAGAATTCCTTGTTCCCTTCTATGCAGTCTCATTGACTAACCTTCAGAGACCTGGGTCCCCAGGATTCAATCTACAGCCAAAAGTCAGCTATTAGGGCTGCCTAATGTGTCTCTTTCAGCCCTATGAAATTACTGAACCATGCTTTTGCTGTCACATGAATGACAAAGTGATGGGCCCAGGGAACCTGATTACTCCCACTTCCTTTATGACCTTTTCTGATCTTTCTTGGTTTTCTTGCATTTTTTTCAAACTGGGAAGGAGGATGGGAAGGAGAAAGGACTGGAACTCCCAGAGAGAGGAAAGCCTCAGTGCGTCATATAATGACAGTAAAAACGTCACAAGTATATTACAAAAAAAAAAGTAAGAGGTAGAGAATCAGGGAGGGGCATTGTGGCATAGGGGATAGTATGTTGGACTTGGAGTTAGAAAGACCTGAGTTCGTATCCTGCTTTGCATACTTATTAGATGTGTGACCTTGGTCAAGTTGCTTAATCTTTCTAAGCCTCAGTTTCTTCATCTATAAAAATAAAGAAGTTGGATTTGACTTCTGAGGGGAGAAGGGAGGTTGTGGGTCTGCAGGTCAGGTATGGGGAGGGTTCTATGGAGAATGGAGCATAATGGCAGGCAAGGGAAAGGGGAATCCAAAGGAGAGTCTGTCTAGTTTTAAGAAAAGCATGTGGAAGGTATTTTGGGTGAAATGACTTAATAAATTTTTAAAGGGTCATGTGGTTTTAGACCTTACAGGTCAGTGAATACGTAAATAATTCAGTCTAACACACATTTATTTAACCCTTACTAGGTATAATAATAAACTAGTTATGGGCTGGGATTAAGCTAATTTTATATCCAACTTGAATTGATTGTCAATCCATTTTGCCCAGCGTATGGTATGGGAAGGCAATGTTGGCTGATTCCTCCCAGAATTTTTCTTTTAAGGAAAAACCCCAGTCAAGCTATGTCTTCATTCTTCTCTGGACTCCACTCCTGACTCTCTGGACTTTCTCTAGTAAGCTCCTTGAGGGCAGGAACTATCTTTCTTTCTGCTTGTATTAGTAATCCCAGTGCTTAGCAGAATACCTGGACTATAGCAAGTGCTTAACAAATGCTTCTTGACATTGACTTGACAACAAAGAAATTGGATTTCACTATTTCTGAAATCCTGTTCAACTCTAGGACTGCATGGTCCTATAAAACTCTATCAGACAGTCAGCCAATGCTTCTTAATGATGTTAACAGTAACCATAGTTTGTCCCAGCTACAACACCTATTGATATATCACATCTGCTACTTGGCAACTGCCACCCACTAGACTGAAGGTATAGGACCTAGAACTTCATTCCCTGCTTTACTTTACATGACTTGGGGATGTGTGTGTGTGTGTGTATGTGTGTGTGTGTGTGTGTAAGTTTTATTTATAAATAATACCAATATGTATATAGATATAAACATATCAATATTGTTATCTATACTTAGATATCTAAGTTGACATTAAATATTTATCTGTTTGCAATAATCTGTATTATTTTATTATACATGATAACAATAGAGACTGGTTAAACGCAAAAAAAAATTAGTGAGGGAGCTTATGAGTAACTGGAGGAATTAGTAAATAGTGAAGAGTTTTGAATGTTAGGATAAGAAGTTGGCATTTTTTCTTACAGATAATGAGGAGTCACGCTGAGATTTTTTGGGCAAAGTAGTAGCATGGGTCGATGGAACTATGGACTAGCAAAGTAACTTCAGACACTATGTGAAATATGAATGGCAGATGGAAGAATGGCAGACCCATTAGAATATTCTAGGGAAGAATCAATGCGTATCTGAACTAAAGTAGCAAGGGACAGCTGGGAGAACTATTTTAGAAATGCAATTGATATAACCTGGCAATTGGCTGGTATGTAGTGCGAAAGAACAGTAGTTCCAAGGTTTGGAGAATGGATGATTAGAAGGTTATTGGTGCCATTAACAGAAATCTGGAAAAAGGGATGTTAGCAGGAAAGACAGATTTATGGGAAAAGAATTCAGCTTTGTGGAGTCTTGAAAACCTCATACTCATCTTCTGACCCTGACACTCTTGATATCTCCTTATTTTCCTATGCATTAGCATGCCCTTTTGCATATGGACCTGTATCATTTTTAGAAAGCCTTGTATCACTTACTGTCTCATAACTTCTCTATGCCTCAGTTTCCTCCTCTGTGAAATGGAATGATAACAGCACCTACTTCACAGAGTTGTTGTGAGTATCAAATGAGATAGTATATGTTAAAATGCTTGAGAACCTTAAAGTACTATATAAATGCTAGTGGTGGTGATTGTATTCATTATCATTTTTATCTTCTCCTACTAGAATATAAATTCCTTAAAGCAAGAGATCATTCAATTATAATTGTTATTGTATCCTTCCTACTGACATTAGAATATAAGCTCCTTATAGGCAGAAATAATAATCACTTTTCATTACATAGCATGACAACATAGTAGATGATTAGTAAATGTTTGTTGAATTTTAATTGATGTGAATTCTCTCTGTTTAATGGCACTGCTGGCCTTGACTCTTAACCTTAACACACAAGCCCTTGAAAGGAAAGCCTCCAAAGTCCTTCAGGGCCAGGTAAATTTATTACTACTGAAACCACTCTGTGTAAAACCTAATCTTAGAAGCACACTAAAACCTTCATAATACAGTAACTCAAGGAACTCAAAGGAACAACAGCACCTTGTCGTAGCTCCTGCCTTGCCCTTTGGGCTAAACTCAGCTCATCTCCCTTCTCTGCGGGGCCTGCCCACTAGGGCAGCTGTGTCCAGCTGTTGGGAGAGCCCCTCGAGTTCCAGTTTGTCTCCTCTTCATTTTTGCCTCTCAGCTTACCAAAGCTTCCATAAGAGAAAACCTCTGAGACCTTTGTAAAAATGATTTCAGATTAACCAGGACAAGTGAGTAGATGAACAACGCTACCAAGATTTTCATATTTTTATTATAAATAGCCCAAATATTTGGTCCCATTTCCAGTTTAAATGGGTAAACCATAATATTGATGGTTTTCAACAGATATAAGATGAATTGAACTTCTCTCTCAGCTAGCAGAACCTCTTTTAATGGGGAATATATCGAAGCAATAAATTCTTGCAGACAGGATTGCTATGCAATAGCATAATATATCTTCTATTCAATCTTTTATACATTATGTTTTGTCCTGCATTCCAGTGGACATATTTATGGATTGAGAGCTTTGCTCACTGAGCACTTCTACCTTATTCCTTTCTTTTTCTTAACAGTTTCATAGCCTCAGGTGGTGGTGACGGTGGTGGTAATTTGGTTTTAATTTACAAAGAGAGAATCAGTACATCCATGGGGGCCTTCACCCTCCCGAGCTATTTAGCCTCTTCTTAACAGAGCATATACACAGGGAAGCTCCAGCCTGCTCAAATGCCATGCTGTACATGAGCCCTTTCTTCACTATTGCACTCTGCCCTCATTGGTTATTCCCCCTCCAAAAAAATTTACTTTTTTTAATTTTGCATATATACTGTAACATATATAAAATTCTTTGCAAACTTTAAAGCTTTATGTAATTATTAGCTTCTATCATTTGCTTACTTGGGTTTATTGTAGACTTTGTTTTGCTCCAATAAAATGTTAGCCCCTTGAGGGTAGGGAATTTTGTGTTTCTGTCTTTGTATCATCCCCAGGGATGAGGACATGCTTGACACATAATAGGCACTTAATTAAAACTTATTGAATTGAATTGCCTAAAAAGACTTAAAGATCCCAACATTTCCAGGAGTTTATAATCCAACAAAAGAGAAGAGGAAAATGGAACATAGAAATGTACACTAGGAACATGAGTAACAATAGCTGCTGTCCATCCTAGATCAGACAAGGGAGAAATTTTAGTTTCAGAGCTTCTGACAATATTAGAAAGAGAAAGTCCTTTGTCCCTATTTGTCCTCAGCTATAATATGATGGGGATGGACTTGATGTTATCCAAGGTTTCTTTCAACTCTCAATATTATGAGCCTATGATTTGCCATTTCCTTCACTTTATCAGCAAAAATGGGGAAATCTTCTCAGCAATACTTTATAAAATGCAAAGCCCTATATGCATAGGGCTTTACATTGTTATTACTATAAATGGTGAGAAAGGAGGGCAGCAGCACCGGAATTAGAGTCAGGAGACATAGGTACAAATCTTGACTCTGATATCTAATATCAGGGCAACACTAGATAAATCACTAAACCTGTTAGATTGATGCTCATTTGCTTCAACTGGAAAATTAAGATAATGATGATTGCATTGCCTACCTCACAGTGTTTCTGGGAGGGGAAAGTGCTTTGTAAATGTTCAAATACTATAGCTGCATTACTTACTCTTATGATTCCCTATATGGTGAGCAGTGTGGCATGGTGGACAGAGAATGGATTTCGTTGTCAAAAAGGCCTGGGTTCAAGTCCTATCTCTGACACATACAGCCAGAGTCACTGTGGTCAATTCATTTAACCACTCAGTGCCCCCTGGTAATTTTCCAGGAATACAAATTGCAGAGCATGTGACAACTTCCATTAGTAGAAGGACTTTCGTCACCATAAGTTCCCCATAAATCATTTGTCCAGTCTAGAAATTAGCGATAAGATTCATTAGATCTTTATTGATATTTTTACCTACCATGTAGACTGGGGACCTTAGATTCTTCATCTAGCAAATGAGGGGATTGGATTAGATGACTTTTAAAGTCCCTTTCCATGCTCAACTTATGATCATGTGATCCTGTATAAGTATTCAATTATATGTACCTATATGCATACGTGTGTGTACATGCATGCATGCATATATACATGTGTACATGTGTGTACACGAACATTACACACCTGTATGGATGTGTATAATGTACATGTGTGTATTTGTATATTCATACATATTCCATATGCACATGTATATATATGCAGGGTGTGTGTGTATGTGTTTGTTTATATATGTGTATAAGTGAAGTTAACTGTACATATCTATATAATGTGGACCTATATTTCTTCCTCTGTAAAATGAGAGAGCTGAATCAGATGGCCTCTGAGTTCCCTTCCAGATGTATGTATCCACGAATCTATGATTAATCAACTTTGCCAGGACAGATATATACTTAATGCTGATAAATTAAACAAGTGTCAAGAATTAATGTTGGCATAACAATGTGGGTGTTTTATCTCTTTTCTAAGGAGGTTCAGAGAGGAAGGAGTTCAGAAATGATTTGGAGATGGACAAGCTAAGAGCTCTAGATTTGAAGTCAGAAGACCCAGGTCTGTATTCCATCTATGCTCCTTTCTACCTATATGACCATGGGGAAATGATCTCCCCTCTCAGGCCCCAATTTCATCATTGAAAAAAAAATGAGCAGGTAGAACTATCTCATTTCTAAGATGCATTCTTGCTTTAAAGTCTATGACATTGTTCTCTCCTCTGGATTTCATTTTCCTTATCTGTAAAATGAAAAAGTTGAATCAAATTGCTAAAGATAGACGGATGGATAGACAGGTAGATGAAAGATAGATAAAAATTGACAGAGAGATGATAGTGTGAGCATTCATTAAGCATTTATTATGGATTGGGCACTGTGCTAATTATGTGTGTGTGTGTGTGTGTGTACATATATATGCAAGATAGTCCTTGCCCTCAAGGAGTTTACATTCTAATGAGAGAAGATAACTCATGAAGAGGAGCTCCAAAAATAGAGTGGTACTCCCACAGTAAGATGAGGTAGCACTAGTCAGGAATTATAGTGGGATTCTGAAAAAAAAAATATAAGGCGAATTTTCACCTATCAAAACTGTGTGACGCAGGGGCAAAATCCAAAATTGAGGAGGAGCAGAGGGGAGGAGGGGAGGAAGAAGATGGCCAGATGATTGTGCAATGAGAAAATGGTCACAAAGAGATTGATCAAAATGGTCAATTTTAGAGGGCCCTTGGGAAGACAGACACACTATTGAACTGTTGCTTGAGCTGTTAATTGGTATGATTATTCTGGAAATCAATTGGGAGTTAAGAGAAAAGAAGTTACCAGACTGTTTATTCCCTGACCCAGCAATCCCACACTTGTGCTCTTCTGACCCAAGAAGGTCAGAGACAGAAAGAAAAGTACCATACACACCAAAATATTCTTATCAGTAATATTTATATCAAAAAAATTAAAGGGATAAAGTAGATGCTACCAATTGTAGAAAAATTGGCCAAATTATGAACTGTGACTCTAATGGAATATTGCCCCACAAGAAATTAAGAAAATGAGGAAGTCAAGGAATTATGAAAAGACCTGTATGAACAACAAAGAAAAAAGAAAACAGGACCAGGAGGACAATACATGCAGTGACAACAATAAAGTAGTTTTTTTGAGTTGACCAGATCACTAAGAGATTAAGGAATTTCCCCATGACCATGGAGTAGCATGTGTCATCAGAGGGAGGATCTAAACCTTCACCTTCCTGATGAAAAGGTTGCCCATCTGATCACTATCTCATGTTGCTTCTCCATACCTTAAAAGGGAAATGATAGCATAAGTCAAAAAACACAAGAGACTCCCAATGAAAGTTCATAAAAAGGACCAAAAAATGGCTCAGATAGGAAGTCTTCTAGGATGTCAAAAGGGGGAGAATTCACTTTGAGTTACTTTGAGCATTACAAGAAGGCTTTCTTGAGGAAAAGTATGTTTAAAGGATCAACTAGGTCTAGAAGAATGATAGGAGTTAATGGACTGAGAAATATGTAGGCTTTTTTGTCGACATATGTAGAAAGTACAGATATTTTTTTCCAATGGTGACCATTCAGTGAAAATGCTGAGGGAAAAAAGGAAGGGCCAGGTGGTAGCTTGGGCTATGCATTGGATGTTAACAAAGCAGACCATGAAGGGAATAGAGGAGAGAGTGAGAGAGGGAAAGAAGTCAACTGTAGAAGTACAAGATGGGTAGATATGGTAAATTCATGTGACAAATAGTTCATGTAACAAAAAGACCTGGGGCTTTAGTGGACAGCAAGGTCAGTATAAATCAATAACCACCTGAGAATCAAGAAAACTAATAACATTTTTGGCTGCATCAATGGATAGATAGTATCCACAATAAGGAGGGTAAGATTCCCACTCTAATCTGCCCTGATGCAAATTGGTCCAATAACATCTAGAGTACTGTGTTTTGGAAACCACAATTTAGCACAGATATTTTCAACTGGAATATATCTAGAAAAGAAGAACCACGGAACTCACAACTGTCTACTAAGAGAAAAGGCTTGGAGATGAGAGGAGTTAATCATTGGCTCCAAGTTTTCACATAGAAGGACTATCACATAGAAAGGGAGGGTACTCCTTTTGCCTGGACCCAGAGGGAAGAAATAGGAGCAATGAGCAGAACTTGCATAATGGCAGATTTCCACTTCATTTAAGGAAAAACTTCCCAACAATCAGAGCTGACCAAAAAGAGTTATTTACTTCCCCATTGTTTTAAATTTTTGGAATTGGATTACCAATTTCTTGGGTTGTTGTAGTGGAAATTCTATTCCAGGGACAAATTTGACCAGTTCTTGGCCACAATTCCAGGATAGAATGGAGTGGTTCTGTAATAGCTTTGTCACTTATTGCCCAGTTGTGGGTCATGGTTTAATGGTTGAGAAGAGCCATCATGGTCTTGAGGGAGAAAGGGCCCTAGCTGTATAAGGATCAGAGCTCAAATTAGAAGGGCATTGAACAGACCTCTCTCTGAATCCCACCACATTGGAAACCTTAAGACCTCAAGACTGAATTATGAAAGCAGCAGAAGGGCATAAAACACAGGCCAGTCATCTTCCCCACAGGTGAGCAGAGCCTAACTTTAACATAAAGTCCAAAGTCAAGAAGTAGGTTGGAAAAATGAGCAAACAACAAAAAAAGATCTTGATCATAAAAAACTAATATGATAATAGGGAAGATCACAAACACAAACTCAGAAGAAGATAATGACTGGGAAAAACACCTACAAGCAAAGCCTCAAAGAAAAATACAAATTAGACACAAGCCCAACAAGAATTCCTAAAAGAGCTAACGAAAGAGATGTTTTTAAAAAAACAATTTTTTAAACCAAATAACCATGATAGAGGGAAAATGGGAAAAATACAAGTTATGCAAAAACATTATGAAAAGAGAATTAACACTTGGTAAAAGGCCCAAAAAATTACCATATGGTCCAAGAGCCATAACGGTAGAGAGGTTGGGAAGAAGCAGTCTTGTTGTTAGGGCATGTAAGTAGTTATTGGGCAACCACCCATTTGTATGTACAGGATGTTCAAAAGTGAGGGATTGGTAACTCATGAAATGCCTGTAAAAAATATTAAGTATTGTTAAGCAAACAGATATAGCCACCACCATGTAAGAAGTTATAGTCTGAAATGGATGAGCTACAATGCTGCTAAACCCATAAAAGGATATCTATAGATGTGGCTGTGACAAAAGATGCACACAAAATAAAACACAAAACCCTAAAGGATAGATAGAGGTTAATAAATAAATAATTCAAAGTTAATAAATGAAGATGTGCTGAGTGGGAAATACACCTTGTAAGAAAAATTCTTTCTCCATGGGTAAACAACTGGGAGGAGAACAGAGGGAGGGAGAGAAATTTTGCAAATTATCATTTTCTTTCATGTTGATCAACCCAGGGGTTCCTGCTCATAAAATTAAAAGAAATAAAATTAAACTGTAACTAACTCCCTCAGGTACCTTGAAAATGCTCATTCGGCACCAATGGAGATAGAGGAAAGAAAAGAAAGGCTTCATCCACCTTATTTTGCTCTACTTTTTCATCTATCGCCTTTGACTACTTCTGTGATGACTGGCAAGATGGCCTAGGGCCGAAGTCAGTACTGAGGAGAAGAAAAAATAAAAGGAAAGGGAATAGAGGGTTAGGGAGGGGAGATTAAGGAGTTCAAAGTGATGGAAGGCAAAGTCATAAAAAGTCTCCTGAGTATGGTGAAATTCAAAGGTTGATAAATAATTCAATGGAAGAAAATGAGATGTTTCCCCAAATCTGCCCTCTACAGCCCTGACCTACCTACTTACATGTAACTTCTGCTCATTCTACTTCTCTTGTTGCATAGTAGAAAGAGTGCTGCAGCTGGTGTGAAGAGACTTGGGTTTGAAACCTACCTCAAACATGTGCCACCTATGTGTCTATGGGCAAGTCAGTTAACCACACAGAGCCTAAGTATCTTCATCCATAATATAGACAATATTGCTTGTACTATCTATTTCACAGGGATGTAGCTAGGAAAACGTTATGGGAATGGAAGTTATTAATTTTTCTTTTCCACTTTGTCCAAGGAGTACAGCAGAGCCATCTGTACTTCACAGGCGCAAGCTAAACCTAGACTCAGGCTTGATCTCTAACCAGCCCCTTCATCAGGTCAGGGAGCCCACTGCCTGTCACCATACTTTAATATTTCTTCCCCCTCCACTACATTCTGAAGGACTCCACTAGACTGAAGGAACAGACACATTCTTGAAGCACCCTTGTCTGGACCACCTCTCGGGAGATTGTAGGCTTGTCTCTCCCATTCTACTATCCATCACTACTCCTATAGTTTTCCTGTTTATCTTCCTATCCATGTAATAATTCAGCAGCAGCCAGTTAGTAGAAAACTGCCCCCGTCCTCTCCTCATGTTCTCTTATCCCATCCCCCTCAATCAAACCCCACCTATGTCCTACTCTGCCCATCCCTTCCATTGTGTTTTGTGGAATTCTCATTCCATATCTAACAAACTTCCCTTCAACCTGGATCTCTTTCTTTCTCATTCTTTCCATCTACTCATTCTCACAAAGAATTGACTTCCCTCTAATTACATCATATCCAAGACTATCTCCTCAACCTCCAAAAGAGAGATTTGGAGTGATAAACTAGGAACAATATCTGGAAGTTGCAGAAAATCAGCTTTCAATTGAACATAGAGACACACTTGCTAGCAAGTACCACTGTCAAGCAATTAATCAGTCAATCAGTAAACATTTTTAAGTGTCTACTTTTTTCCAGGCACTTTGCTAAGTTCTAATGTTACAAAGACAAAAAAGTGAAACAAACCCTGTCTTTGAGAATCTTATATTCTTTTAGGGGAGACAAGATATACATAAATATAAACAGACAATATAAAATATATTGAATAAACAAATGGAATATACAAAATAAATATGGAGTAATTTTGGGAGAGAGATTACTAGAACCTTGGGGAATCCTAAAAGGTTGCATATAGAAGGTGGGCCTTGAAAGAAACCAGGGAGTCTAAATAGCAAAAGTTAGGAAAAAAGTGCCTTCAAGCAGGATAGGTAGTGGAATAGTATGCCTTTTGTGACATAGTGAGCTCCCCATCACTAAAGGTTCATACGTGAATTCGGGGTAGTTACTATTCAGGGTGGTTATATAAGAGGTTACTGATCAGGTATATATTGTCCTAGATGACCTCTGAGGTCCTGAGATCCTGTAACTTAGCAAAGTGAGCATTAGGGAGTTGTCAATTTTTGGAGACGAGACTGATATGATGAAAATAAGTTTTATTTGCATGTTTGTTTGTTGGGGTGGGGGAATCTAGAAGCAGTGTGCAGGAAGAGGGAAGAAATGAAGACAAGAAAAAACAAGTAGGAGACTGTAATAGAAATTTGAATATTAGTAGTGACAACCTGTGCTATCGAGGCAGCTATGGGAAGGGGAAAAGGTTGAATTAAGGGACACAAGAAGAATCAGTGGGGCGGGAATCAAGGAAGAGGAAAACTCAACAATGAGGAAACTGGAAAAGAACACCACCTCCCTTCTCTACACCCTGTCTGATCTCAAGGCTACATGAGCAATTTGGATAAGGATCATAGCTAGGGTATAGGGCCTAAGGTCAGAAGAAAATGTAGGGTTCTCTCTCTTAAATGGTTACCAACACATAGAGAATGGATTGAGTATAAGTGTGGAGGTAGAAAAAATATCCTTTAAGTTGTCCTGAGAATAGGGAGGGAAGTTGTGTAAGATCTCTGCCTAGGTGAAAGATAAGAAATAGTACAGATGACTATTGAAAGAGAAGACCATGTCCTTCAAAATACAATCCCCAGAACTCTTCTCTTGACTGACAGGCCTGATTTCTTCTCCAACTAATAAATCAGTAGGATGATAGAGCTAAAAGGGATCTTAGAGATCCAGGTCAATTTCTTTGATTTAAAAAATGAGGGAACTGAGTCCTAAAGAATCCATTGACTTTCCTAGGGTTAGAGAGTGTAATAAATGGCAGAGTCTGGTCAGATGTCTTGAAGAAAATGTAAGGGCAAAAGCTGCTTTCCCTTTCCTTTGTTTTGACTTTGTATCTTTAGTACCTACTGCAATGCCTGGCACATAACAGGCAACTTCATTAAATGTTTGTTGGACTAGATTGGTGCCAGTACCACAGACCTTAGAGTAAAGATTACAGTATACAGTAGTGGTGGTGCAAAATGACCAGGAGAACCTTCTCTTTGGGTATTGATCTGGTCTGGTTTCATTAAAGGTAGTGAATGTTCAGGGGATCCTCAGCATTAAAATGGTTAAATAAATGCATATGATTATTGGTGATTTTTAAATATTATCATTCAAAGACATTTAGGTGGCACTATGGATAGAGTGCTGGGCCTGGAGTCAGGACCTGAGTTCAAATCCAGCTTCAGACACTTACCAGCTATGGACCTGGACAAGTCACTTAACCCTGTTTGCCTCAGTTTCCTCATGAGCTGGAAAAGGACATGGCAAACTGCTCCACAAAAAAACACACTTCTTTGCCCCTCCTAAAAACACCCAAATGGGGTCATGAAGAGTTGAACTTAACTAATTGACTAAACAACAACAAAATTTAGAGGAATCAGAGAAAGTGAAACAAGAAGTGCAGAGCCACTAGGGAGAAGCTTTCCTGTGCCTGCTTAACCTAGCATGGCCTGTAGAAATTTTCATGGGAATTATAGTGGGAAATGTTCTGCATAGACATGTAATTGGGATGGAGAAATACCTAGAGTAGAAAAAGAATGATTGAGACCAGAGTAGATATTCTCTCCATTGGCTTTTGAACTTGCAGAACTGAATATTTCAGAATAGGAACAGAGCAGAGTCAAATTTTATAGCTCTACAGATACAGCTCTGAAAATTTTTTTCAACTAAAAATAATGGTGAAGAAATGCTTATATCATCATAAAACAGAACATGAGGCTAGTGTCCTAGAAATTGAGGTAATTCATATTCACATGTTCTTTTTTTTTTTTTAGATTGGCTCTCCCTATCTAGCCCAGGCTGAAAGTACAAAGGCTACTCATGCCCTTTTAGGACAGGACAGGATTAGCATAGAAACTTGGACCTGCTCCATTTCCAACCTGGGCTAGTCTGCTCCTCCTTAGGCATCCTAGTGACTGTATTAATGCTCTACTTAGTGTGGACACCTTAGTGTTCAGTCAACTGCATCTCAGAAATACCCGAGTTCAAGAAATCTTCCAGCCTCAGTCTCCCCAATAATAGGGGTTATAGGTATGTTCTACCACACCTAGTTCATATTTCTTCAACAAAAATATCTCACAGGGGTCCTATATTTCCCCTGGGTGTGGGTGAAAGTTCCTATTATACTGATTTGAGCCTGCTTAATTACTAGAGGGTGGGGGAAGGGGCATATACAGGGTTAGAGTGATAAATTATCATTTCTCTAACATTGCATATTGGGCATAAGGTATCTACATGTTTCAAATATGGTTGGATTTTTGTTTGTGGTTTTTTTTTGTTTGTTTGTAAGTATTACAAAACATGGCACTTATAAAGTGTCTATAAGAAATGACTTGAACTTGGCCAAAAAGAGCAGCAAGATACAAAAGGCATACAGTGGCCAGTGGTCCTAGGGTGTATCTGTCAACTCAGCTTATGAAATGAAAGGAGTGATTTGAATCAGCCAGAATTGTGCCGGCCATGCCGCACACTCTCAACAGGCTGCCAGGGTCACACATACCAGTCTTCGGAGCCCACCCGGATAAACTTAGAGACGAGCCGATCAGGAGGTGCAAACACTCAAACTTTACTCAGAAACCATCACAGCAAACCCAACAGGAAAGCAAGAGAGCAGGAGCAAGCAAACAGGATCCCAACCAGCCTAAGAGCTCTGATCTCTACTCCCCTTATATACCTTCCTAGCCCCTCCTCCTTGCCGCCCCACCCCCACGTGGCACAGCCAACAGACAATCCCTCACACCTGTCTCATCTTGCTCAACCCCCACATGGCGCGTAGCCAACATCAGACAATCCCTCACACCTGCCCCTCACACAGAATAGTGTGCATTATCAGTGAAAAGAGATCAGTCTGGGAGGAAAGTGAATGCTGGGAGCAGAATGGGTATGGACATGCTCAAAGAGGAGAATTGTAGAAGCCAAGCTTCATTGTCCTAGTCTTAGCTACTCAGAGAAAAAAGAAAGTACTCCAGTTCCAGAGCTAATAGGCCTAGAATGAGGAACCCTATGAGAAAGACTCCGCTGGTAAGAGCTCAAGAATGAGTGACCAAGCCCAAAGTACTATACCCAGAGCCAAGGTGAAAGTCTTTCTGAAGTCTGAAGAACTAGCCAGCTTTGTTTGCCAAATCTATCAGCCAGAGAATTAGAAGAGAGTTTATGTCAAGGGTGGGCTGGCAGAAAAAGGTCAATCAGGAAGGGGAAAGAAGCTAAGGAAAAGGAAAGACTATTTTCCCTAGACTTGGTACATAAGGACAGAATTAATGATGGCTGGCATTTATATAAGTCTGTTTGCAAAGCACTTTATGTATGTTATCTCATTTGATCCTCATAAAAACCCTGAAAGGTAGGTGTTATTATTATTCCCATTTTACAGATGGAAACTCAGAATGAGAGAGGTTACATGACTTGTCCAGGGTCATACGGCTAGTAAGTGTCTAAGACAAGGTTTGAACTTAGATCTTTGTGATTTCAAGTCCAGCACTCTATACACTACATGTTATTGCTGCCTCATTATAAAGTAATATATAAACTCTATCCCTCTTATCTGTTGTATTACCCTTCTTTTATTTGTTTCTCCTATCAAACTTTGAAGTAAATCCTTTTTAATCACTGAGGAAAATAGTGAGTTACTTTGAGAAAGCAAGAGAAAGGGGGGAAAAATAATTTGTTTTCATCCTCCCCAGAAGAGGTTGGTATGAAAGAAGCTCACTCAGAGCAGTAGTGGCATTGAAAAATAAAAACAGTAGAAAGCACACTATTAAGTGGGATACCGCAGTGGCCACTGAAAAGAAGAGTGTGACTATAAGAAGGGAAGTAAAAATAGTACCAAAAGGAAGCCAAACTCTGACTAATTTAGATGGCCAACCAGTCTTGGTCCAGAGGACAGATGGTGATAAAATATCCTTCTCCTAGCACCAAGGAATCTGGGAGTTACAGACAGAATTTTACATACACTGTTAAATATAATCACTGTGCTGGTTGTTTTTTTTTTTTCTTTACAAACAAACCACAAGAAAGAGTGACTCTCACAAAGCAAGGAATATTTGGCAGGTGATGGGAACTCCCCCCTCAATAGCCATCTCACCTCCCATAGAATCCATCCTAAGGAATTCATACCAGCTTGCACCTGAGTCTAATCTTGGCTACTGGCCACATGACTTGGGCATTTCACTCTCCCTCTTTGGGCCTCAGTTTCCTACAAAATAAAGTCATCATACAATATCACCTTTAAGGTTCCTTCCAGTTCTAACATTTTGTTAAAATGGTTGGTGATTCAGTCCAAGAGAGGTAACATACCAAGTGCTTCAAGAGGGCCTTATCAAAGCACACACACAGACTTCTAGAATTACAAAATTTTAGAGTTGGAAAGGACCCCCTTGGCCATTTAGTCCAATTCACCTCTGAAAAGGAATTGCTGTTAAAACTAGAAATCATCCTGGCCTCTGCATGAAAATCCCTAATAGGCCAGGCATGGTGGCATATGCCTATAATCCTTGCTACTGAAGAATCGAGGACAGTGGAGTTCCTGAGTTCAAGAGTGCTGAGTTACAGAGGGTTAAACTCATCAGGTGTCCCTCTGAAACTTGCTGTTAACATAGTGAACTCCCAGGAGCAGAGGGACACCACTTTGTCTAACGAAGGATAAACTAGCCCAAATTAGAAGTGGAGTAGGTTAAAGCTCCTGTTCCAGTCAGAATAGTACCAGGCCCATGAATGGTCCCTGCACTTCCAGCTTGGATGAGATGGGGAGACCCAGTTTAAAAAAAAAAAAAAAGCCCTGATGAAAGAGCTCTTTCTGCTGCCTGAGGCAGCCCATTCTACTTTTAAATAGCTCTAATTGTTTGAAAGTTTTTTCCTGACATCAAGCCTAAATTTGCCTTTTTTCAACTTCCAACTATTGCTCCTGGTTCTGCCATCTGGGAACAAACAAATAAACAGAAAAATTTAATGACATGACAATTCTCAAATACTTGAATGTTCGCTTAAGAACAGAAGTCTGACCCACAGGCAATGGAAATATACCAAGTGTAACCACAGCAAACAAACTGCCCTTGGGAGGGGTAACACAGACACACATTACTCCCATGGCCACTTTTCTAAGAACTGAAGGCACACCAGGAAACATGGAGATGCAGACATGTCAGGAATGTTCCAAGGAATCCCACTAATGCAGACATTTCCCTTTTCAACAACAGAGTATTATCAGAGCATCAGTTACTCTATGAAGGAAGCTAAACCTGCTACAAGATTCCCCAATTTTGACTAGCTCGTTATTATCAGCAGTGAGATCTACATTTTGTTCTTCTTAATTGCCCCTCTCTCCCACTTGTTCCACACTTTAAAGGGAGGCACATCCCCATGGTGAGCAGTTCAGCACTGTTCTTTGCTGGAGTGCTGATATGGCTGACTGATTTCAGCATGCTGCTGCCCCTGGCCAGGGTGCTGATTCACTTTATGGTTCTACAAACTCTTAAAGGATCAGTGTGGTGTGCGGAGGATAAGTGAAAGGATAATAGGTTCACAGATGAGGAAATTGTTATTGTAAGAAAAGTACTGTATAAGCCATAATGCACAGCATAAATGTGAGTTATTGTTATTAGTTCGGTGTTTGTTTTTTGTCCATGTTGAACTCTAGGGAAGGTGATCTGGCTCTGGCACCCTCCCAACCTGTAATCATAAGAGAAATGTCATTCCTATTCCTTGTATTGATCACAAAAGATCAGCCAACCAACCAATCCATAAACTAGTATTTATTAAGCACCAACTATATGCCAGACAGTGAATTTTGCACTTGGCATACAAAGTCAAAAATGAAACAGACCTTGCCCTCTTGAATCTCGTATTCTTTAGGGGACAATAACATAAATATAACATGTGCATTTGATATAAAATAAATTCAAGGTGATTCCTTGAGGAAGAAAGCACTAGAAGATGGGGTTTTCAGAAAAAGACTTGTGAAGAAGGTTGAACTAGAATTGACTCTTGAAGGAGATATGGAACTCATAGAAGTGAAGAGAAGAAGGGAAAACATTCTAGACATGCAAGAACAGACAATGCAAAGACACAGAGATGGAAAATGGAATGCCACTTATGAAGAATAGTAAGAACAGAGAGTTTGATGAACTACAAGTGTGGGAAGAGAAGGAGAATAATAAGGTTAGAAAGATAGGTTGGGGGCCTATGAAAGACATTAAGTGACAAACAGAGAAGTTTATATTGGATCCTAGAGGTAATAGGGAGCCACTGGAGTTTACTGAAAAAAAAAGGGAGTGATATGGTCAGACTAGCACTTTAGGTAAGTCACTTGGCAAGAGTGTGCAGGTTGAATTGGAGAGAAGAGAAACTTGAGACAAAGAGGTCAATTAGAATGTTATTACAAAAATCCAGCTGAGAGATAATGGGGCTCTTTTCTAGGGTAGACATTGTGTTGGTGGGGGAAAAAGGGGATAGATGCAAGAGATGTTATGGAGGTAAAAACAATATTTTGCAACTAAATGAATATATGGGATGAGTGAACATGAAAAGTCAAGGATGACATCAAATTTATGAACTTGAATGACTAGAAGTATGGTAATTACCACCACCATCCCTCAGTATAAACAGGGAACTTTGGAAGAGTTATGAGCTTTGGCATAAAGATGAATATATCTGTTTTGGACAGGTAGAATTTGAGGTGCCTGTTGCATGTCCAATTTGAAATGCCCAGTCAGCAGATAGTGATATGGAACTGGATAAGTTCAGGAGACAGAATAATGCTAAATCTATGGCTGTAGGTGTCATCTGCTTAGAAATGATAAGTAAATCCATGGAAGCTGATGAGGAGAGAGAGACAGAGGGAGACAGAGAGACAGAGAGACAGAGAGAAAAAGAAAGAAAATAGAGAAAAGAGCATCCAGAACATAGCTTGGGGATACATGATACAACCATAGTTAGGCGGCATGATATGTATAGTGAGCTCAGAAAATACTGAGAAAGTATGGTCAGATGGGCAGGTGAGCCAAGAAAGAATAGCATCACAAAATTCCCTAGTGGAGACAGCAACCATGAGGAGATGGTAGCATCAAATGTTGTGGAAAGATCAAGAAGGATGAGGTCAGAGAAAGGCCATATATTTGACAATTAAGAAATCATTGGTAACTTCAGAGAAAGTAGTTTCACTTGAGTGATAAGGTTGGAAACCAGGTGGCAAAGGGCTAAGAAATGAGTGAAAAGAGGAGAGAATTCTGGGAAGATGGTGGAGTAGGTCAGAAAATTTCAAACTCTCAAGATTTTCCTGCACAAAAGAGATAAAATAGTGCCTCAGGGCAAACATAGAGTGGTGAAAATAATAAGGGTTGGGGTCCTCCTGGGACAATCAAAGAAGATCTAAAGAAAAATGCCAGGACAAGGTTTCTTCCCTGTGAAGAGTAAACACTTCCAGGCTAGGGACTGCTTAAACAACAAGCAGCAAGCCCTGGGATTAGCTCAGCTGGGAGGCTGCCTCAGCCCCAGCCACCGGAACTTTTTACCTTTAGGACAATAAGGAGAGTTGGGCATCTGAGCTGGGGAGGATCTAGGGAAACTTTGCTGACAAGGAATGCCAGACCCAGCTGTGCTGCAGAGATGTGGTGGGGGTGAGAAGGGTCCAGCACACACAAGTGCAGAAGCTGTGGGACAGAAACACCACTGGCTGTGGGCATTTACAGGAGGCTGGAGGTCTTGGTTTGAATTCGAGGTCAGAGGGGAGAACTGAAGAGGATCTGAAGCCAGAGGCACCATCCCCCATACTAGAGGCTAGTACTAGAGGAGATTATAAAAATTAAACTATTACTAAAAAAAAAAAACAGCCAAAGGAGAAAGAATCCAACTAGAGAGCTGCTATGGGAATAGAGAAGACCAGAGTTCATCTTCAGACGAGGATACTGAAGCAAAGAAACCCTCTTCTACCCCAAAGAGTAATGTCAAATAGTCACCTGCCCAAAAAGAATTCATTGAAGAACTTAAAAAAAGACTTTAAAAATCAAATGAGAGAGACTGAGGAAAAACTAAAAAGAAAAATAAGAATAATCCAAGAAAAACAAGAAGATTGTGAAAAGAAAGTCAGTCAATTAGAAAAGCAGATCCAGAACCTTAAAAAAGAAAATGACTCTTTGAAAATCAGAATTGGGCCAGGGGAAGTCAGCATAGTTATAAGAGATCAAGAAATATATGTGTGTATGTATATATACGTACACACACCCACAAGAGAGAGAATGAAAAAATAGAAGAGAATGTGAAACATCTCATAAGAAAAATAACTGATCTGGAGAACAGATCAAGAAGAGAAAACATAAGAATAATCAGACTGCCTGAAAGCTATGATTTAAAAAAAAGAATCTTGATACAATAATACAAGAAATAATTAAAGAAATTTGTCCTGAAGTATTAAAACAAGAAGGGAAAGTAGAAATAGAAATCACCACCTGAAAGAGATCCTACAAGGAAAACTCACAGGAATAGTCAAATTCTGAAACCTCCAGTTCAAGGACAAAATATTATGAGCAACAAGAAAAATAATTTACATATAGTGGTACCACAATTACAATCACACAAGACCTAGCAGTGGTGACACTAAAAGATCACAGGTCTCAGAACACTATATGTGAAAGAGCAAATGAACTGGGCTTCTGGCTGAAAATATACCCAACAAAGCTAAGCATAATTCTGAATGCAAAAAAGAATGGACATTTAATGAACTGTCAGACTTTCAGGACTTTGTTAAGAAAAAAAAATCTGAACTTAATAGAAGATTATACATACAAGAGCCAAGAGAAATTAAGATATATGCCAATGACCAATTACAAGGGACTCAATAAGGATAGACTGTTTACCTTTTATGTACGTGAAATGTAAAGCTTATGTCTAAGATTGTTATTAGTAATTAGGTAGCTTATAAAAAATATTGGGGTAGACCTGACTATGATATGACTTCAAAAGGTAAAACCATTCAAGAACAGCCAAAAGAGTAATTATCTTATCAAATGAGGAATGAAAGGAAGAACCAATACAAAGGAATTAGATGGGGGAGGGGAGTTCTGGAAACCTATTTTCACCAGGAATGGGTTCAAGAGGGAAAAATACATACACATCTAGAATAGTATAAAGTCTTCTAAATTTAGAAAGAAATAAAATTTGAAGGGATGGGGGGGAGAGGATAAAGGAGGGATCTTTAGAGGAGAAGGTGAAGGAAAAGGTTAAAATGGGAGATATAGAAGGGTGTTTAGATCAAAGGGAATGGGAGGACAAGGGAGAGGTTCTTTAGAATGGAGGGGAAGGAATAGGTCAAAGGGGTATACTAAAGGGCATTTTGATTTATGGGAAGGGGAGGATAAAGGAGGGATTGTTGCAGGAGGGTAGGTTAAGTAATAGGAGGGCAAGGTGGCAAGTAGAAGAAAAGCAATAGGTCAAAGGGTGTTTACATTTATGGGAATGGGAGGATAAGGGAAGGATGGGCTGGAGGAGGGGTAGGTTAAGTAATAGGAGAGCAAGATAAAAGTAAAGTAGAGGAATTAGGAGAAATGGGAAAAAAGATACACACAAACATAAAAATAAAGATTAAAAGTAGAATCTCTTAGGGAGAGTATATGTTTATATATGGATGTATGTATGTGTATATATGTATACACATATGTATACATCAATACCTATATATAAATATATCCACACTTAATTGTGGGGAGGTGGAGGGGAGGAAGAAGGGGAGCTGGAAAGAACAAAGTAAAAAGTATCCAACAGAGAACAAAAGAAAACCTGCAAGGAATCAAAGAAAAGATGGACAACTTTCAACATAAAGTGCAGTATTTAATATATAGGCTTTCTTGAAATGGAAAGTTATTGCTATATATTCTGAATTCTCTCCTATGTTCGGCTGTGACATTTTTTTTTCTTTTCTTACTTTATATTTAAGTTTATAATATCTTTCTTTTTCTTTTCTTATGTATCTAAGTTTTAGTATTTGTCTAATAAAAAAGATTTTAAAAAAGAAATGTGAAAAGAGAGGAAGTAGAGGCAGAAATGGTAGATAGCTTTTACTTGGACTTTGGCTTAGAAATAGAAGAGAGATACAAGATGATAATCTGAGGGGACTGTAGAGTTTAGTGAAAGCTTTTATTTAATGGATGGGATAGATTTTGGTGTGTTTTTGGGCAGCAGGAAGGAATCAGTGAAAAAGGAGAGATTAAAGATTCAAGGAAGAGGACAATTGTGAAGACGAGATTGCAGATCTAAAAATATCGTGAGATCCTTCTCAACTGTTATTTAGGTTAAGAATTAAAATCAACCATATTAACAATACATACCGAGTCTCCATTCTTTGCAGGACATTAGATGGAAAGCAATAGAACCTTACAAATTAATGGAGCAAGGAAAATCCTGGCCCTCAAGGAATTTGATATCTAAAGTTTCTAAACTCTAAAGGTCCCTTGAGTCAAAACAAACTAAACTTTTCAGTTCTAAATCTACCAGGAAGTAATCCACAGTTCCAACAATTTCTTCTATATATTCTTCTAGACCTAGAAGAATATATAGATATAGAGATGTAAATTTGAGATTTGAGAAAACTGTGGACCAGAAAGTTTGTTTGACATTCAATCATTCAGCCAGTAAGTGTTGAAGCTGGGCCTCAACCCTAGAACATCTATAAGTAATATCTGGGCTCTTTTTACTACATTACCGTGGCATGGGAATTTTATTTTATTTATTTATTTTTGTGAGGCAATTGGGGTTAAGTGACTTACCCAGGGTCACAAAGCTAGTGAGTATCATGTGTCTGAGGCCAGATTTGAACTCAGGTCCTCCTGATTCCAGAGCCAGTGCTCTATCCACTACACCACCTGGCTGCCCCTTATATTTTATTTATTTATTTAAGGGAATTTTAAATAAAAGCAACCTTGTCTATAAGATGAAAAGAATTGGACAACTTCCTATATACATCCTTTATTTCTCCCATCCTAAGCCTCCCTGCCTGAAGTCTTTCCCCTCTCTAAACCATTAGATTCTACACACAGCTGCCAAAGTGATTTTCCAAAAGTATAGGTCTGAAAATACTCCAAATGGCTCCCTATTGCCCCTATAATTAGATATAAATTCCTCCATTTGGCTTTTCAAGCCCTTCACAACCTGGTCATAACCTGCATTTCCAATTTCGTTATACATTACTCTCATTACCACACTCTACAATCAAGGCAACCTTGCCTTCTTACCATTGCTCACACATGACATACCATCACCATTCTCTGTGCCTTTGCACTGGCCCTCCTTTATTCCTAGAATGTGCCCCCTTCTCACCTCTGCCTCTCAGAATCCTTGTTTCCTTCAAACCTCTGCCCAAGTACCACATTCTACATGAAGTCTTTCCTGATCTATCCCCTCCTGCCGCTAGTAACCTTCCCTGAAAAAAAATTATCTTTTCTATGTATCTTCTACATATTTTGCATATTCTTACTTTTGAACATGCTTTCTCTCCTAATAGTAACCTAGAGGGAAAAGACTTTCATTGTCTTGTCTTTGCATCTGCAATGCTTGGTACTTTACCTGGCACATAGTAGGTACTTGATAAATATTTACTGATTGAAAAGTCATTTGGAGATTCTCTTCATTTTACTACATTTCCAGAATATGCTTGATCCCTATTGGTATTACCTGGACCCATAACATAAAGTATGTCTTAATCAATGGAAGAGATACTGCCGAAAACCTGGTGATTTTCATCTGGAACTGACAACCTAGTAATTTATATGCAGCACAGCATAACCAAAGAGCTTGTTATGCAAACACAGGCCACTGATTTGACAAATCTCTTGGAAACAGAATTAATGTCTGTATTCTGTGCAAAGATGTAATTTATTTTAATATTTTAAAGAGATAATATATATCTATCTCTATAAATTCACAAAGACATACACACATATATAGAGAAGAAGAAAGACGTGTTTATTTAAATAAAGTCAAGTGGGGAGCTGGGGAAGGTGTGTCACTATATTACAGCACAAGCATTTCAACAGGAATGGCATTACTGATTATCATGAGCATCTTTCATTGGGTCTGTTTATTTTTTTGTAATGTCCTGTGATAATACAAACATTATTCCTTCACAAAATATCTTTTATTTGTGGCACTAGTAAAAGGCAAGCATTTCACTATAATTGAGGTTTTGATCAAGAGCAAGTTGAGCTCTGACTCAATAAGAAGGGATTTTTAATTGGGCTGAAGGCTTAAAAAAAGCATTCACTGTTTGTATGATTTTCTTTTCTTAAGGGAAAAGTTTCTATTGAATTTGCAACAGCTGGTTCTGGCTCGTGATGAGAGATTGGCTCAAAAAGGCCAGGGGTCAATAAAATATTCAAATGATATCTGTGGGGGAGGACAGAATAAGGGACAAATGAAGTTTCCCAAAATGGATAGCCTCTCCTTTCGCATGTCTCCCTAGTCAAACCCAGAATAATGGAAAATAGACACAATGATGCAGCATCCTCCTAGAGTTGCCTACCTGGGGCACCCGTAGGGGATAAAGCTGCATCTTTGGTAGGGCTGACGCTATGATGCATATTTAGAAGGCTTGGAGATTGGGGCCATGGAAGAGAACAAAACTGCCTAATGCACACAAAGATAAAATTCATAACCTTTAGCTTATTAGTAGGCTGCACTAAGCTAGCCAGCCACAAAATGAGCAAGCAAACAACTTCTTCCCTCCAATCCAGGCACAATGTTTGCCAACAATTTAAAGTTCTGAGTTCATAAGGCTAGCACTCCAAAGGTCGCTTATTTCTTCACTAGTATCTCACTTGCAATTAGGATAAGCTTCCATCAGGTAGGCAATGATGTCTTAGATGTGGCCTCATACTTCTAAAGGCTTAGCTTCCCATTCAGAGCTGTAACTGAGAAAAGGCAATGTTACATTCTTCCATTAAACAGCTTTTTCTATAAAAACAGAACTAATTATCATAACAGTTAAGTATAAACACCAATTAGTATTGGTCTAAATATGCTTAAATAGGATACATAAAGTTGGGGTTTTTTTTAATACAAAGGTGCATCTCAGTTACTTCTTGACTAATCCTTTAACAAGTATCAATCACTGTTTAATTTTATCCTGGTTATAATCCTAAAGTCAAGTAGAATTAACCAACCTGAAACTTCCATGAAACTTGCATGTAGTTTAACCCTTCCAATACTTGGGAAAGCATCTCCAGGACTTTCAGTCATTTTACTTGGTGGCAAAATCTCTGCATTCTTTCTTTCTTTTATAGATTTTAACTTCTGCATAAAGAGAACAGTTGCTAGGTGACTACCAGTTGTTGAGAAGAAATCCTCTTCCTTGCCCTTCTAGGTTCTTTGCTTTAGTTCATCATCTCTCAGAAGAAAGGTATTGGAAAACAGGAAAAGGAAGCAGAAAGAAAAGTTAGATGGAAGTGTTTTTGAAAGCCTTTGTTAAGAAAAAAAAAATGTCCATCTTTCAATCTTTTCTTCTTCCTAGAATCATAGGATGTGAGAGAGAGAATTTCCTAGGCCATCTTTTCCAACTCACATTTGTATGGAAAACACAGCTATACCTCTGAGGACTGGTAGACATTGAACTTGAAGACCTCCAGTGATAGAGAGCTCATGAAGCAGCATATTTCACTTGGGGAGATCTCTAACCATCAGAAAGTCTGCTGATATTGACTCAAAATACTTTCTATAACTCCCCCCCCCCCTAGTTTCTAAGCTAAATATCTCCAGATCCTTCAAATAATTCCCCCATGGAAATTTTTAAAGTTTCATTGTTACCCAGGTTACTACTCTCAGGGCATTCTAATTTGCCAATGTACCTCCTAAAGTGTGATTCCAGAACTAAAGAGAATACTTATATTCTCAAGAAGTCAGAGTACCATGGAGCTAGTGGTTCCTTCATCCTGGACTCTCTACTTCTGTTAATGCAACTTAAAACCTTAATTTATTGTTGGGGTTTTTTTGGGGGGGGAGTATTATCCATCATTCTAATGAATTATATTGAGCTTACTGTTCACCAAATACCTCCAGGTTCTTTATATATAAACTTTTGTTTTGCCTGTCCTCTCTCATTCTGTCCTCTTAAAGCTGGTTATTTGTTTGTTTCTTTTTAAAATTAGGCTTATGATTAGTTAGGGAACTCCCCAGGACACTGAAAGGTGAAGTAACCTGTCCAAGATCACACAACCAGTAGGTGCCATAGGGAGGATTCGAACCTTTATCTTCTTGACTCTGAGATTGGCCATAGCTCTCCCCCTCACCTCTTGAAAAAAGTATAGGACCATAAATGTATCCCTTTAGAGAAGATCTCACACCTGCTTTTTTTCTGTTTGCTATTTGTCTTAAATGTGATATTCCCCCCTCATCTACCCATTGTAACTCACAGTATTCAATTTAAAGGGCTTAGATTAATCTTACCAAACATAAATGCCATGGTAAGTTTTTTTTTAAACTGACAAATATGGTGGCTTCCCCACCAAGCCAGAATTTTGACTGTAAACCTCACTCTCAGTAAATTGCAGCCTTAACCACAACCTAAGGTTGACAAATAGCCTTGTGTGTTCACAGCTCTTCCTTGAACTGATTTTTAGACTAAAAGGGATTGTTGTTCAGTCATTTCAGTTTTATCCAACTCTTCATGGCCCCATTTGGGGTTTTCTTGGATTAGTTCATCTTCATTCTGGAAAGTTTTACTTTATTCTGTGACGAGGGAAGAGACCTTGAAAATGGAGTCAGCAACATTGGCTACCTCTCTCCCCACTGTCATTTTGAAAGACTGCGTGTACACTTATGTGTAATGGTTTTTCAGAAATTAAGTTTACAAAGTTAAGTACCAGGGCACGATGTGAGTACAATGACTTTGTTCCCATTGGAGTATTTTGTTAGAGTGTGGCAACATTATAGAGTGGATTTGGGTATATGACTTTGGGTAGACTCAGTTAGAAAGGCTTCTCTTACAGATACAATGTCTCCATGTGAACTGTGAGTGCTGTGATATGATTTTTAAACAAGAAAAATGTTTCCACTGCTAAGATTCACTGCCACTTGTTTTTTTGGTGGTGGTGGTGGTGGTGGTGATGATAATGATCAAGGTAGTGACAGTGGTGGTGATGACAGAAGTCATGATGCCTGTGACAGAGATGATGACCTATTCATTTTTACTGATGATGACACAAATCTCTATAATAAGAAAGATTATGTCATCCACAAAACTACTTCCTACACTTCCCTTTTCTCTATATCAACATGCCGTAAGTTGTGTAAGAAAAGAGGACTGGACTAGGAACTGAGAGTTCTAGTTTCTGGATCCTACTCTGACATTAATTACTACACCACTAGAGAAGTCCCTTCCCTATTGCCTTCATGTACAAAATGAGGGGGTTAGTTTAGATGCTCTTTAAGATCCATTCCAGTTTTTTGGCTTGACATTAATCATAGGCAGAAGTGTTCACAGTGTAAATATCCAAATATGAAACGCCCCAAGCTGGGCTTCTGTTCCAATATAATGTGACCCTCAGTTACCTCTCTACTCACAATTTTAAGGATCCCCCAAAATGCTTCAAATTCTATTTTTTACCTTTTATAAAGCTATAATCATTTCAATTTGCAGTTTAATTAAGCCATGAAAGATCAGGGTGCAGAACCTCTTCATCCTGCTCATCACTTGAGGAACCAACCACTTCCTGTTCCTTTCATGGCTGAGTGCACCATGCTTATAAGGGCATTCATACTCATGGTATTTCAAGCTAGAACTGGCATCAGAGATGGGGGGAATTAGGTCAGACCACATCTTTATTATTGTACTCAGTTTGGGGTGCCCCATTTTAGGAAGGACATTAATGAAGTGGAGCATGCCCATAAGAGGATGATCAGGATGATAAGGGGAATTGAAGACAATGATGCACAGGGATCAGTTGAAGGAACTATGGACATTTAGCCTAGAGAAGACAAGATGTAGGAGGATATCCTAGCTGTCTTTTGATATTTGAAGAATCAACTATCTAATGGAGCAAGAATAAGACTTTTTTTTCCCCCTTGGCTCCAAAGGGCAGACCTGGGACTGATGGGTAGAACTCACAAGGATGTAGATTTCAGCTTAACAGAAGGAAAAGCTTCTAAATATTTAGAACTGTTAAAAATATAATGGGCTTTCTTGAGAAGTAGTGAGTTCCCCATCCAAGTGAAGGCTAAATAATTACCTGTCAGGGATATTATGGAGCAAATTCCTATTCAGATATGGCACAAAGGATCATCTATTTAAAGCTGGAAGGAACTTTACAGGTCATAGAGTCTAATTCTCTCATTTTGCAAATGAGGGAATTGAGTCACAGAGAGGTGAAGTGACTTGTTCAGAGTCACACAGCAAGTAACTGTCTAAGAATTTCAACCTAATTTCAAATCCAAAGCCAGTCAACAAGCTTGCTGTTTTGATAAGAATTTAGACCCAGAAAGAACCAGCTCAACCTCCAAAAGAAAAAAAGAGGAACGTGAGGGCTATAAAGGTCAAGCGTATTGTTAACACTTAGATAGGAAGGCAGAAGTAGGGTTTCGAATCCAGGTTTCCTGACTGAATAATCACTGACATCTCTTCCAAAACAGATTCTTGATCAGAAAAGTTACTTACTTCCCACTAAGTCTCCTGGGCCAACATGTCCAATTTTAATAGAGTAACTGTTCCAACTGTTCCACTCTGCTCCAGAGAGCTAGAAATGAAGAATTTCTGTTAAAATGGCTTTTGAGCACCTGACCTTTAGAGTTTCATCAAAGTCCAGAGAAAGGAAGGGAGCAAGCATTCATTAAGCACTTATTTTCTGCCACACAATATGTCAAGTGCTTTACAAATATCTCATTTGATATTCACAATAATTCTGTGAGGTAGATATTATTATGACCCTCATTTGACAATTGAGGAAACTGAGGCAAACAGAGGTGAAATGACTTTCTGAGGGTCACACAGCTAGGAAATATCTGAGGCTTGATTTAAACTCAGGTCTTCTTAACTCCAGACCCCATACTCTATCCACCTAACTCTCCAGGGTTGAGCTACTCCACTGGATTATCAGACATGTACATATGGAGGAATCTGGTCCTTTTTGAGTAAGAGGGGAGAAAGAAATAATGATGTTTCCATAAGCCCCATCATATATTTCCTCTCTGCCTCACTCTCCCACCATCCCCCAAAACGCCTTTCCCTTGCTACTCATCCTAAAAGCTGTCAAGTGGACTGAATCATAATATTTTGCTTGGCTTATTTTATTATGGTCACTATACTCTACTAGTGCCCCCATAATCCCATTTCTTTGGATTTCAATCCCAGTTTCTTCCTTGGTCAGTGATCAGCTCATGCCAGAGCCTAATCAAATCTGTCACCGCTGTTGCTAATGTTTGGTGAGAGGGATGTAAACAAGAAATCAATGGACCACTGCCCAGGGGATCCATTGTACTGTTTTCTCCATTAATGCCATGTCAGGAGGATGTCACTAGGAAGGCAGACTACTTACAAATCTGTCAGCTCAAATCTGAAAAGGACCCCTGACAACATGCTGGGGAGCATGTGCCAGGAAGAAGTGACACAATAGAAGAGGGGACAAGCAAACAGCCTAGCAGACTGATAGCCAAAGCACCTCCAAGGCTGATGCCAGGTACAGTTGTGCCCAACAGACAAGCAATCCCAGGACCAAAGGAAGAAGAGAGAGGTTGAAGCCCAGATGAGGTGTGGCTCTGGGATCATATTGGCCATTTTTGGCCAGAAGACTCATTTTCGTTCCTGTCATCTGCTTACTTCTGTGTGCAATGGAATATAGGAAGAACCAGGGTTAGATTACCTGGATTTTGTTTTCAGGAAGAGCTGACTCAGCAGGTGGCTGAGCAGCCTAGGGACCAAATTGCATTGGTCTTCCTTCCTTTGTACTTCTTTCTGCTTTCCCTGTCTTCAGAATTCTCAGTAATTCTTGACTAGGAGGAGGACATTGAAAATGGGGTTGACAGTGACAATGGTAATTCATATTTATAGCGCTCCTTAAAGTTTATGGAGTGTTTTCCCTGAACAAAAGTAGATGATGCAAATATTATCACTCCCATTTTACAGATGAAGAAACTGAATCTGAGTGGTTAAATGACATGCCCTTATAAATACTTTAATACTTTTAAGTACCTGGGAATTAAAAAAAAAACCAATACAGCTGCTCCTCCTACTGAGGAAAATCTCAAACACTTTTTGCTTTAGTAAATACTCTCCATGAGATACTATAGCCATCTCTCATATCCTGGTAAAATATGTCTGATAGTTAAATTGTCCCCCAGTTTCTCACAGGGCATATCATTGAACTTTCTATTTTGGAGGGACTTTCCAGGGATTGTGCCCTATGATTGTGGCACTATGCCAAGATGAGGCATCTCTATGATCACTGTCAATCATCATTATTGTCATCATAGCTGACATTTATATAAAGAACTTACAGTTTACAAAGTACTTTCACATACATTATTTCATTCAATCGTCACCAACACTCTTTCAACTGATTAATATCAGAGCCTAGCCAGAGGCCAGTGGGAGGCAAAGGGGCAAACTGGTGACCAGTCATCACTGAAATGGCAGAGACAGGGAGGTATGTGGGATCTAGTAAGATTAGCTGGGTCAGCAGTAGAAGTGCCGAAGTATTGCTTCCTAAGCAGCTGCCTAGCTTGCCAGCTGCTATGGTCACCAAGCACTCTATTGGAATACAAGGAAGGCAAGGGAATCTGATCTGTGATAAGTCAGGCCAAAAACAAGATTCTGAACTAAATCACCACATTGTAACATTGTAAACCAGAAATGAAGGTGGCTTAGGTCAATGTTACATTGCTAAAGAAGCTAGAGAAGAACTCTAGAATAGTTTGTTGTAAAGGGAAAAAAATGTGAAATAATGGAGCTGAGTAGCTCTTAGGACCCTTTTGATAATTCAGTCAATTGATTTGATTTGAGTCACCGACTAATTAATTTAGCAATTGTTCAACACGTGTTTATGAAGCTTCTATTATGTGCTAAGAGATAGGAACATAAAGAAGCACAAAACCACAGCCTCTGCCCTCGATGAGTATACATTCTAATGGGGGACATAGCATGTAAACAATTTTATATACAAAATAGACACAGTGTAAATGGAGAGCAACTTTAGAAAAAAGAAACTGAAGAGTGGGATTAGGAAAGGCTTCCTGCAGAATAGGGGATTTGTACTGAGTCTTGAAGGAAGCCAGAGAGACTAAGAGGTAGGAGTTAGAAGGAAGAGTATTCTAGGCATGGGAGCCAACCAGGACAAAGGTATGGACAATGGAGGTGTTTGAAGGAACAGCAAATAGGTTGATGTAGCTATAGTATAGAATATGTGGAGGACAGTAAAGTTTAAGACTACAAGGGTAGAATTAAGTACCAAACAGGACACTTTATATTTGATCCAGGTATATAAACATGGTAGCCCTGTACATCCAAGATACTATTACTGACCTAGGTTCCTGACAGGTGGTACAAGTATTATTTCCCCCCTGTAAACAAGTAGGGACATTGAGGATTAAAGAAATAAAGTGACTTACTTAAGATTTCCCAGCTAGTAAGAGGGAAAGCTAGGATTCGACCCTGTCTCTCAGTTATCAGGGGATTTGTAATACACTCATCGGATTATTAGGACTCCTGCTTACTTTCCTTTGCCTCTCACTGCCTACTTTGGGCCATTCTCCAGGTGTAGTGGAGGGAACCTATCAGGACAACTCCACACATAAATGGAGTGGAATGAGAAAAGGAGGGGGAAGATCTACATCTCCTAACAGGCCACTTGGATACTGTTAGCAATTCTCTAAATGCTAAATTGGGGAGGATGTTGAATGCACTAAAATGAAGGTTTGGGTTAAAGGTGGATTCCATTGATCCACACTAGCACTTGCTCCTGTCCAGGGATGTGCTGGTAAATACTGAACAACTGGCTCTCAAAAAAAAAAATATGTATGACACACTTTTAAATCTAATCTGCATTATTAACATTCTCTCCATCACTCAAATCTAGACAATCATTAAGCAATAAATTAAGCCATGATTTGTAGCACTTGCTGATTTCTGGGGGGGTAAATGTTCATACTGAAAATTTAACAATCAACTTCCCAGCTGGCTCCAGCACATCCCTGCCTGTAACCATGATAAACTATGTACTTAGATAATAAGCTTAGGTGTATCTACTAAGTACCCTTTTTACTACTGTCTGGTACCAGTTATATTCTTCACAAAAGAAAGCTGTCCTGACCTCTGACATAGTTCAAACTGTGTCATGATTCCTCACACTAGGGTCAACTTATTTCTAGGGTGGATGAACATAGAAGTCCAGTCTGTCCCACCCACCCACTAGCGCAGAATCACAGCATCTCATAGTTGAAGAGACCTAAGAGGTTATATACTCCAACTTATAATTGATCAGGAATGCCCTCTGAAATATCCTAGAGCTGTGGTCAATAAACCTCAACTTATAGACCCCCAGTAATGGGGGAAAGAGGAGGAATAAGCATTTATTAAGTTCCTATTATGTACCAAGCACTAAATTGAGTGCTTTACATTATCCCATTTGATCCTCATAATCACCCTGGGAGGTAAGTGATATAATCTCATTTTACCAGTTGAGAAAACAGAGGTAGACAAAGATCAAGTGACTTGCCCAGGGTCACACAGCTAGAAAGTATCTGAGACCAAATCAGCTCTTCCTGACTTCAGTCCCAGTCCTCTATTCATCATGCATGCCATCTAGTTGCCTCTAATGTGAAACTCTTTATCTTTGAAAGCAGATCATTCTATTTGGGGCGGGGGGAGGAGGGGGAGGCAATCGAGTTAAATGACTTGCCCAGGGTCACACAGCTAGTAAGTGTCAGAGGCTGGATTTGAACTCAGGTCCTCCTGACACTAGGGCTGGTGCTGTATCCACTGCACCACCTAGCTGCCCCAGATTGCTCTATTTGGGGACTATTTTTTTTCCTAATAGTTAGGAAGTTCTTTCTTATTACATTGAACTGAAATCTTTCTCCAATTTCTCCTTGCCTATTGACTACATAGTTGTCAAAATAGTGACCTTGTTGTAGCCAACACCCATCTCTTTTGCTGTGGCTAAAATAGTACCTTTCCTCTGCAGAACTCTAAGTAGAATTTTGGATGAGACCTGGCACCCAAGGATCCAGGGCTTCTCTCATAGCTGGTGGTAGGCCTTCATCCTGCCATACTTCCATGAATTCTCTGCAGTCTAAGCTACCCTACCATAGGTGACCTCCATCTAAAACTGAATTGTAAGTAACATCCTCTTAAGGCAGCTGTGAATCATACTTCACTGAAACCAAAGTATTTATTCTGGGACCAGAATGTGTGTGTGTGTGTGTGTGTGTGTGTGTGTGTGTGAAATCTAGATTAATTTAGAGGGAGGGAAAAAGATTTCTTTGCTTGCGGCCCTATCTGCCAAGAAATGGCCAACTGCTTTTCTCCTCTCCATCTTCAACTGTGGACCACATCCCTGTCCAGTAGTTCTGATCTAAAGATAATTTGCTTGAAAACATACTTCATGGAGTTGTCTTGTATTGACAGAATAGGACAGATTGATCATTAAATGGAACTTTCCTCTTCCCGGGTATTTCTATGACTCAGAATTAATATTCTTAGGTAAGAGACAATAAAGAAAAAGCCAACTTTAACCAGTTAGGAGAAACAAAAGATTCCACCCTGTCCTTGGCTTTCCTCCCTCATTTTCTTACAATTCAACCCATGAAAACTGCTCTTTATCCCAAACCTCTGCTGGACACCAAACCTCATTCCTTGGGCTTTTGTGCTAGAGATATGAGCCCAGAATAGAAATGAGGAGTCAAACAGGTCCAGCAAGGCACATCCCAAAGGGGAGCAGGGCCAAAACTAAATACAGAGTTGCCTACACAAAAAACAAAGATTATTCTCGAAATAACAACAAATAAAAGAAGCCTTCCGGTTTCCTAGACTAAGGTGAAACTTATAAAATGAGAGGGCCTTTTAACAGACAGTTTTTATCATGACAGTAGTGTCTTCTTCACATATATTTACTTTCTAATTACCCAGAACTATGTAATTAACCTGTCATGATACGATTCTTGCCACACTAATGAAAGGGTAAGAGTTTCCATGAATTAATAATCAAAGCTTCAAAGGTAAGGTGATTCTAGTTCCTCTGACTCAGTTGACTTCTTTCCCCCTCAGTTGCATTATCTCTCTAGCAGGCTGTAGCTGGGATATTATCCCATTTCAACTCTTCGTTTCATTTGAAGGAATTGTCAGGACAAGTGGTTGACTCCTATAATGAGAGACAGAGACAGAGAGAGACAGACAGAGAGACAGAGAGAGACAGAGAGACATACACAGAGAGTGACAGAGAAAGACAGGTCCTCAGTTCCATTGAGTCTGCCTTTCCTGAAGGGATTTACTTTCAAGTTTTCCATGATTTTTACCTGACTAATTTCAGTGAAGTAGCCCACCAGCAGAGGCCAGATCTAAGATTCTTAATCCTTTTTGTATCATGACCCCTCTGGCAGTTTGTTGAAGTCTTTGAACAACATTTATGAAGAATATTTTTAAATTCATCAAATATAATACAAAGGACCACAAAGGAAATCTATTATATTGAAATACACTTAGAAAAAAATTAAAACCAAGTTCATGGACCTCACATTAAGAATCCCTAGGCTAGAGGAAAAGGTCAGGATCACTTAGGAAGATGGGTTTAGGGGTAACCTTAGCTTATGCCAAATTCTGGCTCTGCCATTTGCATAACTTTGGACAAACCACTGAGTTTTATCTGTAAAAATGAAAAAGATGGATTAAAGATCCAGCTTTCCTCTGGAATGGTCCAGTGACCTTCAGCTCTAAAACTATGATGACTGGTAAAATTAGGAAGTTGGACTCCATGATCTCTAGAATTCCTCCCAGGTCTAAAACTATGATTTCTTGTCTCAAATGCCCTTCTTTTAAAGTGATCTTCCTAAAGTGCTCTTATGACCATGTCTCTGTCTCTCTTTCTGTGTCTCTCTCTGTCTCTGTGTTTCTGTCTCTAATACACACACACACACACACCATTTAATAAACTCTAGTAGTTCCCCATTACCCTCAGGATGAAATGCAAAGTCCTGTTTGGAGTTTAAAGCCTTTCATAACCAGGATCCTCCCTATCCTTCCAATCTTCTTATACCTTACTCCCTTCTGTATATTTTATGATGATGCAGTGACACTGATTTTCTTGAGTTTCCCACACAGGATACTCCATCTCTTGACTCTAGTCATTTTCCCTGGCTATCCCCCATGCCTGGATTCTCTCTCTCCTCATGTCTGCCTCCTAACTTCACCTGCTTCCTTCAAGTCTCACCTCAAATCCCACCTTCTTCAAGAAGCCTTTCTGCAGTCCCTTCTTAATCTCAGTGTCTTCCTTTTAATGCCCTCAGACTCTCAGTAGCTATGTGACCCAAGACACTTAACCCTGTTTGTCTCAGTCTCCTCATCTGTAAAATGAGCTGGAGAAGCAAAATGGTGAACCTCTTCAGTATCTTTGCAAAAAAAAAAGGGGGGGGGGTATCAGGAAGAGTCAGATATGATTGAAAAATGACTAAACAACAACAATATCTTGTTTGTACACATGTAGTTGTTTGTATGCCAGACTGTGAGCTCCTTGAGGGCAGTGACTATTTTTACCTTTCTCTGTATCCCCAGCACTTAGCACAGTCCTTGGCACATAGTAAGAACTTAATAAATGCTTGCTGACTTAATCCATCCAAATCCTACTTATCCTTCAAGATTCGGTTCCATGCAGCCCTTCCTCCTACTCAGCCATTACCAGACATCAATTACTCTCCACTCTCTCTAAACAAACTCTTTTCAATATTCTAGGCAGCCTTTTCTGGTTTGATGATGTTAAGGCTTATCTTACATAGAAAGAAATGGCTCTTACTCTGTGGCTTCCGGGCAAGCCCAAGCAAGGAGTTAATACCTCTCCTCTTCTCAGAGTATTAGAATAAAGAGCGAAAGACCATCCACACCTGTCTAAGTCTTGCTACCACATGGAGCTGCCTGTTCCTTCATCTCACAGGGGTCAGTGAATCCCACCACAGCCTTCTCTCCCTAACCCTTATGTTGTAGGCTGCTTAGGGAGCAAGAAAGAGAAGTCATTTATTGGAAGCACTGGGGTAGATCTCAAGCACAGAATCTCAAACGTCATATGTCAAATAAATCAGAATAGAAAATGTTCCCTGTTTTCCTTCTCTTTCTCCTCCTTCTCCATTTTTTTTCAAAGTTTTTGTCTCTTTCTCTGGATCCTCAAATAATAGGTCAGGCAATTTTTTTGGTTTAATATGAACTTCTTTGTGTAATGTGAGGAAAGACTAATGCAAGGACTCACTGTGATCCATGGACCCACAATGTGTTTATGGACAGATTTCAAGAAGTTCATAAACCTGGATGAGAAAAAATGTATATTTTTATTTTCACTAATCTGTAACTGAAATGCATCATCCCCATTAGACTTTAGGTAAGAAACATTATTCTGAGAAGAGGCCCTTCACAGACCCATAGCCAAAGCAGTCCATCACACAAAAGGTTAAGAACTCCTGGGCTAATACATCAGAAATAAGAGGTGAAATCCCTAGGAATAGCTGGTAAAGAAACTGCCAGCTTCAGTCTCTTGCTTCTATTCTGAAAAGTAAGAATAAATAAAAATTTGAAAAAAACCTTTCCTCAGTGGACAACAAGAGAGTTAAAAGACACATTAGGAAGGGGAAAGGGGGAGTATTGCTAAGCCTCTAGGGAGAAGAACCCAAAGAAATAATGAAGCAGAGCCTAAGGATAAGAAATGCTGAAGAGAGGATTACATCAACGGTCATTTACAGCCTTTGAAGAATCATTATGAGCCCCAAACTACTGCTCCACTGGCCTCTTCCTAGTCTTGAGGCAATGGCTTGGGGAATAGTAAGTAGTTCCGGAGAAGGAAGGTGTCTGCTTCAGCCAGAAGACTGGTAAAACTGGAGGTGAGCTAGTGGTTCAAGTGACTACAAAAGGTCTGAGAGCAGGGCCAGTCTTTGGTTAAGTCAGTAAGTTTGTCTTAGAGATCCTTCCACCTCCCCATCAGTGTCCTTCATGATCTTCTCCTACGTAACAGGTTATCAGTGCTCTCCTGATGCCTTCTGGAATGTTAGAAATCCCTGCCCCTTTTACCTCTAAGGACCCCACTATTCCTTTTCCATTAATACTGTTCTGTCTGCATTATCTCTTAGGTGCTGTAACATTGGGAAGAGGTCTATTCCACTATAACTAATTCCAGCTTAAATGTTAATAACTAATAGTGCTTTAATGTATTTTCACTTTAAGTAATATTTGTAGGTTGAAATGGTACTCCTGGTGATGGATATAATGTTTTAAGCAAAAGGAATAACTCACCAAGGGTAGAATTTTATGCATTGTTTGTGGAGTTGTGAATTGATCTAACTATTCTGGAGAGCAATTTGGAACTATACCCAAAGGGCAATAAAACTTTGCATACTCTTTGACCCAGCAATACCACTACCAAAGAGATAAAAGAAAGGGGAGGGACATTTTGTACAAAAATACGTATAGCAACTCTTTTTGTTGTGGCAAAGAATTAGAATGGCTGAACAAGTTATGGTATTTGATTGTAATGAAATACTATTGTACTATGAGAAATGATGAACAGGATGATTTCAAAAAAACCTGGAAAGACTTACATGAACTGATACAACGTAAAACAAACAGAATCAGGAGAACATTGTACGCAGTAACAGCAATATCATACAGTGATCAACTGTGAATGACTTAGCTATTCTCAGCAATACAATGATCCAAGACAATTCCAAAGGACTCATGATGAAAAATGTTATCCACCTCCAACAAAAGAACTGATGGAGTCTGAATGCAGATGGAAGCATATTATTTTTCACTTTGTTTTTTGTTTTTGTTTTTTGTTTTTTTTGCAAAAGAAGGGGAAGTTCTGTGTTTTCTTTCACAACATGACTAATGTGGAAATATGTTTTGCATGACTGAACACGTATAACATATCAAATTTCTTACCATCTTAGGGAAGAAGGAGGGCAGGAGGGAGGGAGAAAATTTGGAACTCAAAATTTTAAAAAATTAATGTTAAGAATCATTTTTACATGCATTTGGGAAAAATAAAATATATTTAAAGGGGTAGAATTTTAGACATGGCAGGGATGGCAGGTATTTAACTAAACAGATACCTATACTACATACTAGTCTTTGATCAAATGCTTGTCAACTTTTATCCAATGTCCATGGAGTAAGTAGCACAGGTCTAGTCTCTACTATAGGGCATGGAACATTAACTGGCAACTACAGCATAGGAATATAAGAGTGTGGACAGGCATGCCAATTCTCAGTGACATGGGGACCAGTTATTGCTGCCATATCCTCAGTAACTGTGAAGGAGGGAACCACTATCTGCTGCAAAAATTGGCCTTGTAACCACTCCTACAGGAAGAGGAGTGCTCTCTATACTCCTAGGCTGGCTCTCTACATACTCAGCCCATTGCAATGTTGGGTCAGAAGGTCAATATGCCTTCAATATACAGTGCTGGTGCCCTGTATAGAAGAATGCAGCACAATCTCCTGGGAGGAGGAAGCATTAACTGGGAGGGCCCTAGGCATAGCTAGATTATGAGGCAGAGCTATGCATGTAGGAGATGAGGGGCCCGAGTCTTGGGCATCCTAGATGTACCTCAATGTCTATCTCTGAAGAATCAAAAAGCTTGATAGATTTTGTGACACTGACAATTGGTCCTCACGCCAACGTAACAGATAATAATCAAAGAGAAAAATCAATGGACTAGTTGGAAAAAAAATTTACAAAGAGTAGAAACTAAGGAGGCCATGCAAATCTAGAGGGATGACTCTAACAGAATTTCATGGGACTTTTTCTCTTGCTACGTTTTGTTCCACATATTTCTTAATGACATTAATGAAGGAAGAAATTGCAATTCTTGTCAAATTTGGTGACAAAGCTGGGAGAGCTAATAAATTACAAAACAGAATTGGAATCTTGAAAGATTCTGACAATTTAGAACAACAGACTTAATCCAACAAGATGAAATTTAATAGGGAAAGTTGCATAGGAGAAGCAGTGTCAAGAATGTCACAGGACCAGAAGAAAAGGGAGGCTGGTCATATGGGGCAGTTAGATGGCACAGTGGATAGACTGCTAGCTCTGAAATTAGGAAGATCTGAGCTCAAATCTCCCCTCACACACTCACTAGCTGTATGATCTTGGGCAAGTCCCTTAACCTCTGTTTGCCTCAGTTTCCTCTTCTATAAAATGGGGATAATAATAGCACTTATGTCCAAGGTTTGTCATGCAGATCAAATAAGATGATATTTGTAAAAGTTCCTAGTACATAGTAAGCACTATATAAATGTTAACAATGATGATCATGATCACGATGATGAGGTGAGAGCAAGGGACAACCTAGGATAACCCACACGATCTATTGCAACACGTGCCATGCCAAGAGAACTAGAGGAAGCTTCCAAGCACGTTACGTGGAACCCGTCGTGGAGGATCCGTGGTATGACATGGACAAGGTTCCCGTGAAAGGAGAGGAAAGGACGCAATGGGTTGTAAGTTTCATCTCTGGAGGTAGAAGTCACTTCAATGAGCCCACAGGTCCAGTGAAGAATTAAATCAATTGTAAAATTCTATGCTTGGGTTTAGAAAAAAATCAACTACATTAGTACAAGCCACAGGAGATATGAAAAGACTTGAGAGTTTTAGTAGACTTCAAGCTCAATATGACAGTAGTCAAAACAAAAATTAACATCACTTCAGGATGATTTAATAGAATTATAATATCCAGAATGAAAGAGGGTATGGTCTGCCATGCTCTGACCTGGTCAGATCACGTGTATGCCCAATTCTGGATTTTAGAAAGAACAGTGACAAGTTGAAGATTATGCATCCTCATGAGAAGCTAGGTGGTACGGTAGATAGAACATTTGACTTGGAGTCTAAAAGATCTAAATTCAAATCCTGCTGCTAACACTCACTAGATGTATGACCCTGGGCAAATCACTTAACCTAAGTTTGCCTCAGTTTCCTTATCTTGAAAATGGGGGCGATAATAGCACCTACTTCCAGGGGTTCTTGTAAAGATAAAATGAGATATTTGCAAAGTGTCTTGCAAACCTTAAAGCAACAACAACAACAATAGTAATATCTAACTTTTATATAGTGCTTACTATGTGTCAGGCACTGTACTAAGAGCTTTACAATTATTTTCCCATTTGATCTTCACAACAACCCTGGAAGGTAGGTGCTATGAATATCCCCATTTTACAGATGAGAAAACTGAGGCAAACATAAGTTAAGTGACTTTGCTCAAGGTGCCACAGTTAGTATCTGAGACTGGATTTGAACTTGGGTCTTCTTGACCTCATGGACAATTATCTATCCACCGCACCATCTTGCTGCCTCATAAAGCACTATTTAAATGCTAGGTAGTAGTAGGATGAGGAGGAGGAGGAGTAATAGGAGTAGTAGGAGTAGGAGCAAGAGTAGTAGTGGTGGTGGTGATAAGTAGTAGTAGTTCTACATGGTAAAGAGACTTGAAACCGTGCCATATAAGGGTGATCTGAAAGAAATAGAGATGTTTAGCCTGGAAAAATGAAGACTTGGGAGGAATAGGGTAACTACTTTCAAATAGTTTTTGATTGGTCCCAGAAAGGACTAGAAGCAAAAGGTAACAATTTCAGAGAGGCAATTTTTAATTCATTCCAAAAGCAAGCAGCTACAATTGTTGCTTTCCCAGAGTGGAATGGGTGGCCTCTGAAGGTTCTCCACCACTAGGAACTCTTCCATACCTATTGCATGGCCACTTGTCAGGATGTGCTAGAAGGGAGTCCTTTTCAGTCACGAATTGAATTAGATGACTCTGCCATCCCTTCCCAGGAGATTCTATGATTATGAGACCTAGGACGCTTTTGTTCTAGTCTTGACTTTGCCACTAACATGTTGGGCTAATTGGCAAGTCCCTTCCCTTGCCTGGGCCTATTTCCTCCATTCTAAAATTAGGCAGTTGGCCTAAGTCAGGGTCTGTTAACCTGGAATCCATGGACCTTCCTTTTCACCCATGAATCCTCCTGGGGATCTATGGGTCAATTTCTAGCGTGGATGGGAACAAGGTGAACTCAGAACTCTTAATATTTTGGTTACTGTTTTTCAATATAATTGATTTCTTTTGTCATCCTATGTGTTTGCATGCATTTAAACAGGGTCCATAGGTTTCACCAAAGTGCCAAAGGGACACACACAATGAAGGATAAGAACTCCTGAGATAAGTGATCTCTAAGGGTCCTTCTGTTCTGCCATTTTGTGAATGTATGGATCTCAGTACGTGAGTACTATATATAATCCCTGCCCTGCTCCTTCCCCCTAGGTTCTAGCCCTCAGCCCTAATTCCTCAGGGTTAATTCATCCTCACTCCTGGAAAATCAATTTGGAGCTGAGACGGTGTCATCCACGATGCCATATCAGTGTAATGCAGCCCAGCACCTCCCTTCTCCATTCATTTACCTATGATGGGCGCAAAAAGCCCATGCAGCAACTCTGAGAAGAAGGCTGTAGAATGTTTTTCCACCTCATTAGCCTTTCCTGGGCGACTCATGGGAAAATCAAAAACAGAGCGGTAAAGTGGAAAGAGGATTGACCAGGTCTGGAAAAAGAAGACATTATTTGGCTTCAGGAGAGGCCCTGGGTTCAATTCCTGCCTGGATAGGACTAGTGGCATTACCTTGAGCTAGTCACTTTACTTTTCCAAGTTTTAATTTCTTCCTTTGCAAATCAAATTTATCTCCCAGGGTTGTGCTGAAGGTCAAATGAAATGATATAGGTAATGTACTTTGTAAATTTTCACATGCTACATAAAAGTCAGATATTATTATCAAGGAAGCTATAGGCATCAATGCTTTCATGGGCCACCTGGTTAGAAATGAGCCTCCTGCTGAAGGAACTACCCTAGGCGTCCAATATCAGAATGAAATGCCTTTTCTTTACTCCTTCCTGGCACCGGTTAGGCCCTAAACTGCTCCCACCCCCAACTCCCCCCCGCCGACAGAACCTTGCTGCCAAAACTGCCTCCCATCTCCAGACCCACCTCCAGCTTCTTGCCCAAGCTCGTTAGATGCAAACCAGGTCCAAAATTCACTGTACTTTTGTTCCTCTCTTCCCAGGCAGGAGGATTGTTGGTGACCTTTAAATGTTGCTTTAAAATGCCAGCCTCTGCTAAGTGGCTCCAAACCACTGCAAGCATGCTGGTTGACAGGGAAGAAGGCTGGGTAGACACGGACTAGGCCCAAGTCCAGGCCTAGACACATAGAATCCTGAGACCAAAACCCACACAGAGGAGGAGTTTCTCCCTGTTTTCATCCAGGAAACGAGATTTTTAGTTGTTCACAGTCCTAACCTCTGAGAAGATCTAAAACCATAGAATCAAAGTTTTTTTAAGAAGGATATAGGAGGACCCCTCCCCTTTCATTTTACAAATGGGGAAACTGAGGGCCTGAGAACAGATGTAAAGTGCCTCTGGTCACCATGGGAGTTGGTGACAGAGCTGGGACTAGAATCCAGGACTGTCTACCATATAAATTTTAGAATAGCTAGGAGAAAGAAGTCTATCCTTTTAAATCATCCTGCATTCTCTTTTTTTTTTTCCCTGAGTTTCTGGTTTCATTAAACAATCATTTATTTATCAATTAGTGGCCTCTTGTTCTATCGCCTGAGGGCTTCAGTTCATATTACCCAGATCCCATTTATTTGTTGGAACAAATTGCCTGTAGGATTACAGGAGGAGGAGAGGGGGAAGGCAGAGTGAACTTTTCTCAAGAGGTGGTTCCTAGCTAGACTGTTATTAGGAAAGACCAAAAAGCCTGCTGAGCTCCAGGAACTCTCTCCCAGAGCACGGATGGTCCATCATTGAGGGGGATCTGAGTGAAGGATGAAGGAATGAAAGATGAAGAGGAAGAGGCTGCCCATTGCAGATTGGTCTTTGACACCATGACTTGTGTTCATGGCCAACCAGATGTATGGGGACATTGCCTGGTTGGCTCAGTGGGTTGGAGTAACACACTGAAGAGATTCAGGTTCTGAGTTTTGTTCCATAAAAAAGTGGACCCCTAAGCTCCATTCCAAGCTCCTTATTAGAGGCAACTGTGCTTGTCTTACGTAAAAGCTGAGTTTAAATCTGTCTCAGATATGAGCTAAAGGCACCCTTCCAGTATTGGTGCCCTGGGCAAACTCCATTTGCCTGATCTTGGTTATTACTCTGGCTTACACAGCTGCATGACTGAAATCATGCTCTGGGCCATTGAAAGAAGCTGAGATAGAATTTTGATGCTATTAACTTGCTATGTAACTTCATGCAAGTAGACTGCAATCTGAAAGCATTGTGGCTTAGTGGATTGAAAAGTAGATCTAGAGTTGGAAGAGGGTTTGAATCCTGCCTCAGACACTTACTAGTTGTGTGACCATGGGAAAGTCCCTTAGCATCTCTCAATCTCATTTTCCTCATCTGTAAAATGAAGATGATAATAGCAGTAGCTAGCCCCAGAAACTTGTTTTGAGGATCTCATGAAATAATATATGGGAAACACTTTGAAAATCTTAAAGCCTTATATCAACATCAGCTTTGTTATTGGCACATACCCTTGAGAAAGGAAGTATGGCTAAGCAATGCAAGCCCATTCACACTCCTAGAAGCACAACTCCTTATACATGTCTTCAGACTGCCCCCATCCACTTCCCCATGTGACTGAACAGCAGCAGCATCTTTATACTTGGAGAAAGGCACATTAAAGAAAGAGGAAGCTCTTGTCCCCCACTTCTCTGCTTCCCTGGGAGACTTGAGGGGTGAATGGCCTGGGGAACTCCTTGAAAACAGATATTGCTTAAATAAAAAATGTGATCACTTTCTTCACCCACACTGACAATCCCCTTTAAATATCTTCAAACAGGCTCTTTTATGTTTTCAGATTGAAAAAAAGAATATACTAACCAACCACTGGTCGAAGGCCTCCTTCCACTTGCTCTTTGTTTTCCTGCAAGTCTGGAAAGACCTTTTTTTTTTCCATAAATAGACTCCCATACTCATGTCATAAGCCAAGGACATGCTCCTCACCAATGAGGGAGAAGAGGAAAGTGCTTCTGTGGGCAAAATGCAGCCAGAGGAATTTCTGACACTGAGCCTGGGTGTTTGAGCACAAACAGCTGAGAGGGCGGGTGGGAGCCTCACGTGGTGGCCAACTGAGAGAGAGTTTCTCCGCCAGGGTTCCACTGTCCCTCTTCTCTGTCCAGAGCCTGAAGAAAGATAAGGGGGAGGGGAAAGAGGAACCTCAACTGACTCCACAGCTCTCCCAGAAGTTTCCATTTCTAAAAATAGGCTGATTCAGAGACATTCTTCTTTTTCCCCAGTAGTGTTGGCACAAGCCCAGAAATGACTGCATTGCTCTTCCAGGTGGTATAAAAACCACAGTCAGTGACATCATCTACTTAGCCCAAGGTCACAAAGCAAAGCATGTGGGAAAGCTGAAAAAAGCAACTCAGGATCTTGTTTCTTTGGTAAGCTTTTACAACACAAGAGCGAGAGAATGATGATGATGACTACGACGATAATGATGATGATGACAAGAACAGAAACAATAATATCGATAGCTCTAATAATAATAGCATTTGTATAATGCTTTAAGATTTGCAAAACAATTTACATATGTGATCTGATTTGATCCTTACAGCAATCTTGACCCTAGGTTCCAAGGAATTCCAATTCCTTCTTGTCCAATTGCTCTGAGAGATTTCATCCTCCCCTAGGTCATCCCTCCCTTCTTAATTCAGTCCTCATGTCTTTTTATAAATTAGGAACTGGTGCCATATTTTGGTGCCATAATTTGTTCAGCTATTCCTATATTTATAGGAATTCTCTTAGTTTCTAGTTCTTTCCCACCACAAAGAGCTGCTGTAAATATTTGTATGCATATGGGTCTTTTAACTCTTTCTCCTCTAGATTCTACTCCAGATTTTTCTATCACGCCCCTCAAGCCTTCCTCCCTTCCATTTTTCAGCTCCCTTTTATGTATTGTTTTCCTCCATTTGAAGGTAAGCTCCTGGAGGGCAGGGGTCATGTTTCTTTCTGCCTATATTTATATCCTCAGTGCTTTGCACCGTGGCTGGAAGATAGTAACTACTCAATAAATATTTCTTGACTAACTACCTGACTGACTTATTATCCTCATTTACGGATAAGAAAATTGCATGACAACAACCAATAATAATAAAAAAATTAAAACAAAAACCAACACCCTCCCAGAGAGAAAATAAAACCTTTCCTTTCCCTATGAAGCATATATAGATTCAATCAACAAATATGTATTAAACCCATACTATGTAGAAGATACTGTGCTAGGTACAAAGACAAAGAATGAAATATCCTCTGCCCTCAAGGAGCTGACATTCAATAGCATAAACTAAGTCTGGATGGAGCTGGGGAAGGGGAGGGACAAGGGGAGAGGGAAAAAGAGGGAGAAGAGAAGGATAAGTGATTTTCCCACAGTCACACAGCCAGTTTGTTTCAGAGGTGTGATTTAAATCCAAATTTTCCTAACTCTGAGGTAAGCTATCTATACATTACCTAATAACGGCTTCATCTAAGATACATACAAAATAAATACAAAATCATTTGGAGGAAGAAAGGACCTAGGACTTGAGAATACAAGAAAGGCCTCATGTAGATTGTGGAGCTTAAGCCTTGAGCTAAGCTTCAAAACTAGACAGAGGTAAAGAGGCATTCCAGACATGGGGGACAACTTATGCATAGAGATGGGAGATGGAATGTTATGTGTGAGGAATGAACAGCAAAATAGGCTTTTGGGCTGGACTTTCCATGAAGGGAAGTAATATAGAATAGGCTTGGAAAGGAAAATTGGAGTTCAGTTATAAGAGGCTTTAAATATAAACAAAGGAGTTCTATTAGACCCAAGACATAATCAGGAGTTTTTGAGTACAGAAGAAACAGGGTAAGGCCTATGCTTTAGGAATATCCCTTTGAATATTGTAACAGGATCTCACACACTTGAAGGGACAAATACCCCCTCTTCATATGGCATAAACTCCCACATCAAGGTGCTACCTAAAATGTAATGTCCAGAACTGAACACAATACTCCTGAAGTAGTCTGACCAACATAAAGTATAGACATGCTGATGTTTTTCCAGTCCAGGACGTGATGTAGGCTCTCCCAAAAGTCCTAGGGCATTTTTGAGTTATTAAGGCTTACAGTATTTAAGCTATTAAGACTTAAAGCTGCCCTAAGACTTTTGGGATATCCCATATTTACACTTTTCTTTATTCAGCCCAAAACCCCATTCTCTTATTTTATTTTATTTTGAATGTCTGGAATACCACACTGTTAACCCACATTGACCTTATAGACCATTAAAAATCCTAGATCTTTTTTTCATCCACACTGTTGTCTGATCATGCTTCCCAATCTTGTACTTGTGAAGTTGACTTTTTTTAATCTATATTAAAGGTATATATTTAATCCCTATTGAAGTTAATCTTATTAGATTTAATTCAGCATTCAAGCCTGTCAAGATCTTTTGGGATCCCATCTCCATCATCTAACACCTCTCCCATCCCTCCTACTCCTATGTCATGTGCGGCCTTACAAGTCTGTCAACTATGTCTCTTTTACAATTAACTGATAAAAATGTTAAGCAGCAAAGGGCCAAACTGGAACACTTCACTTGAGTTCTCCTTCCAGGGTGACACCAAATAACAACAACAAAAAATGTCTTCTTTTGGTCCAGCCGCTCAAATGATTCCAAGTATATCTAATCATACTATCACCTAATCCTCATTTCTTTACCTTTTCCCAAAGAATAACATGAGACTTTGTCAAATGCTTTGTTTGGATCTAGGTAAATTATATCCCCAGCATTCCTGTCATCTGCCAGGATGATATCCCTGCCCAGAGAGGAAGTAAGATTAGTCTGCTAAGAACCTGTTTATTTGTATCCACAAGGACATTTTGTCATCACAGCTTCTCTTTCTAGAGCTTCAGTAGCATTTCCTTAGTACTTCCAGAATTTTTCCAGAGAGATTAAACTCATTCACCTATAGTTTGCAGACTCCATCTTCTTTGCCTTTTTTTTTTGCCTTAATATCGAAATATTTGCCCTTCTCAACTCCTGCACCTCACCTCCCATGCATTCCATGTTCTTTCATAGATCATTCTTAGAAACTTGGTTCTTCGGTATTCAGGCATAAAATTGATTTGGGTTAGGTTACTGAATTCATTGATGGCAAATGGGTTTTCTCTTACCATCTCCCTACTCATAATTAGTATCAACTTTCTATTAGTCACTTTTGTTCGGTCCTTTCCAACCCAAAGATTACTCCTTGTGGAAAAGAAATCAGAAGATAAGAGTTGGACAGTTCTCCCTTCTCTCTGCCATTCAATGACTTGGTGCCAGTATCCCCAGATTGCATCCCTATGACTTCTTTGATTCTCTCTAACATAGCTTTAAAAAAAAAGAACCTTTTTTTGTTGTGATTAGTTTTCCTCACTAGTCTAACTTCGTTGTGAACTTCAGATTCCTGACAATCGTTTTGTACGATCCAACCACACTTTCGTAATTCCTTTTCTGTTTCCTGCCTTTATAGCCATCTTCTGTCCTTTAAAAAAAAAATCTAAGTTGGTAGGTGAGTTCCCTATGCACACACATCAATATTTTCGGGCAACTTCCTCTATTCCTCTTCATTAGAATTGTTTCTTTTCTTTTTTTTCTTCTGCCAAGTTCTATCTATCCCAACTTCACAACAGCTATCAGTTATTCCCCATTCTCTCCTCTGAAACTACCATCACCATGATCCAGGCCCTTATCACCTCACACTTAGACTATTGCAATAGCCTGCTACTGGGTCTGCCTGCATCAAGTCTCTCCCCATTATGGTTCATCCTTCACTCAGACATCATAGTGATCTTCCTAAAGTAAAGGTCTGATCATGTTCCCTCCCCACAACCCGTTCAATAACCTCTAATAAATCCCTACTATCCCCCCAAATCAAATATCAATTCCTGTTTCCTTTTAGAACCTTTCATAAGCCCCTTCCTACCTTTCCAGTCTTTTGACACTTTGCCCCCTCCACCTCCCTACTTTGGGATCCAGTGACCTTGGCCTCCTGGCTGTTCCTTGCACAAGATACTATATCTCCAGACTTTGGACATTTTTCCTGGCTGTCCCCCATGCCTGGAATGCTCTTCTTCCTCATCTCTACCTCCTGGTTTCCTTCAAGCCTCAGCTAAAACTCTACCTTGTCCAAGAAGTCTTTCCTAGTTCTTCCTTAATGCTAGTACCCTCCCTCTGAGACCACCCCTAATTTATCCTGCCTCTATCTTGTCTGAACATAATTTGTCATCATCTTGTTCCCCTCCCCCCATTAGAATGGGAACTCTGTGAGAGCAGGGACTATTTTTGTCTTTGATCGTACTCCCAGCATTTAGCACAGTGTCTAATACATAGCAAGTACTTAATAACTGCTTGTTGACAACTCCACTCTTTGTGTCTTCAGAATTTAATTCTTGAGACCTATCCATCTGACCTAGTCTGACGTCGAATCCATTGGATCCTACCTACACTTCCTCTGAAGTTTTTGAAATCTAACCATCATGTTTACACATATATCCATATACATATACATATATATACACACACATGTATATATATATACATACATATATATGGATGTATATGATATGTTTTCATGTGTGTATGTGTATATATCTGTGTTGTGTATACATTTCAACTATGCCTGGCTTTCCTCTTTTCCTATATCCCTATTCTAGGATGAAATGGTCACTTCCTCCCAAGATACCCATCATTCTTATTCCATATTCTTTTTTTTGGTGAGAACCAAGTTTGAAAGAGTAGCACCTTTCGTAGAGCCCACCATCTAGATAACAATGACTTTATCATTAAAACATATCAAGAAATAGTTAGCCCCTCTGCTTTTGGCAGAGAGAAGGCTCCAGCAGATGGTCTAGATAATTGAAATTCCCTATAACTAGTGCAGTGGATATAGCTGAGGAGAGAAATACCCACTCCACATTGGTATTTCAAATCCCATAATACTTTAGGATGAAAGAGCATTGCTTATCAAGGGGGGAAAAAACTGTCTGAACTATATTTCCCAAAAGGATATGTTTCTATCCACAGTACAGTGACATCAAGACAAATTCTCTAATTTGTGGGGAGTCTTCTCAGAGGCAGGAGGTTTAAAAAGCAGTGCTTTAAGGTCTGTGGTATTAAGTAGAGTTATCGATGCAGGCTGTGGGCTACCCCAAGGTTTTATCACCTTTCAAGCCTAGCCCAAGTCCATGATGGACTCCTTGAGGGATAAAGTGCTGAATCCTAAGAATTTGCCTTTATGATTGTAAATTCTGATGGAACTGGCTGTCTTCCACTATGTGAGATGGAATAGATTATAATCCTACTGTAACCTAGAAGGGATTACACTCATGTCTGCATGCATGAAGAGAATAATTCTACCATTTAGTTTCTTCATTATTTGTGTTGTTTTTATGCCATAATTAAATGTTTTAGTTATTGAATTGGTCATACCTTCATGGTCTGGTGATAAAGAGTATTGTACTGAGTGGGGGAATCAGCCATGACTTCGGTAATTGATTATTCAAAACAGCTACACTAAACCTGGGACAAGTAGAAGGGAGCTCCAGAGATAGACTTCTCAGACCCTTCAGAGGCCCACTTGTTACATTATTATATCATGTCTCTAGGCTATGCGTGATTTGTTTGGCAAACCTTTTGTCAGTCTTCTCTTTCTAAACAGGTAATGGGTAATATACATTAATGACCATTTCTTCCATTTCTTCCTCCATTGATCTGCAGTCAAATACTTTCCATAATAATCTTCCCCTACATTTTCCTAAGTCCCAGAGTTTTCTCACATGAGTATGTCATCTTAATATGCAGTGCTACTTCACACCCATCTCTTTTTCTTATTCCGCTTGTCTTGAGTAAGGTATAACTTTCCAAAATTATTTTCCAGTCATGGAACACATTATACCATGCCTTTTCCAATTTGACTCACTAGGGTCAAATTTTCTACCTTGCGGTAGGATCTTTAGTTCACCTTGCTTGTTGCCCATACTTTGTGCACTTGTGTTTGGATAGTGGAAGCCTTGGGTTTTATGGCTTCTCTTTTTGGATTGTTGCCTGGAAATTTCTGGGTGTTCCTACTGTTCTTCCTAAATAGTAGCTACTATTTACAATATCTAGCTTGATGGATAGACATAGGTGGTTTTCTGTCTTGCTTCCCTCCTTTTTAAAAGTCCAATGTTATTCCAATAAGATTTGTGAAACATTAGGCAACTGAGCTGCATGGGATTCTTCTTATTGGTGGAAATTGACTACTCGATGTTCTTCACCTGCATGAGGTCAGAGTTGGTGAGAGTCTGGGAGAAGAGAAATTCTGTTCTTCTGACTTCTAGTTCTAGACAAAAGATATGTGGTTCTAGATTTGCTTCCAATCCCTGAAGAAAAAAAAAGACTCTGGGAAGAAACCAACAGGCAGAGGAGCTGGCACCTTGATCACCTTGTTCTTGTTGTTCAGTCATTTTTCAATCATGCCCAACTCTTTGTGACCCCACTTGAGGTTTTTTTGGCAAAGATCCTGAAGTGGTTTGCCACTTCCTTCTCTGGCTCATTTTATAGATGAAGAAACTGAGGAAAACAGGGCTGAGTGACTTACCCAGGGTCACACAGCTAGCAAGTGTCTGAGGACAGATTTGAAGTCAGGAAGATGATTCTTCCTGATTTCAGGCTCGATTCACTGTGCCACCTAGCTGCCCATTATGTCCCTATCCCCAGCTTACTACACTAGAGACTTTGGGAAATTTCCCCTTGGGTGAAATCTGGGATTTTCTCCCTTGGTTGAGCTAAGATATCTCACTTGCAAAAGAAGAGTTCATTTACTCTGTATTGTTTGGTATAGTTTCATGTATAACTACTCTGATTTCTATTGCTATCAGCTGAATAAATGAATTCCTTTTCTTTTTGTTCTGTGTATTCATTGTGGAACTGGTATGTGGTCTTGAGAGGGTCAAGCCTTGGAGCATACCTTCCCCATTTACAGATAGCAATCAGGAGTTACACTTGAAGCTAAAAACTATTTCCCCTACATTAACAACATGGGAGGGGTAGATAACTATAATTCTGGCCAAGTACCCTTTCCCTGAGGAGAGCAGAATGGCCAGTCCCTGATCCCAACCTCCTCATCCCCTCCTGGCAGGAATCAGTTTCCCTTGGAGAAGGGTGGAGTGAAGGAGATTTCAAGTCACATCTAAACAAACCTATGTGGATATATATCACCAACACTGGCAACAAAACAAAGCATATATACACTCTTATATCTTTTACATGCATTTTTACCAATCTGGGTCAGGTGTATTCCATTCCTGGCCAACAGGCCATTGTTCCTATATCAGAAGCTGTCATCTAGAAATGTAAATCCTGCTCTTGTATTCCATCTTCTAACTTAGCTATTCATGTCCCAATTTTCTTTCTGGCCTTTTTGAAAATGATTTTTTTTTTGCCCCAGAATACCTTCATGTCAATTTAGGATTTACCCAACTAAATCTTATGGATAAAGCTCATTCACCTATTATACAACTCCAGGTTTGCTTTCAGTCAATCAAGAAACCTCCTAATTTCATGGCAGGCTTTTTGGATATTCTGTTCACATTCACTTAGCTAACTTTGCATCTTTTCTTCTACTTTCCAAAATGGGAGGGAATAAGGAGTATTATGACATGCAACTAAAATTGTTTTTTCCTCATCACCCAGAATATAGTAATTCAACACAGTGCACTCATGACACCGTCAAAATATAAACCCCCTTATTGTCTATGGATAACATAGTGCCCTGATCCATGGCATTATGTTATCATGAAGAACTGTCATGAACTCAGGGTCACCATTTTGCGGAAGTGAAATCTCTGATCCCCTGAATGATACTGTGTATAAAGTCATTGCAATTTCAGCAGATTGGCTGGAAAGTCTTTTCTGAAAGCTGAATTAGGCTGAATTTTGTCACCATTTGACACTGGAATGGGATTATAAGAAGATGATGGACAACTGGCCAAGCAGATAGCTTCAAGCTTAACCTCCTTTTCTACCACTGTCCTGAATAGCATAGTGTTTATATCCTCTTCTAAAGAGATTAGTTCAGGTAGAAGAGCATGCTTTGTTAGGAAGGATAATAACTAATATATTTATACTGCTTTTAAATTCACAAAGCACTTCATATACTTCATGTTGTTTGATCCTTACAGCAACCTTATGAGAGGTACTAATGTCTCCATTTTAATAAGAAACTGAGGCTTAGGAAGGTTATATATAATTCACCCATGGTTATGAAGCTAGTGTGTTATCACTTCTAGGATCAAATATAAAATCTTCTGTTTGGCATTCAAAGCCCTTCAAAATCAGGCCTACTCCTACCTTTCACTTCAGTTGTATCTGACTCTTTGTGAGCCCATTTGGGTTTCTTGGCAAAGATACTGGAGTGATTTGCCATTTCCTTCTCCAACTCACTTTACAGATGAGGAAACTGAGGCAAACAGGGTGAAGTGACTTGCCCAGGGTCACACAGCTAGTAAGTGTTTGAGTCTAGATTTCAGCTCGAGTCTTCCTGACTCCAGGCCCTGCACTCCGGGCACTATGGCACCACCTAGCAGTCCAGCTTCTATTTTACTAGTCTTCTTGCACCTTACTCTGTGATCTGATGACATTGGCTTCATTACTGCTTCTCAAACAAGACACATCATCTCTCAAATGTGGGTATTTTCACTGGCTGTCTCCTGTGACTAGAATAGGCTCCCTCTTCATCTCTGCCTCCTGGCTTCCCTGGCTTCCTTTAAGTCCCAGATAAAATCCCTCCTTCTGCGAGACATCTTTTTCAATCTTCCTTAATGCTAGTTTCTTTCTTAAGACTGCCCCCATTTTTTCCTGAATATATCTTGTTTGTACATAGTTATTTGCATGTCGTTTCCCACATTAGACAATGAGCTCCTTGAAGTCGGGACTGTCTTTTGCCTTCCTTTGTATCTCCATCACTTAGCACAGTGTCTGATACATAGTAGGTAGTTAATAAGTGTTTATCAACTGACTCCAGTTCAGAGGCAAGATTCAAGCTCACCTTTCTCCCGATGCCAAATATATGCCCTTTCTATTCTACCATGCTGTTTCAAAATAAGAACATCCATCTCCAGCCCAAACAAGCTGCATTTCTATGGCTAAGATACTAAACCTCTCTGAGACTCAACTTCTTCATCTCTAAAATGGGAATAATAATATCTCCTGTACCTACTTCACAGGGCTATTGTGGAGATCATAGAGAGCATGAAAGTATAAAGCAATACTTGGACTGGAGGTATTATTAGGAAGAATTTCTCAGAAATTTCTCAGATCTACAAATGTCAAAATTAACTTCTCTTTGAGGTAATAAATAAACAGACAAACAAATAAACAAACAAGTTGGTGGCATAATCACAGCTAAGTTGGAAACATTGGAATCATCCAGAACAAACCGTCATCTATAGAGAGAAGCTAAGAGGCCTCAGATGCACAAAATCATATTTCCCCAGGCATAGGATTAATTAAAACTATCAAGTGTTCCCAGCTTTTTGAAATTAACTTTGAAAGTGTTTGGTGTGAAGGGATAAAGAGAGAGACAGCGTGGTGGGGGGAGGAGGGACAACAGGGAGAGAAGGGGAAGGAAGAGGAAGATGCCTGAGCTGTTTGTTTCTTTTAGTCTCCCTTAAGAGCAAAGGGAGAATAAAGAGACTTCAAAGCATTTCCTTCAGCGTGGCTGATGAGGAAAGGACAACACTAGAGGAACAAACAGCTTTATCAGGGCACCACTCCCCTGATTAGGTGCACATAACTGCCTCCTCTCTAGGGAGCACCAGTTGAGCACTGGGAGATTGATTTTCTTTGGGAAGAAAGAAGGGAGTTATTTATCTTTTAAAAAGGATTTCTCTTATGCTCAGCTTTTTTTTTAAATCTTAACCTGTTTTGTATCTTTCTTCTCCATCAAATCCAGCCTCCTTCATAGGTCTTCACTGATTCTGGAACCAAAGGACCTGGTTTCGAATCATGCCACCATCACTTACAACCTTAGGAAAATCACTTCACCTCCCCAGACTTCAGTTTCCTCATCTGTAACACGGGAGAATTGGAGTAGATGGTGACTGATTCTCCTTGTAGTTCCAGACCTGTGATCCTGACGGAGCCCCCACTGTCACCTTTCTGAAACAATGGGCAATGAATGGGTCAGAACATCATGATCAGGAGGCCTCAGAGTCAGGAGGACCTGAATTCAAATCAGGCCTCAGACTCTTGACACTTACTAGCTGTGTGACCCCGAGCAAGTCACTTAATCCGGATCGCTTCACCAAAAAGCAAACAAAACAACAAAGAACATCATGGTCACTGTCACTGACCAGGACTAATGCTAGAGTAGGAAAACTTGTAGTATAGAAATTATTTAATGAATACTTCAATATGTGGAAAGACCTGTGCCTTAACTCGTTCAGGTGCTCCCAAATGCTTTGCAGATGCAGAAGGCAATTCCTTCACACCTTTGCAGAACCGTCAAAAGTTAGACAAAGCTGGCATAGCCTTCAAGGGCCTATGGGCCCAGGGTGAGGAGAGAGGAAAAGGACTTACCTCTAACCCAGAATGAGTGGAAAAGAAAAGGATGTATCTGGAGTGCTCAATCAATACTTCAATTATATTGAGACAAATGAAGTCAGGCTGTGGAAGTACTGATGAGCCACAACTGGTGACACTCAGGGCTCAAAAGGTCACTGACCCCTAGACTAACAGAATCAAGTGTCTCTTCCTTCTTTCCTTCCTCCATTAACTCCTTCTTTCCTCCCTCCCTCCCTCCCTCCCTCCCTTCCTTCCTTCCTCCCTCCCTTCCTCCTTCCTCCCTTCCTTCCTTCCTTCCTTCTTCCTTCTTTCCTGTAGCAATTGTGGTTTTGCTGAATCCTGAAAACCATTTTGCCATGCCCTGTGCTATCATTTACCATGATAAGAAACCCAGTTGGCTTTTCATTTGTCTTTATATCTGGAGGTCAAGGATGCTCTGATGTCTCTTCAAATCCACTAACCAATTTCTTGTGCTGCTGAATCTCAGGGGAAGTATTTGGGCTCTGTAGCCCACGCCACCTACCTATTCCCCAACATTTGGAGGAGATCACTGGCTACCTGTGGAGACCACAGAGTAAATTGGATTTTAATTATCACTCTTTTGAAACTCAGAGGATCTAAACACCTCTCTGTCCCCTGTGTTCATTAGCCCATTCCCAGTCAATCAACTAACGTTTATTAATTGCCTACTGTGTGCCAGGAACTAGGCTAAAGTGCTGACAATAGAAATAAAGACAAAAAACAAAAGGAACTCACAATATAGTAGGGGAGACAACATGCAAACAACTATGTACAGTCAAGGCATATACAGGATAAATTGGGGGTAGTCTCAGAGGGAAGGTATTAACAGTAATGGGGATTAAGAAATGCTCCATGCATAAGATAGGACTTGAAGGAAGCCAGGGAAACTAGGAGACAGATTTGAGGCAGGAGAGAGTTCCAGGCTTGGGAGACCATGAAAATACTCAGTAGATGGAGTGTCAGATAGAAGGAGGCCAGTATGACCAGATCATAGAATATGGGTGAAGGGGAGTAAGATTTAAGACTAGAAATGTAGGAGGGGCCTAAGTTAGGAAAGACTCAGAGAGGCCAAGGAAGATAATAGATGTAAAGCATTTGGCAATCCTTAAAGTTTTACGTGTGTGTGTGTGTGTGTGTGTATTTTATATATATATATATATATATACATATACATATACATGTACATACACACACACACACACACACACACACACACACACACCAGCTAAGCTCAAGCAATGATTTAGAGGAACAATATAGAGATACGCTAATAAATGTTCAATACCTAGGCCAGGAAGGTGGGAGCTGAGGAAGGGTCCTGGAAGGTTCATATGAGCAAGCTTCTAAGTTTAATCTGCATCATTAACATTTTATTAAGTCTAAACAATAAAAAAAAATAACAAATCAAGCCCTGACTCGTAGTTTTTCTAAATTTCTGAAGTGTAAATGTTCATACTGAAAATTTAACAATAGGCTAAGCAGGTTAGAGCTGGCTCTAGCACACCCTTGGAAAAGCTTTAAAAGCCAAAAGAAAAATTTTACATCTGATCTTGGAGGTAAGAGGGAGTCACTGGAATTTATTGAAAGGAGGGTTATAGGTACTTTAGGAAAATCAGTTTGATATCTGAGTGGAAGACTGATTTGAATAGGAAAAGATTTGTGGTAGGGGGACCAGCCAGCAGCAGGCTGTGGCAATAGTCCAAATATGAGGCAATAAAGGCTTGCATCAGGGTAGTACAGTGTCAGAGGATACAAGGGGGCACATTCTAGAGATGTATGGATAGGGACAGTGAGAGAGAGTGAGGAATTAGGGATGACACCCAGGTTTAGAATAACTGGGAAGATGATGGCTTCCTTGACAGTAACAGGGAAGAGAGGAATAGGGAAGGGTTTGGGGGAAAAGATAATGGGTTCGATTTTGAACATGTTGCGTTTAAGGTGATCTAAAGGACATACAATTCAAGATGACTAATAGACAGTTGGAGATATCTTTGGTCATGCCGTTCACCTTGCTTACAAAGCTCTACTGATGGTCTCATAATTGTTGAAGGTTGAAGTGTTAAAGACATATTTTCTTTCCTTTCCTGAATGGTCCCTCCCAGATGCTGCCAATAAGAATAGTCAATGCTGTGATTTAATCTTGGACTTTAGAGTCAATGATTTTGTAGCTATAGGTATGACATGGCAGCCAATAAAACTTAATGACCTTAGATATAGTGTTCAAAACAGGAAGGTGGTAGTTCCATTAATACTCTTCCCTGGTCAAACCATAACTGGAGTTTTGAGAGCTGTCATGGTATGCTGTTTCAGGAAGGCATTGATAAGCTATAGCATGTCTAAAGGAGGACAATTAGAATGGTAAAGGGACTTGAGATCGTGCCATGCAAGGACATCATAACTGTCTTTAAGTCTTTGCCTGGCAAATGTGGGGTCATAATGTGGACATTTGGCCCAAGTGGCAGGTCAAATGCATCGTCCTTAGGTCCTTAGGGACCAGCCTTGCTAAGCATAGAATGTTGACACCAAAATTAGCCAGTTGGAAATGAATTATTTAATACCTGTCATGTGGAAGAAGGATTGTTCTATTGCCCCCAAAGGGTAGAATTAAGACTCATAAGTGGAAGTTACAGGGAAACCATCATTGGCTCAATTTCAGGAATATCTTTGTTTCCTTAACTCTTAGTTATTGTTCAGATCACATGATCAGCACTTGATGAAACTGAATATTGTCTTCTACTGGTTCACACAGACATGTCTTATCTCCCCATTAAACTAGAGACTCTTTGAAGGCAGGAACCATGACCTATACTGTTGCACCCTCCTCAGAGTCTAGCACACAGGGCTGGATACAAACTAAGTGACAAGGGGGTACACATTGGTTCATAGTTTTAGTTCTGAAAATTAAGTGTCATCCTGTTCTGATGAGTAGAAATGAGATTATGCAGATGAGAATTGAAAAAGGATTTTATAGGAACAGAAACAAGGGTGTGCTTCTTAGAGAAGGGTAGGTAACTAGCATCAACAGAGGTTCCAAAGCCCTGCTTAAGTGGCCTTTGCCCAAGAGCCCTGATTTTACAACCCAAAGCTGTAGCAGCCCAGCAAAGAACTAAGTCCCTTGCCTCCACCCCAACACCCTACACCTATCCTGTAGTTAACTCTCCTCTCCTGCTGGCCAGATTTCTAATCTAGCAGGAGAGCAGGGATCTAAGCCAATGTGTCTCTTGTTGGTGGGAAACAGATGGCTGGACAGGAGAGCGCTGATGCTGACGGAAGGAATTGCAAAACAAGTATCAATCAACCCGGGCAGCCCAGCATTAGCAAACAGGCAGCTCGTAGACATCCTTGTCTGGGCCAACGCTCTCTGGTGGCATTTTTAGCGGCTTTCCTAATTGAAGATGAGGCATTGAGCTAATCAGCCACCCTAAGTCCCTGGTTAAATGAGGCAGGTGGCATCTGAGAGCCCCGCCCCTTACCATCTCCCAGTAACACTCAAGAGGGGCACCATCAGTGCCAGCCAAGTGATATGTGAACAGAAATGGAAGGGGAGAGAAATGAAATTTAAAGAGACATTATCAGGAAGAAAAGAACTTTAATGGTACTTATGTGGATCTCATGGTACAGAGGCTCCCAAACTGTGGGCTGAGGACCCACTGAGGATGGGGTTGGGGAATAGGGCAAGGTTATAGGGAATGGCCCACAAAACTATATATGAATCAACCATTGCTATTTTAGACTTTACCTAGCTCCCAAAAAGTATGCAGTGGGGATCAGGATAACAAATAAGGGAATGTACCTTCTGTAGACTGAGTAAATAAAATATGTCATGCATATATGCATTATGATTTTTCAAACATATGCAAATGCTATTGTGATTGCTGAAATACAAATTCATTTAAAGACATTACTGAATTCAAAGTAAATTTTGGACATCATGTATTTTCTCAATCAATGGACACAAATAGTACATAAATACTATTATGTTGTTATGTTAATTTGATGTTTAAAAAGGGCTCTCATATTTTAACAGGTTTGAAACCATTGACCTAGCCTTTTTTTTTTCATTTGTTTGTTGTTAGGGTGTAGATGTGTGTAGATCAACAATTGTCTAACTTGTCTTAGAGATTTCCCTTGGAGGGCTATAAAAATGTGCATATCCTTTGACCCAGCAATAGCACTTCTAGGGCTATATCCCAAAGAGATCACACAAACAGGAAAAGGACCCACATGTACAAAAATATTCATAGCAGCTCTTTCTGTGGTGGCAAAGAATTGGAAATTGAGAGGATGCCCATCAATTGCGGAATGGCTGAGCAGGTTGTGGTATATGAATGTGATGGAATACTATTGTGCTATAAGAAATGATGAACAGGCAGACTTCAGAAAAACCTGGAAAGACTTGTATGGTCTGATGCTGAGCGAAGTGAGCAGAACCAAGAGAACATTGAACACAATAACAGCCACATTGCATGATGACTAGTATTGATAAACTTAACCCTTCCTGGCAATACAAGGATCTAAGACATCTCCAGAGGCCTTGTGATGGAAAATGCTATCCACACCCAAAGAAAGAACTATGGAAGCCAAATTGCTAATTTTTTTCTCTTCTGTTGAGTTTTGTTTCCTCTTTCTGATGGTTCCTCCTATTGGTTTTCATTTCTACTTACAACATCACTAATGTGACAATATGTTTATGCGCCATCTTGGGGAGGGTGGTGGGGAGGAAGGGGGAGAAAAATTTTAAACTCAAAAGCATATGGAAGTGATTATTGATAAATCAAAATAAATTAATAAAAAAAAAGAAAAGAAAAGAAATTTCCCTTAGAGCATCAAGAGATGATGTGACCTGCAGAGGGTCACATAACTATTATGTTTAGAGGAAGAACTTGAACCCTTGATTCCAAGGTCATCAGTCTATGCACTAACCCCATGCTGCCTCTCAGTTAATTGTCTATTTGTTTCTCATGTGTGAGTTCTGTCTTCCCAGGTAGCTTGTTCAATATCACTTCGAAGAGTCCTACACTTACTGTCCCTTCCCTCTTTCCCTTCCCAGCTAACATGCCCTATGCCAAAATCATTATCGTGGTAAGCAATTTGATTGGATTGCCAGAAGTATTACTCACATGTCATATCATACGTGTTATTCGTGTGTTGGACCCAAACCTTTTCAAAAAAAGAAACCATTCTAGTTTGGAGCCTCTGTCTCCTTCCTTCCTCTTTCCCTGCAGATGGGAATTGAAAGTGGAATTGACAGAGACAGAAATAAGGATTTGCTCCTTAGAGATGGGTAGGTTACCAAAGATTCCGACAGAGATTCCAAAGCCCTGACTCTCTGTCTCTCTCTCCTCTCTCTCTGTCTTTGTCTCTCTTTTCTCACTCTGTCTCTGTTTCTGTATCTCTCTCTCTATCTTTATCTGCCTGTTTCTGTGTCTCCATCTCTCACAGTGTCTCTGTCTCTGTGCTTCTCGGTCTCTGTTTCTGTGTGTGTTTCTCTCTGTCTTTCTGTGTCTGTCTGTGTGTCTCTGTCTCTGTCTCTGTCTCTCTGTCTCTCTCTGTCTCTGTCTCTCTCTCTCTGTCTCTGTCTCTCTCTCTGTCTCTCTGTCTCTCTCTCTCTTCCAAGTTATAAAATGGAATCAGGAACAAGGGATACACTTATGTTATTTCGGGCTCCCTGTTTCCTTGTGGAAGGGGTTAGGCTGAATCTATGCAGGTAGCACAACCAGTTTAGAAAGTTCTGCAGAACTGCAATGTATCTGATGGTTGCAGAAACATGGGCAGACAGGACAGCAGGAGAATGGCTATTCCAAGTATGTTGCTTCCTAGAACCTGAAACTTGAATGTTTACTGATCTGCCCCCCAAACCCTTACACTGAAATGGGACACTGATAAAATGCCCTCCAAGTTAATACCTAACTTTCCTAAGTCTAACACCACAAAAAAAAAACACAAAAAACCAGGGACAGCCCCATCCAGCATCGTATCCTTCTAAAATCCCTTTCTGTCTCACCTTCAAAGACTCATGTTCGAGAATGTCCATCCTATATCACCATCACCCCATAATACATCAGGCAAATCTAACTCTGCACCAACAAGGCTTCACCAATTGCATTATTCCTCTGAGCCATACTCCCTCCGGGTGGTGTAGCCACTCCCTTGCTATCACAGCCATAAAAATCCTGATGAAATTCTCATTCCAATAAAAGGACAAAGAGAAACACGTGTTCCTGCTTCTTGGCTGCCCTTGGGTCTCTATCTTGTTTTGTTTCTGGAAAATGAAGTTTCCTGACTAACCACAACACAAGAATTTTTTTTCCTGGTCTGCAAACAACAGACTGATTTGGAATAGCCTGAAGTGTTTAGAGTGTGTAGAATTTTATAATGAGTTAGACAAAGAGGTCTGGAGGGTTTTACAAATTTACTGCTCTAGGGTAAGTAGACCCCCAAGTCCCTTATAATGCACCAATCATAAGTAAGCTGGATAAATACAAAGATAAGGTTCTTAACCTAATGCACTTTGGAGTAATTAATTCTTAGCAAGTTTTTTTTTTTTTTTTTAGCAAGTTTTTCCTTATGTAGACTCCACAAACCCAGGTGCCTTTGGGCTCCTCCTAATTATTGCCTCTGCCTGCATTCTGGGACAACTTTGATACAGATATACAGGGACGTTGCTGACCACCGTTGGTTTTATAAAGGCAAGTAGAGAGGCTGGAAACCAGGGTAGATAATAAAAGACAAATGCAAAGTGCCCTAGTCATTTAGAATAGTGTCAGAAATATGACAAACCAGAACCAGTTGAGTAGGAAACACAGAATAAGCAGAGTTAGAAGAGATAAAGAAGAAACTCAAGATAAATTAGAAAGTACTTACAATAACTCCCTTCAATAAATCTCAGATGCCATCCAAGGGTACTAGTAGATCCTAAGAGGTGATTAACAACTGATTGTCAGCAAAGCTGTTGTCCATGATATTTGAAAAATCATGGAAGGTACCTATACCGCAATCTATACCACAGGAGTAGAAGTAGAAAAATGTCTCCTCCTTCCCAAAAAGGGGGAGATAATAGATTGTTCAGAATATAAGCCAACAAGCTTGACTTCAATGCCTGGTAAAGTTCAATTCAATTCAACCAATATTTATAAGTACTTACATGCCAGAATTTGTGTTAGGCACTTGGGACACAAAATAAAAACTCTCTGCCTTCAGGGAGCTTGTATTCTACTAAGGCAAAATAACATTTATAGGTATAAATTAACAAAATATATAAAATACATGTAAAGCAGATTTTAGAAGCAACACTAACATCTGGTGGAATCAGAAAGGGCCTCTTAAAAGAGTTGGCATTTCAGCTAAGCCCTGAAGGGAGGGAGGTATTTCAAGATGCAGAAATTGAAAAAAGAGAACATTCCAAAGATGGGAGACAGCCCACATGAAGGCAAAGACATAGCAGATGGAATGTATGAAGAACATTGAATAGCCCAGTTTGACCGAACATAGAGAGTGCATGAGGAAAATAATGTAAAATCAACCTGGAATGATAGTCTGGATTCAAACTATAAAAATCTTTCCTCCAATACCAAACATTTGGATGTTGTATTTTATACTAGAGACAATGTTCAATCATTTTTCAGTCATGTCTGACTCTTTGTGACCCCTATTGGGTTTTTTGGCAAAGATACTGGAGTGGTTTGTCATTTCCTTCTTCAGCTCATCTTACACATGAGGAAACGGAGGCAAATAGGCTTAAGTGATTTACCCAGGGCTATACAGCCAGTAAGTGTCTAAGGCCATATATGAATTCCGGAAGTTGAGTCTTCCTGACTCCAGGCCTGGCCCTCTGTTCATTATGGCACCACCAACTAACCTCACTAGACACCCTATGGAAGCACTAAAACTTGGACAGATGAATCATGATTAGATCTGTCTTTTTTAGGAATACCAATTTGGCAGCTATATGGAGGACAGATTAAAGAGTGTGAAGGCTTGAGAAAGGAAGAAAAATTAGGAAGTTATTGTAATAATCTAGGGAGAAGTTGAGTTAGGATGATTGTGGTGTCAATAGAGAGAAGAGGATGAATGTGAAAGATGTGATGGAAGCAGAATGAATAGGTCTTGGCAAATGATGGGATATGGGGGATTAAAGGAGAGTAAAGAGTCAGGAAGGCTGATTATATTGTGAACCTGAGTGACAGGGAGAAGGATAATGCTTTCAGCAGAAACAGAGAAGTTAGCAGGTGGGGTGGTTATAGGGAAAAGATATTGAATTTTGTATTGGCCATGTTGAATTTGAAATAATTATGGGATGAACAGGTCAAACTATCCAGCAGACATTTGGAAATGTGGAAGTGGAGTTCAGGAGAGAGATGTAAGCTGGGTATGAGTGTTTGGGAGTCATCTGCAAAGAGCTGATGTTTGAACCCATAGGAGAGAATGAGATCAACGAGGAAGAACATTTGGAGAGAGAAGAAAAGATGACCTGGGACAGAGCCCTAGCCTACATCTGCTAGCAGGAAGTGGGATGTTGACTACAATCCTGGGAAGGGGAATAAAAATGATCATTTAGATAGGTAAGAGGAGAAACATGATTGAATTGTGTCATGGAAACTAGAAGAGGGGAGTGAATAGTATCACATGTTGTATAAAGGATAAGAAAGATGAGATCAGAGGAAGGACTCCTGAATTGGGGGCAGAGGGGGAAATGATCTTTGGTGCCCTTAGCAAGAACAATATCAGTCAAGTGATAGACTCAGAAGCCAGATTACAGGCTATTGAGAAGTGAATTGAAGATGAGAAAATATAATGTAGATAGCTTTTTTTCCCCTAAGTTTGTCTGTGAGAGAAGAGAGATGCAGATACCATTTGAGCAGATAGCAAGGAAAATATATATAATTTTTTTCATTTTAAAGATGGGCTTAGCAGTATACTTGGCACCTTTTAGGCATTTAATAAATGTTTATTGATTAGTTGGAAAGAACTTGGCACATCTTTATGATACAGGAAAAGAGTCAATGGATAAGACAACATTGGGAATTAGAGTAAGGGTAAATTCCCAGAGGAAACAAGAGGGTAGGGAATCAAGGAGACAAACAGAAGTGTTGGGGGGGAGTGATCTTTATTTCTTTATTTAAGACTAGCAAAGGCAGAAAAGAAAATTCAAGAACCAGTTATTAAAAGGATGACACGCAAGCATTTAGAAAAGCAACTGGTGATCACTAAGAGCTGGTAAGAGTTCATTAAGAACAGGTCATATAGCATAAACTGGTTAGGGTTCATTAAGAATAGGTCATATAGCATAACCTAATTTACTCTTTTTTTCCCTTTGTCAGAAGAGATTGGTCAAGGGATTGCCTAGACACAGTACCCAAAGCACTAAATATAGTCTATCCTGAAATCCTATGAACAAAAAATGGAGACAAGCCTGGATAGATGATACCACAGTTAAGAGAATTTGGAACTGGTTGTATGAACAAACTTAGAGAATGGTAATTAACAGTTCAGTGCCAACCTGGACAATGAAGTCTAGTGGAGCAACCCAAGTGATCTACCCCCCAGTCCAGTTTGGTTCACCATTTTTTCTCAGTGACTAGGATGAAGAAACCCATGTCATGATTATAAAATTTATGAATATCAAAAAGATGGAGGCATAATTAGCATGTCATGTGACAAATCAAGATGGAAAATTATCTTGGTCAGCTAGAAAAAAATGGGCTAAATGTAATTAGATTATAAATAACAGAGATAATGTAAAGTCCTAAACAGGAATTCACAAACTCAACTACAGAACTAAAAAAATGGGAGAAGCACAGCTAGTAAGCAGTTAATAAGAAAGAGATCTGAGAATTTTAGAGAACAGCATGGTCAATTTAAGTAAACAATGAGTCATGGTATGTGAGATAGAGATAGAGACAGAGATATATACACACATACATGTACATATACATATATATATACACAAACACACACACACATATACTTATAACGAGCTTAGGTTGCATTGATAGAAGCAAAGTATCTTTAAAAAGTGAGGTAACATCCCTTCTTGCGAAGATGGAATATTGCAGACAATGTTGAACTTAGTTGATGTGTTGATTAGTTCATTTGCTGGTAAAATTCAATTCAGCGGGCATTTATTGCATGCTATATTGTGTTCTATACCCGCAACGTGGAAATGTACCCAATTGGCTGAAGTGATTTTTTTTCTCTTTTCATTCTTCGTTATAAGGGATAGTTCTCTGGAAGGGGAAAGGAAGAGGTATATATTGGGAGATATAGATGATACAATAACCAGAGATATCAATTAAAATAATAAATAAAACAGTGGAGGTGATAGTTTTGTTGCACCCCGCCCTGTCAGACCACACATGGGGCACTATTTTCAAGCATGGGCGCCACATTTTAGGAAGAGCATCAACAAATTGGAGTGTGTTCAGCAAGGGATGAAATGATGAGGGTACCAAACCCATTCAATAAAAGTGTAAGAAAGCAAGGGCCTTTTCCCACCCCATCCCTGCCAACTTTGGAGATGGAAATTCAGTGTAAAAGTTACCAGCCCAGTTTCCTCCCCCTTCAGTGTCCCATTAAAGCTCATTGAAGTTTCAAGGTAATTTGTGTGGTTTGGTGGCTACCTTCCATGTGCATGATAGGAGGTGAAAGGGCAAATGAAAACTAGTTCTGGCTGAGAGATTCATGGTGAAGTGTATAGGGCACAGAGGGGCAAATGGCCAAAATTCTGGGGCAGAGTAAACAGGGAAGTCTGAGTAGTGCAGAAGGTAGAGCTTCAGCAGATGACAGCTAGGGAGGAATAAGGCAGAAGTGATAACCATTATTCCAAGACCATTGCTTGAGGCTCACCTAGTTGCTAGAAGGTGGAACTGTGCTGGGTAAGGGTTCTCAGCCATGACACAACCCTTTCTAACCTCAGGAGTGAGTTTTCAGCAGTTATTTTTTTTTAATTCCCACCTTTCCCCTCTGGCTTGGAAATCTGTGAGAGACTGTAACCCATTTTTGTTATGGATGCTAAAATGGTTGTTTATGCCACTCTTTCAGTGAAACCATCTGTTGTTTGATTTAATGATTTCTACCTGGTCTCTTGGTAGTGACTACCTGGGATGGGAGCCCAACCTGTTTTCACAGAATTATGATTAGCCCAAAAACCCCAACAATGAAGCTTGTGCAGCAAAGCAGTTTGTTGTTGCTGTCATTTTCAGTTGTGTCTGACTCTTCGTGACCCCATTTTTCTTGGCAAAGACACTGGAGTGGATTGCCATTTCCTTCTCCAGATCTTTTTACAGATGAGGAAACTGAGGCAAACAGGGTTAAGTGATTTGCCCAGGGTCACACAGCTAGTAAATGTCTGAGGCCAGATTTGAACTCAGGAAGATAAGTCTTCCTGATTCCAGGCCCAGCACTCTATCTATTGTGTCACCTAAAGAATTCTTAGAATTAAGTGGGGATGTTAAAGGTTGCGGAAGAGAAGGCTTAGAGGGGGACATGATAGCTGCTTTCAAGCATTACAAAGTCTGTCGTGTAGAAGAAGAATTAATCTTGATTCACTTGATCCCAGAGGGTAGAATTCAAAACAATGGTTGGAAATTGCAGAGAGGCGGATTTTATCCCAATAGAAGGAACAATTTCCTATTAGCTACACACTTAGAATTGTGCCCAGTATGCACACATATGAACACACACACACACACACAAATGCATGAATGAATAAAAATCATTTATTAAGTGCTTATTTTAAACCAGGCACTATACTAAGGATTAGAGACACAAACAGATAAAAACAAGACACGACTACTCCCACCCTCAAGAGATTTAAAAGAAAATTCTCCCCTGCCCAATTTCCCCCAGGAAAGTCCCCCAGGGATTTATAGTGTGACTTTGTGCGTCTGAGAGTTGCCAAAGAATCAATCTCCACAACCACTATCCCAGCCACCCTTAACCTGCACAGTACATATGATTGTGAATGGCATGGTTGGAGGCGCTTCACATCTCTGTGGCTCTCCGCAATGCCTGTCTTTAGCCACCCTTTATTCCTCTGTTACTTCACTGCTCATTCAGCATCCTAGTCTGTCACAAATTGCTTTCCTTCAGAGGCTACATGGGTGCAGAAGCTTTTATCTAGGTCTGTGAATAGCTGGGCATCTTTATGTGGCACCTCCTCTTCTCTATCCTACCACTGTGTCCAAATCCTGGCCATCAACAAGTGAAGTATGAGAAGGAATCCCTTTTCTGCTTGTCTAACAGATTTGTCTCCTATGAGGACTTTCCTCTTTCTAAAAGTCGGGTTGTAAAATGCTGAGGTTCTGTGTGCCATTTCCCTAGAGAAAACATGCATTAGAAGCTTAGGAACAGCTGAGGGAAAACACAGTGAGGTCATGTCGTATGTATAAACAAGAACTCAAAAACAAGAAATAAGGAAATATATTGTGGGACAGAAAAAGAGAGCAAGTTGACAATTATTCCGAGTAAGACTGGTTGTTATTGAAGGCAAGAGAACTGGATCAAGTTTAGAGAACTTAAGAGAGCTGGTTGAAATGGTTTTATTCCCCATGGGCAAAAGAGTTGTGATATTGTCAATAGGGAACTTCCAATACTGATGCAGTTACATCCTAGGGAATTGCCTACAACTCATAGATGTCAGATGAATTCCCCAGAGTCACACAGTTAGTAAGTACCAAGAGCAGAGTTAAACCAAGTTCTCTTTGACTCCAGGTCCAACACTATACCCAATCTGCCACAATATCTTTGTTTGAAGGATATCAGTTATTAGGGGCATAAATATACAGACAGAAGCAACTATGGAAGACATCTAGTCTAATATTCTGAATATACTTTAGGGAGGGATTGTAACACACTCTACCTCCATCAACCAATCAAAAGTATATGCTGGTCTTAAAGATATACTTAATAATTTGAGAAGATTAAAAAGTTTGGTACTGAGTGGATGAAGGAAAGATGGTACTACATAGGAAACATCTCATGATTGTTAAGATCAAGCCAAACTTCTTGGCTCAAAAAGTAAAAAGAAAGGCAGGGGAATGAGAAGGAGAGAGGGGGAGGAGGAGGGGGAGGGGGAGGAGGAGCAGGAGGTGGAGGAGGAGGAGGAGAATAAGAACAAGAACAAGAACAAGAACAAGAAGAAGAACAAGAAGAACAAGAAGAAGAAGAAGAAGGAAGAGCAGGAGGAGGAGCAGGAGGAAGAGAAGCAGGGGCTATGCATACAAGAATAGGACAGAGTGAAATACACAGTCAGCAGTTATAGCTGTGAATGTTAATGGAATGAACTTACCCATCAAATGGCATAGGATAGCTGAATGAATTAGAAATTAGAATCCAACAATACACTATTTACCAATGTGCACACACACACACACACACACACACACACATACACACACACATGCATACACACCCATTTGAAATAGAAAGCTAATTAGAATTTTTAAAAAGGGAGGGGCTGGAGCAGAATCTATTATGCTTCACCTCAAGTTTTAAAAAAAAGCAGACGTGGTAGTCATGATCTCAGACAAAACAAAAGCAAAACATAGATCAATAGATAGCTCTAGATAGATAAGCAAATAAATGAATGAAGAAATGTGATAGATAAACAAATAGATATATGAATAAATTAATGGATGAATGAATGAATGAATAAGTGAACCATTCAGGCAAGTTGTAGAGGACTCCAAATTTAGGAGCTAAGTATTGAAGGCCTCTGAGAGGGAAATCTCTTCTTGGGGGTAAAGGAGTGAACATGGGCAGGGGAGAATAATGAGTGCCTCCATTCCCCATTGACCATAGTACTAGAAAGACTGGACTAGTAGGAAGTAACACATCCAGCTGGATGTAGAGAAAGATGTCGTATCTTAAGAAAAAGCAACCAAGTATTTATAGATGAAATTGATTAAGTTATGACTTTTTTCTCTTTAAAAGTTCAGATGACCTGAAGGTCAGTGTCAGTATCCACAAGAACTGGTAGCAGCAACTCTGGAGCAGCAACTCCCTATGTTGGGAGCTGAGAGATACACCAAAGACAAACTGGACACACCAAGGAAAGTCAGCTTCAGGACTCTAGAAAGGCACCAGGCCCTGGAAGCCCAGCAGACAGTTACAACAGTTAAGGACTCTCAGGAGCTGTGAATTACCCTTTGGCCATATATGTTCTCTGCTTGTTTGCATCACTGCTTTTAGTTTGCTAGTGTTTGAGTGTGAATCCACTCTCCCCAGCAGCCTACTGAGTAAAAGAGGACAATGTACTCCTGATTTGGGAAGATTGGTTTTGTAACCACTGTCCTAACTATACCTACTTAATAAGTATCCTTTCTAAAAGCTAATGAATTCTGGCCGATAAATCAATGGAAAGTACACTCGTAGAGGTGATGGCTAGCCCTGGTAGGAAGCCCCCGTGTATCCTCAGAGTCAGCCCTGGGAAACAGAAGTAGTCCCTTTCTATAATCTTCTCCCAGTGTGAGTGAAAGTTGGGTATGTAGTTTAAAGAGTTGTGGAAGGTGCTATACACAGATGAGAAAACTGAGGCATAGAGAAGTTAATTGAATTGCACAAGGTCTCTTTTATGTTTGTCTAATATATTTGTAATAAGTTGGAAAATCAGGATTTGGATCCACATTCTCTGACTGAAAATTCAACACTTTTCTCTCTGTACTATGTGCCTTTCATTTCTAAAAAGTAGCATTTATCACCTGTAATAAGCTAAGGAAGACAGGACCAGACTTACAAAGAGGGCTTTGAACAGATAAGAAATAGGATAAAGCTCAGTTTCTAACCATTTGCATTGTTTGTAACAGTTAAGATAATAATGCAGTACACCCTTTATACTTATAAATTAACTTTCTTTCTTTTTGTTTTTGTTTGCTCCATATGCTTTTGTATTGTTTATCTATATAAAAAGAGAATATCTACTCTTATTTTCTTGATCTAAATAAGTAATTATATTTCCTCACAGTAAACACTGGTGAGAATATAGAGGAGTATAACATTGTTTTTCTTCATTTTCCATTCCAGATTATAGTCAAAACCACTGGGCCTGTTGTTCTGTTCTAACTCAGCTGAGGTACTTATCACTTCATAACACCACCAGACTTACAGTGGAGTGTTGGGAGGATTTAAGCAAGTTCTTCAAGACCTTCCCTTCCTCCAGCCCCTCAACCCCAACCTCTTGACCTTGAAAGAAATAGTATAAGGTTGGCCCAATCACAGAGCAGGATAGAGAGATGTAGAAGGGAGATAAAAGAACATATAAACAGAATAATAAAAACTGGGAAAATGTATTTCACAACAATTCTGTCTCGCATTTTCAAAGATTTTTAACCCTTCATATCCATTTATTATCCCATTTAAACTTCCCAACAACCCTGAGAGGTAGATTTTATAAATAAGGAAACTGAGGTTGAGAGGTTAAAAAAAATGAACTTGTCCATGGTTACGTATTTATTGGCAGAGACAGAACAAGAAACTGGATCCATCTGGTGAACCACACACAGACCCAACTGTCTCCACAGAGCCCTTTGATCCTTTGTCCTGTCATTGATCTCACCTTGCAGAGTCCCACCCTTAGATTACTCTCACTATCCATTTCCTTCACCCCTGCTAATGTGCTACTGAATGCAGCTGGAGAAACATACTATGTCTACTACAAATTTATGGCATGTACTCTCAAGTGGATCCACGCTGCAGGATGATCCTTTATTCCTCCCTGATCAAATCTCTGTCCCATTCACACATATAAGTATTCCAAGCTTTCCTTCTTTTTTGCTTAAATGTGTGTTCCCAGTATTTAGCACAGTATCTGGCACATAATAAATGCTTAAGAAACCTATTATCTAATCTCCCCCTGTGCCACATTCTCTCACTGACCCCACTCCTCAGACTCTCAGGGGAGTACCTTGACTCACACCTCACCAAAAAATTAAGGCCATTCGCCATGAACTCCCTCTTTCACCTTCTCCTTTGACATCACTCTGATGTCATTCCACACTATCTTCTCCTTCCTTCTAGTGTCAGCTGAAGAAGCACCCCTTTCTTCTTTCAAAGGCCAACCCCTTTGAAACTACTATTGTTCTTATCCCCTCTCTTCTCTAGCAGATTGATTTAATCATCCAGACTCTTTCTCTGATCTTCACTTTCTCCCAATCCACTGGCTCATTCCTTCATGCCTCCAAACATGTCCAGGTCTCCACTATCCTTAAAAAACCTCTACTAGATCCAACCATTGCTGTTAGCGATCATTCTGTATTTCTTCCTCCTCCACTAAACTCCTTGAGAAAGTTGTCTACACTTGGTGTTTCTATTTCCCATCTTCTCATTCTCTTTTCAACTCTCTGTCATCTGGTTACCGGTGAACTGAAACTACTGAAACTCGGAGTTTCAATTGAAATTACTCTCTGAAGTTGTTAGTGGTCATTTAATGGCCAAATTGAATGATTGCCTTTGTTCAGTCCTCATCCTTCTTGACCTCTCGCATCATGTGGCGCTGCTGGTCATTCTCATCTCGATACTTTCTCTTCCCTGGCTTTTCATGACCCTGCTCATTCCCTCTCTGCTTTTCTCCTCCTTTCTGACAACTCTTAATTAGCCTCCTTTTCTGGATCTTTACTATGTCATGTCTACTAACTGGGCATATCCCCCAAAGCAGTCTTCTGGGCCCTTTTCTCTCTATACCCTAACATGAAGATCGCATCAGTGCCCATTTAAACTGGGGAAAGTCTCCTGCGAAGGTGGCACCTGGAATCAGTCTTGACAGAAGCCCATGGATTAAATCATAAACTTTGACCAAATTATTCCAGAACTATATATCCAGCCCTAGTCTTCTCATAAACTCCAGTCCCACATCTCCAACTGCCTATTGAACATTTCCCACAGTGTGTCACATAGGCTTTTTAAACTCAAGATCTTCAAAACAACTTATCTTTCCCCCTAAACCCACTCCTTTTTCAAGCATCATTTTTATTGTCCAGGGACCCACCATCTTTCCAGCTAGCCAAGTTCCAAACCTCAGTTTTTTCTTCAATTTCTCATTCTTACCTCACAATCCAATCAAATCTTATTTTTTTCTCCAAAACATTATTCATATCCATCCCCTTCTCTTGACTCACATAGCCAACAGCTCTCACTTCAAGACACTCAAGTCTCTCCCCACACCGATCCATCCTCCACAGAGCTGCCAAGGGGATTTTACAAAAACATGGATCTGACCATGTCGTTCCTCCCTCCAATAGTTCCCTATAGCCTCCAGAGTCAAATGTAAACTATTCTGTTTAGAGTTTGAAAATCCCCATAACCTGGTGCCTTCCTATTTTTCAAGTTTTCTTTCATATTCCTTTCTTGTACATGCTCTATGGTCCAGCAATGCTGGTTGCCATTCCCCACACATCTTACTCTATCTTCTGTCTCCATGCTTTTGCATTGGCTGTCCCCCATGCCTGAAAGGCTTTCCGTCTTCAGCTCCAATTCTTAGAATTCTGGGCTTCTGTCAAGACTCATTTCAAATGCCACCTTTTGCAGCAGACTTTCTCTAGTGTCCTATGAGTGGCCATGGTTAGACCTGTACTTTAGATGTGTCAGTTTGGCAGGAAACTTTAACAAGGGATGAAAATAGGATCCTAGATCTAACATTAAATCTAACTAGATCTAACCTCAGAGGACATCAAGTCCAACACTATCACTTTACAAAAGAGGAAACTGAGGGCACAGGGAGATAAAGCAACAACAAAGGTCACATGGGTAGTGTCAGAGATGAGTTTTGGACCCCCATCCTCTGACTCCAGAGGAATTGTTCTTTATACTGTATCATGCCACTGAAGGAAGACTCAAGGGTGTTTTGTTTTGTTTTAAATGTGTGAAAGTTTACAATAAATACCCTTAATAGTAAAAAAAAAAAATGTTGTGGATCAGTAAAAATTTGCATCTGGGAAACACTTAGCTACAGGACTTGTATTCAAGTGCAAAGCCCCCTTCAGCCAAACCTTCTCAATGAGCCAAAGGACTAATTTCTATTTGATTGTGTATATAAATTACAGAAGGCAAATTTCTTCTGTGCCTCTGATTTGGCCAGAAAAAAAAGCATGAGACACAATAGACAACAAGCTAGAATCTAAGCAGTGATAGACCTCCTCCCAGCCGCCCCTTTTTCTAGCTCTCTAATAGTACCCAAGAAGCTCCCTTATTGTAGGGAAGAGGAAAGAATATCTGCTTCTTTTGCAATTAACAAAGAACTTTTTCTATAATGTTGGTTAGAATGAAGTGCAACAAGGAGAGAGAAGAGGAAATGTGTTGAGCATAAGGGACTTTCCCAGTTCATTGTCTCTCTGCCACCTTCCCCTAAGAGAGACTCAATTAATCAACAAGCATTTAATAAACACCTACTTAGTACCAGGCACTGTGCTAAGTGCTTTACAAATAATATCTCATTTGATCTTCAGGACAACCCTGGGAGGTAGGTGCTATTATTATCCCCATTTCACAGATAAAGAAACTAAGGCAGCAGAAGTTAGATGATATGCTTAGGGTCCTACAAATATTTGAAACTGGATTTGAACTCGGGTCTTCCTGACTCCAGGCTCAGCACTCTATCTATTGTGACAGCTAGCTGCATTCCGGATAAGGGGAATGGCCAATGCAATGGCAGAGAGACAGGAGATAGTGTCAAGAATGGTAGAAAAGTCTGGCTGGAGCACAGAGTGTGTGAGAAGTAGAAAGTGCAATGAGATATTTTGTTAGTGAGATATTTTGATAGATCATGTGAGAAGTGTTAAGAGCCTGAGCCAAGATGGTGGCTGTAAGAGTAGAGGGAACGGTACAGAATGAGAGATTTTGTGAAGGTAGAATCATAATATTTGGTGACTGGTTAGATACATGGGGTAAAGGAGAATAAAGGGTGAAGAATGACAATAAAGTTGCAAATATGGATGAATGGAAGAATGATGGTGCCCTTGACAGGATGGATTTGGAAGAAGCCTTGAGTTCTTTTCTGGACACGTGAAGTTTGAGAGTCCTATTAGACCTTGAGTTCTAAACGTCCAATAAGCAGTTGGTGATGCTAGACTAGAGCTCTGGAAAGAGATTAGGATGGGATGTATAGTTCTGAAAATCATTTCTATATAGATAATAATTAAACCCTTTGGAGCTAATGAGGTCATTGGATAATTTCACCAGAAACCATTGGTGGCTCAAACATTACTGTCAGCCAAAGTTTAAAAAAGAAAAAAAGAAATAGTTATATCCTAATGTCAGACCTCTATTAGCTCTTAAGGACAAAAGAAAAGGATCCCTCTTAGAAGATAGTTTGACATCATGGATAGAGGACTGTATGTGAAGTGAAGAAGACTTGGATTTGAAAACTGGATCAGACATTAACTGAGTGTATAATCATGAACAAGTCACTTAATTTTTCTGAGTCTTAGGTTTCTCATCCACAAAATGTAAATATTTTTGTTTGCTTTTGCCAACCTCAAAGTAGTATCTAAATGAATCTAATCAGTTGCCAGGTTCCATCAATTCTACTTTCATATCATCTCTCATATATAATCCCTTCTCTCCTCTGACACCATCACCACCATAATTCATTCTTTCAATACCTCATGCCTGTACTACTGCAATAGCCAGCGGGTTGATCTACCTGCCTCAAGTCCCCACATCAGCCCATCCTCCATTCAGCCATCTTCCTAAAGCATATGTCTGACTATGTCATTCTCCCAATCCATAAGTTCCAGTGGCTCCCTATCACTCCAAGATCAAATATAAAATTCGGTTTGGCATGTAATGCCCTTTATAACTGCCTCCTTCCTACCCTTTCAGTCTTCTTGTACCTTACTCTCCTCTATGTACCCTAAAATTCACTGACAGTGGCCTCCTTTCTTTTCTTCTCTTAAGACACTGAATTTCCCTTCTCCTTGGTTTTTCACTGGCTGTCCCCCATGCCTGGAACCCTCTCCTTTTTCTTGTCAGTCTCCTCATTTCCCTGGCTTCCTCCAAATCTCAACTAAAGTCCCACCTTCTATGAAGACCCTTTCTCAATACCCCTTAATGCTAGTGCCTTCCCTCTATTAATGATATACAATTTTTTTTCTGCATGTATCTTGTTTGTATGTTGTCTCCCCCACTAAACTATGAGCTGCTTGAACATCAAGATTGCCTTTTGTCTTTTTTTTTCTGTAGCCCTAGCACCTAGCATAGTGCCTAGACCTTGGTAGGTTCACAATAAATGCTTATTGACATGTAAGATATTAGAAAACAAGGGGACTAGTCACTATGCCCCTAAATAGATATCAAAATATCACCATACCCTAGCTCCCTGTCAGCCTTGAACTTACCTCTGACTTTCTACTATACTCTTTACTTTGATTTTAATCAACTACCATCTCCCCCAACCTCCACCCCCAGCTGTAAATGATTTTGCCTCTCCCACATAGGCCTCCTTTTCTCCTCTGACACTATCACCACCCAGGGTACAGGCTTTTATCCCCTTATACCTGGACTACTGCAACAGTTTGCTGTTTGATCTCCCTGCTTGCTATGTGTGATTGGCAGCTGACAGTAGACTCCACCGTCTTCTTCTTTCTTCCTCTAAATTCAAATAGATTGTCCTAGTACTTTGACTTGAATGGCCTCTCCCAGTATCCCTGCCAACACAGCTGACTATAAGCAGATTGCCAGTCAGCTCCAGGCAATGCCTCTCTGGGGAGACCCATGGACCCCCAACCTCCCACCTGGCCCCTAATCTACTCTGTTAATCCACAATCCCTTCTTCAGTTTATGACAAAGAGTTAAGAAACATATTAGGTAGTGGCAAAGCCAAAATAGAACAAAGGACTCCAAACTAGAAAGTTAGATAGCACAGAGAATAGAGTACTGGGCCTGGAGATAGGAATATTTGAGTTCAAATTCAACTTCAGATATTTCCTAGCTGTGTGACCCTAAGTAAATCACTTATCTGTCTCAATTTCCTCAACTGGAAAGTCTATCTGCCTCAATTTCCTCAACTGGAAAATAAGGATAATGATGGCACATACCTCACAGGGTTATTGTGAAGGTCAAATAAGATAATATTTGCAAAGTGATTAAAACTATTGTGCCAGGCGCAGTACCTGACACATAGTAGGCATTATATAAATGCTCCTTCTCTTGCTGTCCTCTTCCCCAGCTCTATGATTCCTTTACTACACCCCTCAAAAGAGATTGATTCAGATGAATCTGAGTCATGACCTTGGGCTGGTAGTCACCCTCAAAAGCATATTTCCATCAGAGCCCTTGGGTTCCATGACTTCTTTCTGCCAGAAACTTTCCAGTGAAGAGAAGAAGGAGGGGGCTCATAGGTGACATTTTCCAAAGGAAGCATTGATCCGCACAGACCCCTGGGTGAAAGCAAATTCCAGAACCTGGCCAGTGTTACGAGGAAGATACCAACTTGACAGCTGAAAAATGTCCCCAGCCCTAAGGCTTGATACAACCTGTTAAGTGTCAGCTGGATGTTTATGATTCAGGATTAGGGGTGGTGCTGATAGGAAACAAGACAGTAGTTCTAACGCATTGAAATCTTTCACAGAAACACAAGTCAGGACTGAGAATAGGGAGAGGGAGAAGGAGAGAGACAAAGACCAAGTGCATATGAGCAAAATTTTTAACTGAGCCATAAAAGCAGAGCACCTAAGTGCTACAGTGATACAGCATGGGACCTGCAGTCAGGAAGATCTGAGTTCAAATGTGACCTCAGATACTTACTAACTCTGACACTGGGCAAGCCACTTAACCCAGTTTGCCTCAGTTCCTCATCTAAAAAATGAGCTGGAGAAGGAAATGGCAAACCACTTCAGTATCTTTGCCATGAAAATCTCAAGTACTGTCATGAATAGTTGGACCCAACTGAAAAATGACTGAACAACAAAAAGCAGGCTACACACAGAGCTACATACTGAAGTAGCGTAGAACAGAATCATCACACATAAGAACCAAAAGGGATCTTAGAAAGGGTCCCGTCCAAACTTCTCATGTTACTGGGACATGAATTGTGACCCCAAGAGGAGAAATTATTTGTCCAACATCACACAGTTAGTGCTAACGCTAACACTTGAACCTAAGTCTCTTGTCTTGTACTTTTTTTCCTCTGTTTAGTGTCTCATCCCCTTACTAAACTATAAGCTTCCTGAGGACAGAGGCCATAGCTTACCTGAACTTTATTTCTCCCCCCGGCACCTAAACCGCAGCTATGTAGAGATCAGGCACATAATGAATATTTCTTGTATTATATTGATCATTGTCATCTAGTGGTATACAATCTTAGCAGGGAATTATGTGCATGACAAGAAAGCTTATGAAAAGATTGAGTCATCTAGGTAGTACAATGGAGAGAGATCTTGTATTGAGAAGGAGCCTTATTTACTGCAGCTTGAATTTGTTTAGGTTCAGATTGGTTTAGAATGACACAGAGTCTCAAGTTTGATATATATATATATATACACACACATATATATATACATATATGTATGTATATAGTAAAAGCATTTATTATTAAAATAGGAAAATAAGGTTAAAGTTAGTAAGTAAAATTGTGTTAGGGGTAGTAAGTCTCAATAGGTAACAATAACTTAAGTCATAATCTGTATCAAATCTTACCACAATCAAACATAGGTCTCAATAAGGAACAATTTAAGTCTCAATCGGTATCAAATCTTGTCACAATCGGTCATCACCATCAGGGTAGCTGGGGAGTCCCAGATAAGCCTCCAGAGTGCCAATGGGAAAATCCCAGGCTATACATCTGCACCATGGGAGAGACTCTAAAAATGATTCAGTGCAACCTACCTTTAGTAGTTCCTTCTATCAAAGAAGGCAGTTTGCCAAAAATACGTGATCTGTGGGAAAGGAGCTGCTCTCAAAACTACCCTTGAGAGCATTGCTATTTATGAATATACAGTTCCTGGAGGGGTGGCCAGCCCTTCCTGGGAGCAAATACCATAAATAGTCCTTCAACATCTAGCTAGGAATAAGATTAACATGAAAAAAAGAGTCAGGGTCAAATTGAAGGCATACTGAGTGAGATCAGAATGTCTTTTTGAATTCATTCATCCCGGTGCTGTACTTGGAGTCAGAAAGACCTGAGTTCAAATTCTGCCTCAGGTATTGTGTTGGCAAGTCACTTAATGTCTCTATACCTCATTTTCCTCCTCTGTAAAAGTGAGGGGTTTGGGCATGACCTCCAAAGACTCTTCTAGCTCTAAATCTCTGATCTTGAAAGATAATTATGTGTACAGTGAGTGATACAGACTGTCAGCCAACTCAAAGTGACTAAAACTAAACTCACCATCCCTCATTTCCATCTCTTGCATATCTACCCCATTCCAAACATTCCCTACTTCTTTTGAAAGCACACTGTGCTTTCAGTCACTGAGGCTCTAAATCTTGGAGTCATTTTTGATACTCTCCTCTCACCTACCATCATGCATCTAACTCATTAGGCAAATCCTATCAATTTTATTTAATAATAATAGCTGTTATTTGTATATCACTTTAAGATTTACTAAGTGTTTTACATATGTTATTTTATCCTAATAACAACTCTGGGAGGTACATGCTGTTATTATCCCCATTTTATAGGTGAGGAAACTGAGGTAAACAGAAAGTGTCTTGCCCAGAGTCACAAGAGAAGTCTCTTCAATCTGTCCTGTAAGCTCTACAAGGGAGGGTGCTGTGCCTTATTTATCTTTGTATTGCCCGTTATGGCTCTTAGAATGCTGTATATAGAGGAGGGAAGGGAAGGAAAGAAAGAAGGAAAAAGGCAAGAGGGAAGGAAAGCAGTAGAGAAGGAAGGGAAGGAGAAAAAGAGGTTAGGAGGGAAGAAAGAGGGAGAGAGAAAGGGAATGAAGGGAGGGAGGGAAGGGGAAAAGGAAAGAGGGGCAAAAAGGAAGGAAAGAGGGAAGGAAAGAGGAAAGGAAAGGAAAAAGGGAAGGGAAGGGAAGGAAAGGGAAGGGAAGGAAAGGGAAGGGAAGGGAAGGGAAGGGAAGGGAA